>NC_073644.1:24094696-24397727 GCF_029407905.1 Bubalus kerabau | reverse complement strand
TCTATTCCAGTAGTTACTTATTATATTAACTCACTTTCTTAATAGCATAGGTGTTGGGGGGAAATGCCTCCTAATTATCATGACCAATGGATCCCTCTAGAATAGTCCTTCATTAAATTCTAGAAGAACTTGTGGCAATTGTACACTGACCTCACCAGGCAGAGCTCACGTCACATTTTGAAAGAAGAGATGGTCTCACACAGGCCATGGTCCAGCCTCATGCTGGTGTCTTGTTATGTGGCTCTAAGTCCCCCGTGGCCTTCAGCTCCTCCACCGGGGACTGCCGCTTGGAATTCTGGGATGGCTGCCCTCCCCCTACACTATGTCTATCACACATGGCTTTGGTGGGGTGGAGCCCCCCAACCCCACTTCACTCAGTTCCCTGCAACAGTCTTTGGGCAGTAATACTCCACACCCCCAACACACACACACACATACACACACACTTCCCAGTGATGAGTAATAATCTCCAGAAGCAAAACAGTATAGCAACAGACAGCGGGGATAGTGTTTCCCCTGGGTCTCTTCATCACTGTGCTGAGCGCCAGCTGAGCCCTTTGGCCCACTCTTCTCTGTCCAGACCATGCCCAGGGCACAAAGGGGCTCCTTCTCATCCCTTTTCAAACAGCTAAGAGCCCTTATCAAACACCTAAGAGATTTAGTTTACAAGTCTGGGGCAGGGCCTTGAAAAATAGGTTCTTTCCCTTAGGCCAGAGTGCAGTTCTTAGGAAGGTGACCCCTCTCCCCCTCCCACCTTCCTCAAGAACTCAGAAGCAGAAGGCTCACCCTTAGAGTACCGGTCTCAAGGTTGCAGGGCAGAAAAAGAACTCTCTCAGCCCCAGTTTATCTTTGCCTGCTGCATGCCGCTTTCTTAAACGTGAAGGCTGCATCAACCACTAGTTGGAAAAGTTTGTCTCAAAGGGAAGTTGATCTCAGAAACATAACATTTAGCATCCAGAATGTGCACTTCACAGCTGGGCCAGGCAATGAAATGGATCAGCCGCGGCTGCATTCTGAGAAGAGAAAAACAGAGTGTCGTCTTTCAACAGAGAGGATATGGAAGGATATTTTATAATTAGCTCCACTCCTCTGACACAAAGAATCAAAGAAGTGGAGCAGCCCAGTTCCCTCCATCGAGCATCAGGAAAGCAGCCTTGTGGTAACATGGGAGAGCCACCTACAATAGTATCTGCCAGATTTTAAGAGGAGATTTTCTTCTTTCAACATCATTCTCCTCTCTCCTACTGCTGGAGAACTGGCTGAATTTCCCCTTCAAATGTAGCATTTTTTTAACAAAGTATCACAACTATAGTAACACGTTAGAAGAAATAAATAACACAGAGAGGAAAGGCTTCCCTGTTTGCTGAATGCACCAACTGCATAGGTCTCCAGGGTTACAAGGCTGATTTACATCACACTCCTGCTCTCTTCTCCATCACCCATCCCCTCCCTGCTTCCCAGAGACCCTGTGAGGCAAAGTCTCCATCCTAGCAGATGGCATTTGCACATTTCCACCCAGGCCTCTCCCGTCTGCCCCATCCCCCATCCAGCTCTCGCTGCCAGCGCCTGCTTTGATGCATTCATGTGTTTTCAGGCAGCTCACGCCCAGCGAACTGAAGCTTTGAGCCGTGACCTCATCAGGAAGGACTTGCAGCCTGTCTCCCAGCCAGGCTGCCGTCATCTGGGAATAGGAACTGTGTTGGCTGCAGATGTTCACCTGACCCTCCTGTGCAAAAGCTGAGGATATGGGGGAAGGGAGACAGTCCTACGAGTCTGAGTGGAGGGTCTCATTACTGATGCTCAGAGCCTTTCTCATTAATAGATAACTTCTATAATCATAACATGTATCGATTTCCAAAAGAAAGAAATGAGCCTCACTTCCTCCTCACTTACAAGCTGGGCAGAGAGGAACAGAGGAACAAGAGCCTCTTCCTTTGTTTAGGCACTGTGGTTCACAAAGCACTTGGTGAGAGTCAGGTCTGCTCACAAAAACAGAAATCCTTCTAGGTCTTTGAAAAGAAGAATTTAATACAGGGAATCAGTTGGTAAAGCTACAGGAGTACAGAGAAATTCAACAGAAAACAGGAGAAAAGCAGAGATTAGCCACAGCAGGAAGCCACAAACATGCCAAGGCCCGTGAGACAGTTGAAAGCAGAGGGTGTAAACAGGGGCTAAAAAACCAGATCTCCTGCAGATACTGAAACTGTGAGATGGCCTCGTGGGAGCTGGGACCCAAAGGGAGGGGCTGCCTAGCAGAAATTGGAGCCCCGAAGGGAACACAGCCACTGCTGAGATTCGAGAGCAGAGAGAGAGGGAGGGGGACGAAAGCAATAGGGAATTTCCTCCTCTCCCTTCAGTTTCCTGCCAGGCCTCCCTTGGCAAGCCCACCAGTGGCCACTGGTAACAAAGCCCATGAAATGTAGTTCCCTATGATCAAAATAGGAGCAGAGGAAAAGCTGGGGTGGATTTGAGGCATATTTGGCGCCCAGTCTTTCCTTTTTCACAGTCTGAAAGACTTGGAAGTTACAGTGTTAACAGTCTTTAGTTACAGACTTGGAAGACTAAGATGAAGACCAAGAGATTAGATGGTGATCCCATAGTAAACACCAGTGTTGCCCTTCTGACACCATCACACCCTTGGAAGAGAGACAGGAGACAGTGGGGCCCCAGGCTGAGCTGCTGGAGCTTGTCTCCTGCAGATACCTCAAGATGAAGACACCAAAGATGAAGGCAGGAGCAAAGAGGAGCTGAGCTCTGCTTGAGTGAAGAGATAAGATGAGCACATTTTTCATTCTTGCGGTCGAGGACATCTCCCCAACTAAACATGAGCCAAAAAAAAAAAAAAGTTCCTCAAAGGTCAAAAAAGGGGGAGGGCATTAGCCCATAATATGTCCTGCCAACCTTCCACAACACTCTTATGCTGGAATCCATCTTAGCTAAAAGATGTGTGCCCACACTGGGAGGGCTCTGAGTCAGACCAAGTGTCAGTTGCTCAGTTGTGTCTGCCTCTCTGCAACCTCATGGCTTTCCCTCTGTCCATGGGATTCTCCAGGCAAGAAGATGGAGTGGGTAGCCATTCTCTTCTCCAGGGTATCTTCTCAACCCAGGGATCGAACCCAGGTGTCCTGCATTGCAGGCAGATATGGACACAAAGCAAGATGAAGCAAGATGATTGGCTAGAGGGAATCCAGAAAACTGTCCCCATATAAACAGTTCAAGCCACCCCCCAAAGCTCGTGACTCTCCCACTGCTGTATCTTTCCACACATACTTTTTTTTTTTCCAAATAAATGCTTTAGTTGTTTCGCTACCTTCTCTTTGTTGAATTCTTTCTTTAAAGAAGACAAGGACCAAGGTCCTGTTTCAAGTCCACTGGCCCTTGTAGTCCAGGAGTTAAGATTCCTG
Source organism: Bubalus kerabau (assembly GCF_029407905.1). NCBI lineage: Eukaryota > Metazoa > Chordata > Mammalia > Artiodactyla > Bovidae > Bubalus > Bubalus kerabau. Next base: position 24,394,323 of record NC_073644.1, on the reverse strand, counting down.
GTTTTCACTAGGCAGCCTGGGTTTGATACCCAGTTAGGGAACTAAGATCCTGCTTCAAGCAGCCATACCCAGTGGCACCCCCACCAAGATTAGAAGGAGGAACAAGAATACGCTCCAAGGTGGGGATGAAAGAAGATACTAAAATGACTCTGGCAGGGTGAAGGCTGAGAGGGTCATAAGTAGAGTTTGCTCAGGCTGGACTCCTAAGGATGGATGGATTCTGGGGCCTATGAGACGGTGTCCTGGACAGCTGCAGAAATTTAAACTTTCAAATTCCATTAGAGGGTCTGGGCTAGAGGCAGTCCATGTTACGGCCAAGGGAGGGAAATTAGATGGGGGCCTCTAGCTGTGTGAAGGTGATTTTTTAACCATATCATGGGCTTGCATTCAACAATCTACTTGTTATTTGAACCCCCTTTGCACTATAACGAAATTGTCTTCCCACTTTGTAAGGCTGGTGGTGGTTGTGCTGTTGTGAGCTGGGCTAATCTACTGGTTATGAGCCCAGGTGGACCTGGGCCCGAGTCCACCACAGCCTACAGTCCTGGCTGTGGACCTTATCTAAACGTTCAGGTCTCTCCTGGAAGATGGGGCTGCTGTCATTCTCCTCACAGAGCTGTTGTAAGGACTACGTGAGACGACAAACTTAGGAACAAAACACGCAGCACAGAGCCTGGCTCCTAGAGAGAGCTCCAACAATGGAGGCACTGGTCTGTGGGCAGGAGAACACTCACAGCCTTGCCAGGATGACCAGCCCATGGGCCCCTGAGGGGGTCAATGAGGTCACAGCAAAGAACAGGCTCCTTGCACTACCCTTTCAGCTGGGTGCAGATGGCAAATTGCCTTCCCAGCCTGTGGCTCCTTAGTCACAAAAAAACAAATCACAGCCTGTCAAGACAGTCCCAGAAGCAAATGAGATCAGAAGAATGTATGTTTTCTGGCAATATTTACTGCCTTTAGATGCCCTTGGAAATCCTGTTAAGTTGAAAAAAAGAAAGTGAAAGACCCTCACAGGGACAGGGGGGACCCAGAAGTACCTTCTCACTGTCCAGGAGTCTAGGTTGGTGCCCTGGGGTTTGGGTGGGGTGAAGGAGCGGTCAGCATGCCTGTAGTAATGGACGGATCTCTCCAAACATCATGGGTGCCCATCTGTCCTCTGTGGGCAGCAGAGATGCTGGGAGGGCCTCGCTGGACTGGAACACAGGGAGGGCAGAGTTGGCTAAGGGAGCAGGTTTACTAGCGGCTACCACGGGGCTCAGATGGTAAAGGATCTGCCAGCAATGCAGGAGACCCCGGTTCCATCCCTGGGTCAGGAAGATCCCCTGGAGAAGGGCATGGCAAACCACTCCAGTATTCTTGCCTGGAGAATTCCATGGACAGAAAAGCCTGGCAGGCTACAGTCCATGGAGTCACAGACAGTTGGACACAACTGAGTGACTAACACTCACACACACACCCCACAAGGCCTGGGGAACCAGCACAGGGGGATGGAGGAGACAGGCCAGGGGAGAAATGGGGCAAGAGAGGACTGAGCTCCATGGCAAAAGCCAGGGGATGAGTCAGACAAATAACAATAAAAGTAACAGGTATGGGTCAGCCCTTAACTCACCCAAGTGGGTAGCCAAGGCAGCCAATAAAATACACAATTTCCTCTAAGCCTCCTCTCAACATGAATGGCTCCTTGAGGAACACTACTCAGCTTCCAGTAGACTTCTCAGGCATAACTTTAGGACAGGCTTTTATTTCCTTAGAGCAGATTCACACCCCTTCAGTCCTCCCCGCTGTCAAGGGGCAGTCACAGTAGCTCTGCGATTCTGTCTATTGTCAAGACAATGGCCGCTCAGAAAAAGAAACTACAGTTCTTGAAGGAAGGAGAAAGAGAGGACAGAGGAAAGAAGGTTCCAGAAACTCTGCAGAGCTCTGGCCTGGGGGAGCCAGAGCTTCAGCTAATGGGCAGAGGTGGGGCCACAGAGTGTTCTGGAGACATTAGGTGTGTGTGTCTGTGGTGCTGTACTGGGAGGGATCTCTGTCAGTGAACCAGCTAATTCATGCTTTATCAGTATTCGTTTTGCTGAATTTGGGGGGAAGAATCAGAGCTTCATCTGACTGAATCAACAATCAAATGGTGACCCCCGGGTGTTCTTGGTGAGGTGGGACCATGGTGGCTCAGCAGCAGGAGTGGGGGCAGGCAGGAATCTGGGGAACAATCCTTTATGACAGGCCTAATGGGCCAGACTGATTCAGTGAGTGCTGACAAAAATTCTTTGCTTGAGCAAACTTTATTCAGGCTCCATGAACTTTCTCCAAGCCCATTTCTGCACTTCCTTCTAAAATGCAGCTTTAGCAAGAGACACCCTCAACCTTGATATCTGCTCCTCATCCCCCTCATTTCCCAGGTGCCGTCTGATCACCCTGGCCTCCCTTCAGCAAGAATCCTGTTAGGCTGGTTTAGTCTGAGTCCCCTCTTACCCCTGATATTTCCTCTTAATTTTCCAGGCACTGCCTCCCACTCTGCTCTTTGGCTGTAATTTCCCACTTCTAAGTCAAAGTGTTAGTCACTCAGTCATGTCTGACCCTTTGCAACCCCATGGACTGTAGCCCACCAGCCTCCTCTATCCATGGGATTTCCCAGGCAAGAATACCGAATGGGTTGCCTGGAGAAAGGATCTTCCTGACCCAGGGACCGAAACTGGGTCTCCTGCATTGGAGGCAGATTCTTTACTGCCTGAGCCACTGGGGAAGCCCTATATTCCCACTTGCCTGAGCTGTATTCAGAGTTAAGACCAATCGCTTTTCCACTTCAGAATCCCATTCCGGTGGTCCCTATACCTATCGTCATGCATGTGCGTATCTGCTCAGTCGCTAAGTCATGTCCAGCTCTTTGCAACCTCATGGACTGCAGCCCACTGGGCTTCTCTGTGCATGGGATTTCCCAGGCAAGAATACTGGAGGAGGTTGCCATTTCCTTCTCCAAGGGATCTTCCCAATTCAGGGATCAAAACCATGTGTCCTGCCCTGGTAGGCGGATTCTTTACCGCTGAGCCACCAGGGAAGCCATCTATCATCATGGTCCCAAATAACAGTTGCTTTACCATCTGTAACAAATATCATGAAGAATTTTTTCTTTATCAGGACCACCAGTCTCCCCACTCCTACCCCAACTATAATCACCACCACCCAAACATAAGCATTTCCCTCCCCTCTGGCCACACCTGGGGGTTTGACAGGAGGGCCCCAAGTTGATGCTGCTGTCTCCTCTGTCCCAGCACTTCAGAGTTCTTATGGGGGTGCCACTGCAGTGAACCTGTCTCTGCAAATTGGGGCCTATCTCTGAAATACATTCTATAGCATACAAACACTAAAGGTGGTAACATACATTAAAACAAAATATAAACATATGCTTTAACTAATGTGTGAAGTAAAATCAAACGCATAATATACAAGCTGTCAGGCTTCCCAGGTGGTGCTAGTGGTTTAAAAAAAAAAAAACAAGAAAACCCTGCCTGAAAATCCCATGGATGCAGGAGCCTGGTGGGCTGCAGTCCATGGGATCGCTAAGAGTCAGACACGACTGAGCGACTTCACTTTCACTTTTCACTTTCATGCATTGGAGAAGGAAATGGCAACCCACTCCAGTGTTCTTGCCTGGAGAATCCCAGGGATGGAGCCTGGTGGGCTGCCATCTATGGGGTCGCACAGAGTCGGACACGATTGAAGCGACTTAGCAGCAGCAGCAGCATCACAAGAGACATAGGTTTGATGCCCGGGTCAGGAAGATCCTCTAGAGTAGGAAATGGCAACCCACTCCAGTATTCTTGCCTGCAGAATCCCATGAACAGAGGAGCCCAGCAGGCTATAGTCCACAGGGTTGCACAGAGTAGGATACAACTGAAACACCTGGCACTCACACACGTACACGAGCTGTCGTGAATATTAGCCTAGGCAGATTTTTTTGCCTAGAACAAATTGGCTGACACTATGCTTTTTTTTAACTTTAAAGGTAATATATAAAAGCATTTCTTCACTTCTTCCTCATTGCCTTCTTGTCAATTCAATCTTAAAGCCAACAACTGGGGCAGAGCAAGGTGGGAGGAAGTCATGGTGGCTCAGGGCAGTGTCTGAGAGCCCAGTTGGGGTGGGGAGGATGTCTGGTTGGGGGGACAGCACGGCATGGGTTTTTTGAGCCCAGGTGAGAAGAGGAGGGCATCAGAGGGATGTCAGAGGTGGGAGACCAGCTGCATACATGCTGCTGCTGCTGCTAAGTCGCTTCAGTTGTGTCCAACTCTGTGCGACCCCATAGACGGCAGCCCACCAGGCCCCACCGTCCCTGGGATTCTCTAGGCAAGAACACTGGAGTGGGTTGCCATTTCCTCCTCCAATGCATGAAAGTGAAAAGTGAAAATGAAGTCGCTCAGTCGTGTCCAACTCTTAGCGACCCCATGGACTACAGCCTACTAGGCTCCTCCGTCCATGGGATTTTCCAGGCAAGAGTACTGGAGTGGGTTGCCATTGCCTTCTCTGAGCTACATACATACATAGATATTAAGGGAAATGGAATTCAGGTCTCTCACTGACAGAAAGGTAAGTTACAAATAAGGAAGAAAAAAATAACATGAATCCTGTGGTGCTGAAATTTATAGTGTCAATGTGAACTCATTTTGCCATATATATATATATATATATAGGAATAAAGAGAGAAAGATAGATGCAAATGTTTGTATACATGTACATAAAGGTAGATACACATATTCCCTGTGACCACACCTGGAAGCAGTGGCACCCCAAAAGCAATGAGCACACTTAGCTCCCAGATCTTGGCTTTTAAATACCACTCCCAACTGAAAGAAACCAGGGCTCCTTAGAGTAATGGCTGACTCCAGAGCTGGGACATGGACAGATAGTAGGAAAGTGCTCAAAGAACAATACAGTTGTTGTTTAGTCATGTCCAACTCTCTGCAACCCCATGGACTGTAGCCCACCAGGCTCTTTTGTCCATTGAATTCTCCAGGTAAGAACACTGGAGTGGCTTGCCATTTCCTTCTCCAGGGGATCTTCCCAACCCAGGGATAGAACCCAGGTCTCCTACATTGCAGGCAGATTCTTTACCTCTGAGATACCAGGGCTTCCCTTCAAAGAACAATAAGGATATGTCAAAAGGACTTTGGCCTATAGGCCAAATCTGAGACAATTTAAGCATTAAAATAGATAATAATTGCTACCAATGCCTATAGTCGAACCAGTTGGTTTTATTACTCATTACAGTGAGGGTCCATACCATTTCTGTCCTTTATCGAGCCCATCTTTGCATGAAATGTTCCCTTGGTATTTCTAATTTTCTTGAAGCAATCTCTAGTCTTTCCCATTCTGTTGTTTTCCTCTATTTCTTTGCATTGATCTCTGAGGAAGGCTTTCTTATCTCTTCTTGCTATTCTTTGGAACTCTGCTATGGTTTTTCCTGTGGTCATGTATGGATGTGAGAGTTGGACTGTGAAGAAGGCTGAGGGTCGAAAATTGATGCTTTTGAACTGTGGTGTTAGAGAAGACTCTCGAGAGTCCCTTGGACTGCAAGGAGATCCAACCAGTCCATTCTGAAGGAGATTAGCCCTGGGATTTCTTTGGAGGGAATGATGCTGAAGCTGAAACTCCAGTACTTTGGCCACCTCATGCGAAAAGAGTTGACTCATTGGAAAAGACTTTGATGCTGGGAGGGATTGGGGGCAGGAGGAGAAGGGGATGGCAGAGGATGAGATGGCTGGATGGCATCACTGACTCGATGGACGTGAGTCTGAGTGAACTCCGGGAGTTGGTGATAGACAGGGAGGCCTGGCGTCGCAAAGAGTTGGACACGACTGAACGACTGAACTGAACTGAACAGTGAGGGTGAATACACACCATAAGTAACCATGTGTGTGTGCTAAGTCACTTCAGTCGTGTCCGACTCTGTGTGACCATACGCATTGTAGCCTGCCAGGTTCCTCTGTCCACAGGATTCTCCAGGAAAGAATACTGGAGTGGGTTGCCATTTCCTTCTCCAGGGGATCTTCCCAACCCAGGGATCAAACCCAGGTCTCTTATGTCTCCTGCACTGGCAGGCAGGTTCTTTACCACTAGTGCCCCCTGGAAGGCTATAAGTAACCATGGGGTATCTCAGTAAGAGGATGTCAGAAGAAATTACTATAGGATCTAGCTTTTGTTTTGGAGGGCTTGGGAAGTGTCCAAGAACATGGGATTCACTCTGGATCGCACACTGTCAGGAAGTGGAGACATTTCTATGATTGGTACCTCAACAAATGTTTCCATAGGGAGGGCAGACTAGCAGGGATAAGGCTGTAATGGTCAAAAAGCAACAGTCACCTATATTAGCTGGGAGAGAGGGATATTTGGTATTTTCATGGGTTGCATTTTGTTCTTGTCTGTGCCTACATAAAATTATGAAGTGGCCTTGTTTTGTCCCAATGTGCTATGGTCTCAAAGTGGCCTTGTCTGATGTTAGTGCTCTGAGATGATCAGTGTCCGACAGAAGAGGATACACAGCCTAGTTGTGAGCACCAGGCCAGCTTCACAGTGACACCCAGCTGTAACCATCAGACCAGTTCTCAGCACTCAGGAATGCCATTTTCATTCTCAAAAATAATGACATAACTTATGGGACAAGATAGGACTCTATGAATCCATACAGATATAAAGTAACTGATTAACTAAGTTAGGATAAAGATGAAAATTTTTTAAATAATAGACTCTGTTTTAGAGCAGCTTGGTGTTTATAGGAAAATGGAACAGAAAGTTACAGAGTTCCCATATATTTCACACACATACACAGAACTTTCCCTATTCTGAACATCTTGTAATGGTGTGGTACATTTATAAGGCATTATGTTAGAGTCCACTCTACATGTTGTACATTCTATGGGCTTTGACAAATATGCAATAAACGTATCCACCCTTACAATATCAAACAGAATAGCCTTACTGCCCTAAAAATCCTGTGTTCCTTCTATTCTTCCCTCTTTTCTTCACTCTGAATCTTGGCAACCACTGGTCTTTTCACTGTCTCCCTAGTTTTGCCTTTTCCAGAATGTCATATAGTTAGAATCATATAACATATATTCTTCTCAGATTGGTTTCTTTTACTGAGTGATATGCATTTAAGGGGGCTTCCCTGGGTTGGGAAGATTGGCTGGAGAAGGAAAAGGCAACCCACTCCAGTCAAAGTGAAAGTCGCTCAGTCGTGTTTGACTCTTTGCGACCCTATGGACTATATAGTCCATGGAATTCTCCAGGCCAGAATACTGGAGTGGGTAGCCATTCCCTTCTTCATGGGATCTTCCCAATCCAGGAGTCAAACCCAGGTATCCCGTGTTGCAGGTAGATTCCTTACCAGCTGAGCTACAAGGGAAGCCCAAGAATAGTGGAGTAGGTAGCCTATCCCTTTTCCAGCAGATCTTCCCAACCCAGGAATCAAACAAGGGTCTCCTGCATTGCAGGTGGATTCTTTACCAACTGAGCTATCAGGAAAGCCCACCCACTCCAGTATTCTTGCCTAAAAGATCCCAGGGGCAAAGGAACCAGGTGGGCTACAGTCCACAGGGTTGCAAAGAGTTGGACACAACTGAGTAGAGTCAGACATGCATTTAAGTTTCCTCCGTGCCTTTTTATGAATTGGTAGCTAATTTATTTCTATTGCTGAATAATACCCCATTGTAAGGATATATCATTTATTTATACTTCACCTCTTAAAGGATATCTTGGTTGCTTCCAATTTTGGGCAATTGTGACTAAAGCTGTTGTAAGTATTTGCAGATTTCTATATGGATATGTTTTCAGCTCATTTGGGTAAATACCAAGGAGTGCAATCAATCACTGGATCATATGGTAAGCCTATGTTCAGTTTCATAAGAAACTGCCAGACTGTCTTCTAAAGTGGTTGTACCATTTTGCATTCCCACTAACAAAGAATAAGACATGATAATTGCATGTATTGTGATATTCTGGAAGGGATCTGGGAACAGGAAAAGAACATTAGGAAAAAACCCAGGGAATTTGACTAAAGTATGGACGCTAATAATGCATCAGTACCGATGCATTGGTTGTGACAAATGTATCAGAGTGGTGTAAGATGTTAAAATAGGGAAAACTCAGTATACTGAATTCTTCTACTATTTTTGAAAAAAATTTTTTTTGTAAATCTAAAACAATTCTAAAGTAAAAAGTCTATTTAAATATTTAAAAAGAAATGTGAGAATCATCACCATTTTGCAATACCCCAATGAATGAATACAGGCATTGAGCACCAGTGAGTGCTATGATTACAAAAAGAAAGACAACCAGACCTTATGTGATTTTTGCTGTCATGCTGAAAGAATTAAACTTGAATCTAGTCCAATTTCTACCTCTGGCTGTCAATTTGAAAGAAATGCAGAAGACAAAGGAACATGTTGCTTTGTACCATAACCAACAGAATTCATTATCACCTATCAACAGTGAAAGAAAACTCCAAAATGAAAAACTAGAAAAGGGACTGTAGCAACACACCAAAAAGAATAATGATAATAATAATACCCCACTGTCACCAGCTATTTTTAAAGACTAAAAAGAAAGAAGAGGTTTTTTTTTTTTTTTTTTTAAAAAAAAGCAGAGCTGAAATTAATTTCATTTGGAGAAGATATAGATGTATCCCTGAAAAAACCAATATAATCAACTAAAACTATTAGAAATAAGAGAATTTAGCAAACTGGTTAAAAAACTTAAACAAAATGACTGCTTTCCTACATGCAACAATAACTAGCTAGAAAACATAACAGAACAAAAGATTCTATTTCAAAATGACATGAAACAATGGAAAAGTTGCTAAGAATAAGATTATTAAAAACGTGCAGTATGTAGAAGAATTTTAAACTCTATTGACAAAACTGAAAGGACAATTTAATAAATGGAAAGACACATTTTTTACAAGATGAGAAAATCTACCATATAAAAGTATCAATTCCTCCTAATTTTGTCTATGTTTAATGTGACCCCAATAAACATAGCATCAGATCAATATCTAAATAATAGAAATTTCAGAAAGAGCAAAGAAAATGGTAGGGGAAAAATTATCAAAGAAAAATACAATTTCTTGAGCAAAACATTCTAGATTGAAAGGTCCTTTGGAATTCTTAGTACAATAAATAGAGAGAAACAAGACCTATACTAAGTCATATGATTAAGACATTACAGAACAAAAGTATATAATAAAAAGGAAACTCAAAAAAAAAAAAAAAAGGAAGCTCTTAAAAACTAACAGAAAGGGAGAAAAATAGACTTTAAACAACCCAGGACTCGCAGAAACATCAGACCTCTCAGAAACCAGCCTTACTGTGCTTTAGAAAACTCACAGTGGAAAACACATTCGCAGTTCTGAGGAAGAAGAATTTCTATCTTATAATTCATATCCAACTGAGGTATCACTTAAGTCTGGGGGAAAAAACAGTGACTCTTTGTTATTGCTTTCCTCATTAAAAAGAAAAAGAAAACCTATTTATTGTGTAAAAGTTTAAACATATTTATAAGTCGAGATGACAACAATATAATAAATTCCCATCTACCTAACAACCAGATTCAATAATGATCAGATAATGGTCAATCTTGCTTCATCGATACCCTAACCACATTCCCCCCCCATCAGTTAGTCACCAGTCGTGTCTGACTTTTTGCAACCCCATCAACTGCAGCCTGCAGTCCATGAAATTCTCCAGGCAAGAATACTGGAGTGGGTTGCTATTCCCTTCTCCAGGGGATCTTCCTGACTCAGGATTGAACCCAGGTCTCCTGCAATGCAGCAGATTCTTTATTATCTGAGCCACCAGGGAAGCTTAACAGTGGGCCTCTCTAAAAGATAGTTCAGGACTTCAAAATATAAGAATAACTTACATCTAAAATAAAATTGAACAATATCATCAGAATCCAATGTTCAAATTTCCAATTGCTTCATAGATATCACAGATTTTTAGAAATATAGTTGGTTTGAATCAGGATCCATGTAAGATCCACATATTGTAAACTTTCTTTTAAATATTTTAATCTATTGTTTTCTCCTCTATTTTCTGTACAAATTATTTTCTTGCAAATGCTTTTTTCCCTCTTGAAATTTATTTCTTGAAAAAAACTGTTGTATGACCTGTTTTATGACCTTTTTTTTTTTTGTGGCCCATGTTCTAGATTCATTTTGCTGACTGCATTTCTATGATGTCAATAATCTCGCCATCCTCTCGATTTCCTGAATATTGGTGTTGGCAGAGGGTGTAAGTTCCTCGGTTCTGCCTTGCCACAGCAAAGATTTGAAATGGCAGACCAGTGTTACAGCTCAGTTACAGCTCAGTTTTATTTGGCAAGCAAAGGATAGTACACCCTTGAGGCATGAGCTGCTACTGCTGCTAAGTCGCTTCAGTCGTGTCCGACTCTGCGCGACCCCATAGATGGCAGCCCACCAGGCTCCCCCATCCCTGGGATTCTCCAGGCAAGAACACTGGAGTGGGTTGCCATTTCCTTCTCCAATGCATGAAAGTGAAAAGTGAAAGTGAAGATGCTCAGTCGAGTCCAACTCTTAGCAACCCCATGGACTGCAGCTTCCGTCCATGGGATTTTCCAGGCAAAAGTACTGGAGTGGGTTGCCATTGCCTGCTCCGAGCATGAGGGCAGGCCTCAATCCCTCTTGGCTCCTCTTTTTAAATGTTTTGTCTCCTCCCCCTGAGCCTGCCCCATGTAAATTGGGCTAGCCAGGAGGGCTGTTTGTTTCACCTGAGGTTCTCACTCCGGTCCTCGGATTTTCTTTTGTTCCATTTTCACCAGTTTCTTCCTTTCTTTGTCTTTTTGCCACGGCCATTTTGGACTCCTTTTTCCTATTCTAACTACTTAACATTTGTATTTGGACCTAGAGAAGAACAAGGACTTTATTTGACATGCTTTCCCAGGAAGCCAGTGAAGGTGGGTTCCACTGAATATAAAGGTAGACCAAAGACCTGGGATCCAGCTCAGGAGAGGGACAAGAAAACTCTTCCAGATGACACAGAGGTGAGTCCTCCTAAGTCTCCAGTGACTGCTGAGTAACAGATACAAGGCGCAAAGTCCATATTAGAGCAGGGAAGAACTCAGAGAATATGTCCAAGAAAAAAGGGAAACTATAGTTACATGTGATGTGTTTAATCATGCTGAAAGCAGACTTTTCATTCCATTAGGACTGGCCATGTAGAAGACTAAGGAATAGGAAAAAAAAAAATCAAATATCATTGTACAAGAAAAGAAATATAACCACAGACCACTGCTGGTTCAGCCATGAATAATAGTTTAGAGTAGGAAATGGCAACCCACTCCAATATTCTTGCATGGAAAATCCCATGGACAGAGGAGCCTGGAGGGCTACAGTCCATGGGGTCGCAAGAGTCAGACATGACTGAGCACACACGCAATAATGCAAACAATGAATACTGATTTAATTTAAAAGAGCAATAAAACTCTACTGAGAGGAAGAGGGAAGGAAAGAGGCTTCAAGGAGAGTCTGATCTAACATTTGCCAAAAGTGGTCCCTCACAGTACTTATGACTAGAATGAGATAGAATTCAGCAAAGATTTTACTCCTGTTTTTCATTTTCATCGATGCAAGTAATCTTATTCATATCAATAAGTAAATAGGAAAGGGAGGAGATTGGTTACAACAATTCACTCAATGCGCTGAACACCTTCTCACTTTATGCCAAAACTCACAAAGGAATATATCATCAAATAACTGAAATTAAAAAAATTTTTTTTAATTTCCTATGTCAGTAATACTCGAGTATTTAAATATTTCTTAAATGTGAACATTTCTGAATTGGATTATGATTACAATGATGAATAGTATGTATTTTATCCAAATGATACATCATACTATGCATTATAAATTTTCATCAGCAATTATTAAACATAGAAGAATTAAGATATGCACTTCCAAAATGTTATTTTTCATTATTTTATTTCAGAAAAATTGAAGAATGCATTATGGTCACAGGAAAATTTTTTAAGTTTTTAATTGCAGTTATTATACATATCCTTTGTTACAAAAAAAGGATTAAAAAAAAAGAAGTGTGTTTGGTGATGAATGAAGCTTAAGTCCTTTATAATAGGATAAAGTTTTTGAGAAAACAGAAAGGAATGGGGATGCTGACTGCTGGGGGCTATGGGTTGGAGTTTAAATCTGGAGACCAGGGATCTAGGAACTGGGGGTTCTGGGGGCTGAAGGTAGAGGATTCAAGGCTGGGGACGGGGCTGCTGGAATAACCCCTCTCTACACCTGTCTTTCCTACCCAGGACCTCAGGCCTATTTCTTCTCAGTAGTTTTTTTTTTTTTTTTTAATTCTGGAAAAAAGATATTGTTCTGTTTTTCCACTATTTCACATCATTTGTTAAATATGTTCCTATTCTTCCATTATCCCTTCAAAATGCTGAGAGCACTTTCATCATCATCAGAACCCTCTTGCTCTCCCAATGGGACATGGGGCAGCCATGCTCTCTCTGTGAGGGGGCATTTACACCTGTCTGCCTAGGTGGCTCAGACAGTAAAGAATCCGCCTGCAATGTGGGAGACCTGGGATCGATCCCTGGGTCGGGAAGATCTCCTGGAGGAGGGCATGGCAACCCACTTCAGTATTCCTGCCTGGAAAATCTCCATGGACAGAGGATCCTGGTAGGCTATGGTCCATGGGGTTACAAATAATTGGACACAACTGAGCAACTAAGCACAGCACAGCCTAAGACCAAAATGCAAAGAAGCAAGTGTTTTAGGAGCCCAGGGCCATGTGCCTCCTGGCAAGCTTCCTCCATCATCCCCAAGGGGCCTCATCAGGGACACCAAGGCCACTAGAGTACCTCACAATCCAGGGATTCCAAACTGGGTTCTCAGAACCTCAAGGGGAACGTGGAGTCAGCTCCCGTCTCAGATCCAGACGTGCCTGCCTCCTTCCAGAAGATCACAATGAAATGGAAATGTTACAATGCTAGGAAACAGAAATTGGCCCAAGGGTTTCTCCCACCATTTATTTCCTATATAAACTCAGGACTAACTAAATATAGTGCATTTTCTAATAATAACTCAATATTAGCAATGTGGCTTTAGCAAAGTATCATCTGTCATTAAATTATTGTTTTTAATTTGAGTTTTGTTGGTTTTATAGTTGAAATTTTATTTTGGTTTTATATAGCCATGAGGATATGTTATATGTTTACACTTAGTATAAAAATAATTTAAATTCATACAGGGGGTCTGTTACCTTTCTTTTTTTTTCTTTGAATGGGGACTGTTCTTTCCTCAAATTTGAAAAACACTGCCTTGGTGTATTATCGTGAGAGATTGCAGAGCAGCTGTAAAGAGAAAAGTAAAGCCAGACCCTGTTCAGACTTGCTCAGTGTCAAGTCTGTCTCAGAGAGTATAAGCATGTTTGCATGATCACTCACTCAGTCATGTCTGACTTGTTGTGACCCCATGGATTACAGCCCATAGGCTCCTCTGTCCATGGGATTTCCCAGGCAAAAATAGTGGAGTGGGTTGCCACTTCTCCAGGGGATCTTCCCGACCCAGGGATCAAACCTGCATTTCCTGCATTGGCAGGCATATTCTTCATCCCTGTGCCCCCTGGGAGGGGCCAGGAAATAGCATAGGAAGTGCTCCTGGGGCCCCATGAGTAAGGTACAGGAGGGTAGTTTGGGGACTGTACAAAGGGGTAACTGAACCATTGCCCTGCCATTCTCAGGGCTTTCAGCTACTATTGACAAAAATCCCAAGTCAGACCCAAAGGGAATGGCCTGGCCTCAGAAATGTCCAGGGCCAGCTGGACACCCTCAGGACCCTTCCCTCTGGTACCCTCCTGCCCTCTGCATCTCAGCTTCATTCTGGTCAACTGCAGGAGGGATACCTCCATTGAGAGGATGGAGGCAAAGTATCTTCCCTGCTTGGCAACCTCAACAGAAGAGACTTCTTCCTGCTACTGTTGATATATCAGGACCAGCACACATGGACAAGCTTGTGTCCAAGGAATGGCCCATGCCCGAATCCTGTGCCAAGGAGAGGGGCTGGCACTATCAAGAGGGGATGAAGGGGAGACTGATGATCAAAGGCAATAGCTCCATTCTCCTCCATCCCAGGGTGCCAGCTGGGGAGTACTGCTATAAGCCTAAAAGCCAGCTATACCAAGTCCTGGCAGAAGAAGTGGTGCCCTGTAGAAGAGATAGAGGAAAATCTATTCTGATACTTGTTAAAGCAGTGAGGAAGACTTTGTTCAAGACTACTGCAATAAGAGAGAGAAGGGGAGGGAGGGAGGTGGGGCTCCACTCCATAGCCAGCAAATACAGTGGGGATTTCTAGCCAAGAAGCAGGGGAAGGGGCCAGCGGACAGAGACTTGCTAACAGGAGACATCAAGGGTGGGGGATTCTTGCTAAACATGAGGCAGGAAGTAGATGGGCCCACTCCAGGGTAAAGTGATTGAAGATTCGTTCCCTAGGGACCAAAACTCCAAGATGAGACTAGCAGGACGATTAAGGGAGGGGGCTGGGCCCCGCCAGGCCACAACTTCTCCTTCTGGAAGTCAGGAGATCTTCTCAACCCACACATGTGTAGAAAAGCTCCTTGGAGGTCAAAGGGGAGTGATGCTAACTAATGCCAGGCTACCCATAGGCCTCTTCCGTAGAATCCATCCTGCCTAAGAGGTGCGTGTACACACACGGGAGGATCCCGAGATATACCAGATTGTGAACCAGGCAAGTCAAAAATGATCGGCCAAAGGAAACCCAGAAGAAATTCCCTATAAAAGTAATTCAAACTGCCACGAGGTGACTAAGAGACTCTCTCTGAGTCTACATATATGTCTATCCACACATACTGCACTCTTTTCCTCTTAATAAACTTTACTTGTTTCACTATTTTCTGTCTCTGTGGGAATTTTTTTCTGCAAAGTTGAAGGGCCAGGGCCCTTGTCACTGACTCCTGGTTGAGTGGCTAGGATCTGGTTCTTTCACCGCTGTGACCTGGCACCAGTCTCTGGCTGGGAACCGAAGCCCTGCTCCAAGCCACTGCAGGCCAAGGCCACCCGAAATCAAACTGAGCTAACAGGATCCTTGCTAAAGGCAGCCCAAGGATTTGGAACATCAAAGGTTGAGGATGGAGAACTTGATCGAATATCAGGTGTAGGGTATTCTCTTTAAACTGACTTAGTGGTGACTCCTAAGGAAGGACTCAGAAGGCCAGGGGTCGAGGCCTAGTTGAGAAGAGGGCTTACAGGAACCTTAGTAACATTTGATAAAGACGACCATCATTGTCAGAAGGACTGCTTTACTAGGGCTTGGGAACAGGAAGGCCCCGGAGAGAGGAGCTTGTGGCCTGCAGGGCTGGAGGCAACACCAGTTGCAAGGATGGGTTATGAAGACAGCTTCACGCAGGTCCTGGGGCTGCCCTGGGGGTGGGGATGTAGGGGAGAAACGTAATTTTTCGTCTTCCTTTCTAGGTTCTGAGACATCCCTCCCTGTAATGAAGGACAGAGTAACAAGAGAAAAACAAACTGAAGTTTAATAACATGGATATTGACTGTATAATGAGGTATACCCAGGAAAACTGGGCAAAACTCCCTGAAATGGCCCAAACCACCACCTTAATACCATCTTCAGCTACCGACAAAAGAAAGATGTTGGTGGGCAGAAGACCAGTTATGGGAGGTTCCTAGGAAAAACACAGCAAACTTGGGTAAGGCTGTCTGCAGATTTAAGTCACACTGGTAAGAGCTTCTTGTGATTTAGTCTTTCTCTTCCTGACACAGAGAGGGGGACATTCTTACAAATGGAGATTTGCCCATCAATGGACAAAACAGTACAAACAGCACGTTCTACTCTGATTTTCATTTAAAAAAAATTTTTTTAAACACTTCTGGGTGTGCAGGGCTCATGTGGGATCTTAGTGCCCTGACCAGGGATGGAACACAGGTCCCCTGCACTGGAAGTGCAGAGTCTCAACCTCTGGGCCACCAGGGAAGTCCTCTACTCTGCTTTTAGAGCTTCTTCGGTATCTGCCTTTTCTCCAAAATAATCAGCTCCCAATAATCCTTATGCCAAAGGAGCCTATTTGGGAATAGCGTATTCTGCTACCCTTCAGGGACCATTTCTAAAAGCATGAACTATTTTAAAATACGGGCAAAAGATGACTGCATACCCCTTCAAACTCCTATGGGATTGTTGCAGGAAGAGGGACCCCTTCCAGGGCCCAAAAGTGGACTCTTGTCTAACCCTTGGAAATGAACTGTCCGAGCAGACGCACGTGTTGACAAAGCACGAGACTTTCTTGGGCAGGGGCGCCTGGGGGGAGAACAGTAGGGTAAAGGAACCCAGGAGAACTGCTCTGCCATGTGGCATGCAGCCTCAGGTTTTATGGCAGTTGGAGTCAGTTTCGGGTTGTCTTTAGTCAATCATTCTGACCCTAGAGTCCTTCCTGGTGGCACATGCATCACTCAGCCAAGACGGATGCCTGCGAGGATTCTGGGAGGTGGCCAGACACGTGGTGTCTCCTTTTGACCTTTTCCAAACTCTTCTGGTTGGTGGTGGCTTATTAGTTCTGTGTTCCTTACCAGGACCTCCTGTTGTAAAATAACTCAGGCAAATAGTTACTATGGTGCTTGGCTGGGCGGGGCGGGGGTTGATTTCAGTCAGTGTGTTTCCCCTAACAGGGTCACTGTCTGACAGGCCCAAGGGTCACTGCTGCTCTAAGAAATGTAACCCGGTTTGGCACACTTCTGGCATTCTGCCATCACACTGGGACATTATATACCCACTGACAGACAACTAATAAATGGTTTCTGCCCTTTTTTCTTGCTCTGGGGACATCAACTAGTTCTGTACCTAATTCAGCAGTCTTCATCTCTGCGTCCTTTCTTTCACACGTCGTATACACTGGTGTCATTTTAAACCATTTCATTGCTCAGGCAATGGACTGGACCAAGTGTTTGTCAACCAGTTTATGCAAATACTGAAACAAAGCTCTAACCAAGGACAGAGGTCAGGTCCAGGAAGCTCTGTGCATTCCACTCGAAGGAGTTAAAGCACTGCAGGGGGAGAGGGGTGGGCTGCGGGGATTTTCTAGGTCTCCACGGGTACCAGTCTCAGCAAGGGTGGTTGGGAGCACTCTATTTGCATATCTCACACTTCCTTGGTTGAGAAACTTATTGATTCAAATATGCAAAAAAGCCTGGGGGCAGGGACTGAGTAGGTGTGAACGACAGCCTGATGGCTCTGCTTAGCATCAATTAGCATTTCAAAAAGTGTCAAGTTGCTGGAAGACCTTTTTTTAATTGCTGCTAATGGGAGGTTCTAGAGGGACCAGGAGCTCTCCATAGGCGTGAATGCCTCGCTAGAAGAAAGGTATCCGAAAGGAAAATGAGGGGGTGGGTGACCTGGGGGATGGGGTGGGGCTGCAGCTCTAAATACAAAAGGGCACTTCTTTCAGGGGATTTCAAATCCTTCAAACTCAATCCTTGAGTTTCCCATTCAGTGGCACCTCAGCCCCAGGGTGGCCACTTTCCTTTACCATCTGCGTGGGTAATGCAGAGACAAAGCCAAACACTAAGGGGAAAAAAAGATGCTTTTCTGTTCCTCGGCTGTCATTTTACTGTGTTCTTTTAAGGGAAGTGGAGCCCGTCACCATAACATCACTCCCTTTCCATTACGGAGGATATCTTCCCTTTGAGCAGTCAAGGGTAGGAGGGGGCAGAAGCTGAAGAGCTGCATGACTTACCCAGAGTGGAAATAAACAAAGGCTTCCCGAAAGAGAACAGGCAGAGGCTATTTAATCAGAGCTTGCTGTGGCAAGGGAGGCAGTCAGCCACCATCTCTTGGGTTTGGCAGAGACTCAAAGGCAGGCAGGGGAGTGGGAAAGCTTTACAGTGGGAAAACTGGAAGGCTTCAGGTACACTCTAATTGGAGTTTGCTGGTATGGGGAAGCTGGAGGCAGCTAACTAGAAGTGGAGCGTCCTGTGGGATTTCTTGGGGGAGCTTATTTGGCTTTTTTGAGTTGGTCCCGCGTGGGAGGGTGGGGGTAGGGTGAGGAGGAGTGGTAATTTCAACAACAACCACAACAGAAAAGGAAGCTGCCATCACTGTCCAAGGGCTGGCCTTGCTGCTGCAGGGGTTGTGGGTCAGAGTTCCATTGCTGCGTTTGGTCTGGCCATTATTTATATGTATGTTCAGTCTCTCACCAGGGTTGTATTTACCATAAAAAGTAAGATCAAGCAGAGGAAATGACTTATTTTTGGATCAAGGTAAAAATGCCTGCAAATATGGAGCACAGATGGCAACCAGTTCAAGAATACCTATTATTACACCTGAGACAGTGTTCAGGGAACACTGGTCTCCAAGTCCCGCTGTCACCAGGAAAATGGGCTCCCTAGGTTTCCCGCCAGCAGCATTTAGACAGGCTGGACTGCGGTTGGTCCAAGAGTGTGAGGAAGTATGGCTGCCCCGTGCCTCGCCAGGGATTCTAGCTCAAAAGGTTTCCAAATGCTTCATTTTCAGGGCCTCTTGACCAATAGCACATCTGGTGGGAATGCCCTGCTGTGGTCAGAGCCAGGAACGGGCAAGACATCTGCGTGGTGAGTCAGGGACAAGGGGTGGGCAACCACGGGGGCATGAAAACTGATCCGCTCCAGAAGGCGTCCTGACCGGGCCAAGAGGGAGGCAGAGCTGGAGGAAGGTCCAGTGATGAAAGACAGATCAATCAACAGAAGAAATGAACCAAGGAGAGCTCGAAAACCAGAATAACTGCTGTGACCACAGTTCACTAAGTTGGAACAGAATCTGTTTTGTACTGAGAGCAACATGATGGCAAATGGAAGATGTGCTCTCAGCAGTGGCTGGCCACAGATGTCCAAAGAGACAGGCTGCCCAAAACGAACCTCGGGCCCTTTATTATCCTTGCTCCAAGCGGAAAAACAGTATTGCTTACACTGAGCTCAAAGCTGGCGTGTTTGGCACAAGTGTCTTTTTTCACTCACCTTCTTCTCCAGAGCCCTTGAGGCTGGGTGCCCAGGCTAGAGAGGAAACACTGACCTGGGTGACTTCTATCTGTTCTTCACCTGAAGGAGACCTAGCCCTTGAGACTACGTGGAAAGAATTTTGGATTTAGAGTCAGGAGTTGACCTCAGTATTGCATGACCCTCATTAAGGCACATAAACTCTTCATGCTTATTTTAGGACTTGTCAAAATTAAGGATGTCATCCATGTCTGAGCCAGGTCACACACTCATTCTTTTTATCACAAGCGGATAGAAAGTCAGGCTTCTGGGAGACAGAAGGCAGACCAAGGGTATCTAGCTCTGACTTTCTGTGGAAGGCAAGTCCTATAAAATTCACACATTATCTAGTTACAGCTTCCTCTGTCTGAATGTAAGACTGTGCAAATGTCTTAACTTACTTGTCTTTGAGAACAAAACAAATACTTTCCCCCCACCCCAAAGGGCTTCCCTGGTGGCTCAGATGGTAAAGAATCTGTCTGTAATGTGGGAGACCTGGGTTCAATCTCTGGGTTGGGAAGATCCCCTGGAGGAGGGCATGGCAACCCCCTCCAGTATTCTTGCCTGGAGAATCCCCATGGACAGAGGAGCCTGGCCAGCTACAGTCCATGGGGTCATAGAGTCGGACACAACTGAGCAACTAAGCACACCCTACCCCTCCAAAGAAAACAGAGAGGGCTATACAGAGGCTGTGTCTCCACCACCTTTCCTCGGAGCAAAGAATCCCATCTTATTTCTGTCTCTGTCTTCAGGGCAGAAATTCTAGGGTAAAGGTGATATCTAATCACAATGCTCTTCCCTCAAGTGGGACACAGTGAGACACGCTTCTCCCCAGTCTTGACTACAAACGTTTTTCAACAAGCAAGCATCATTTCAAAACAAAGAGGGGAAATTAACAGGAAATTTGCACAATTGCATGTACTTTTCCTTGCTGCAGATTCATAGCACATGTCCTAGAAATGAACATATCCTCCACTGCATAATCACTTAAGAAAAAGACAATTGTTCTATTCATCCTATCTGCTGCCAATGAGAAAGAAAAATCTCCAGAACCAAAGAAGAGATTTTCTCCAAGCTTTCCCAAAATAGTGCCAGAGTTTCTCTATCAGTCAAACGCTGCACCAGCTTGGTCTGCGTTTGTATTCCAGAAACAGGGCATGACCGAAAAAATAGATCCGATGATGAAAAGAATTCTTCTTTTCCTTGCAGACAAGGGATGTGTATTGATAGAGAAAAGACAAGGTTCTTGCTTAGGTTTGAAAAGACAAGGTTCTTGCATAGGAAAGAAGGCCAGGAATAAAAGTCCAAACATATTCTTCTTACCAGAAGTGAAGCTTTTGATCTTATGGCACAAGGAGCTTGCCGAGGAAGGGAAAGTGTCCCACACAGTCATCATGGGGTTGAACTTGCAGAGGAGAGGGTGGCGGGGTGGGGTGTGATCTAGCTTCTCATGTCCCCTCAACATCACCCCACATCTGCTCTGGAGCGCACACAGCCTCCTCAAAGCTGATCCCACTGGCCACAGTCAGAGCAAAGGGACTTGCTCAGGGTCACTCTGACCCAGAGACTGTGCTCCTGGTTCCTCTGGGTTTGCATCTTAGATGGTTAATCCAGGAAAGAACATTTGGGGACCTATCATTAAAACAGTTCTGGAGACCTCAGAATGCAGAGTTGTCCCCATGTCTCAGAAGCATTTCTAGTGGCCGAGCAAGGCCCTGGCAGGGCAGTGTGGGCGGCTGTGTGTGACCAGTGATTTGGAAGAAGGCCAACAGGATCTGAGCATCAGCCCGGAGATGCTGCTGTCAAGTCGGAGGGCCAGCAATGTGGCTGCTAGGGAAACATTGATTTCAGAAGCTCTTATCACCCCCAACAAATCTGATAAGACAAAATTTAATAGGTGCAAATGTGAGGTTCTGTGTGTGAGCTCAACGCAATTTTCTGGGAAAGAAAATTTAAAAATTAACTTCTCTTCCACACTGTGATTAGAGTCTTGGTGGATTTATGCAGAATATTGGGGCTGAGAGGAACATAAGAAATCCTCTAGCCCAACCAGACACAGTACAGATAAGGACCCGGAAAGACTGTGACCTAAAGAAGACTTGCATTTCAGTGGCGTCCTCAACTCTGATGGAAGTGGTACCACTGTGTGCACATGAGCTCGGTGCCACGTCAGGGGTCAGTATAGAGCAGTGGTCAGGAGTCCCAGCTTGGGCTCCAGTTCCAACACACACATGCTGTGAAAATTTGCACA
Source organism: Bubalus kerabau (assembly GCF_029407905.1). Taxonomy (NCBI): domain Eukaryota; kingdom Metazoa; phylum Chordata; class Mammalia; order Artiodactyla; family Bovidae; genus Bubalus; species Bubalus kerabau. The sequence continues at coordinate 24,373,019 of NC_073644.1, read as the reverse complement.
AGCTTTTTAACTTCTCTGTTTCCTCCTCTGAAAATGGGATAAAAAGTCAGTGATGAGTCATAGCAAATTTTCAATGTTAAATATTAAATTTAATATTAAAAAATTAAATTTTAAATATTAAACTTACATTATTATAAGCTCATTAAACTTATTATAAATATTAGATTTAATATTAAAATAAATATTAAATTTTAAATATTCAATGTTATTTTAATGCTGTGTTTAGTACTTTCTGGAACTCTTCATGTAAATTAATATAATGGATATACACATACATTTAGAAATATAGATGTTTACACAAACTACCCTCTCTGTTTTCTCATCTGAAAATGCAGGAAAAACTCAGTGTATATATGCACATATGTATGCACATGCGTGTGCATGTGTGTGTGTACAACTGTAGGTTAAAAAAGGACCAAGCACCTGACTCTGAAAAAAGTCCATCTGAAAAATTTAACAGGTTTCAAATAAAAGCAAATTCAACAAGAACAAAGGATGTGACTAGGCTGCTAAACAAGCTAATGACACTCAAGGCTCCATGAGAATTACCAAGAAAGGAAACAGCCTTAATCATGGGTTAATCAGACCGTTTTTAAGCCAGTGGTCTCAGCTGGAAATCACGGTGGCTGTCAACCAAGCTGACATCCTGGATGGTGCGGAATCTAGAAACCTTGTCCTACAAGGAAAAATGGAGACCATGGGAGGTACTTAGCCAACAGGACACCTGGTACCAGGGGTGGGAGTACTTAGCCAATGGAACACTTGGTGCCAGGGACGGGATGTGTTTTAGTATCTAAAGTCTATCATGAGGATGACAATGATTCAAACAATAAAACCAGGACAACAGATGAAGGTTAAAGGGCTGAATATATCATCTAGACATAAGGATGGAATTTTTAGCAATCAGAGGCATTCACAGATTCACGGTTTTTCATGCTGCAGAGAGTGTGCCTCTGCACCGTGCGTTTGAGCAGTAAGTAGCTGTTGTAAGTGGCTCCTGCATTTAGTCCTTGGAAATGGTAACAGCTACCATTATTATCTCTAATTCTTACAATTCTACAAGGTAAAGAATATTGTCTCCATTTTACAGTTGAGAAAACTGAGGCTCAAAGAGATTGTTGAACAGGTCCAAAGTCATACATCTAATAAGAATGAACCAAGATGGACCAAGATTCAAATCCAGATCTGATTCTGAATAACACATTCATTCCATTATGCCACAACACTGACCTTTCAGTTCATTTTTCCCCGTTTCCCCCTGTCCACCCTATTTCCAACTGACTGGTCAAAGTCAAATGCAGAGTAATAAATTCCCTCCTGGCTTTATCTACTTGATCAAAGTGGCTTACAATTTTTTGAAAGAATTCCTAGGATCCTTAGAAAGGAAAATGCAAATAAGGAAATACTGGTAAGAGTCAAATTTCTTGAATGTAACCACAAAGACAATGGCTTAATTAGAAGACAAAATATATCCCTTAAAAATGGAAATGAACATATTATAGGTCCAGATTGGCAATGACCTCTACCAAGTGAAATGAACCTACTGTCTCCTCTTTCCTCTTCGCACAGTACAGATGTTTGCTGCTGGCTGCGTGGGCTCTAACTTCTGACTGGGAGGAGAAGTCAGGACTTGTGCCAATGTCACAGAGTTGATCAGGAACAGCACATCAAGGGAAACTCGCAGGTCTTCATGGGATATGAGAACAGAAGCTTCTAAATGATCAATAAGAAAGTTGCTTCCACTAAGGTCATTATGGAAGGTCTCTTTCCTTCTCATTTTACAAGTGAAAAAATAAGGTCCAGAGGGGAAGAGTGATTCTCCCCAGGGCCCAGAGTAAACTGGTATCAGAATTTGGGAGTTGAACCATGGCCTTGAATTTCCCTGGTGGTCCAGTGGTTGAGAATTCCATCTTCCAATGCAGGAGACACCGGTTTAATCCCTGGTCCAGGGAGATTCCACATGCCACAGAGCAATTAAGCCTGCATGTCACAACCACTGAGCCCACATGCTGCAAGTACTGAAGTCCACACATCCTAGAGACCAAGATCCACAAAAAGAGAAGCCACCACAAGGAGAAGCCCACGTACCGCAACTAGAGAGCAGCTCCTGCTCACCACAGCTAGAGAAAGCCCACCGGCTGCAACAAAGACCCAGCGCAGCCCCCAAAATTAATTATTTCTAAAAAAAAAAAAAAAAGGAAGAAGAACCATGGCCTTTGAGCTTTATCAGTGGGAATGATATTAAAGCTGCTGAGGTCAGGTCCCACTTCAGCATTAGTGGACATATATGGACATATTAAATGCTCTACCGAATAATTTACTGTGCATGCATGATTAAACATTTGCAATACAACTGCTTTTTTAATCTGTACTTTTGCCAATATTTCTTTATATTTCTCTTTTAGGATTTGCTTTTATAAGAGGTTTGTTAAACTACAAATCACATACCATGTAATTCTGTCATTTAAAGTGTATATTTCAATGGTTTTTAGTATAATTCAGAGATGTGCAAACCATGACCACATTAAATTTTGAATATTTCCATTGTCCATATTCTGTACTTCCCTTCAACCTCTCTAGTTCTAGGCAACTACTAATCTACTTTTTCTGTCTTTACGGACTTTCCTGTTCTAGATATTTTGCATAAATGGAATCACACAGCATGTGGTCTTTTGTGGCACTGGCTTCTTTCACTTAGTATAATGTTTTCCAGTTTCATCTGTATTGTAGCATGGATCAGTATTTCATGCTTCTTTGTTGCCAAATGATATTGGATTATATGGACACACTACCTCCTACTTATCTTTCATTAGCTAATGGACATTTGGGTTGTTTCCACTGTTTGGCTATTATGAATAATGCTACTATGAATGTTCACACACAAATTTTTGTGTAGACATATGTTTTCATTTCTCTTGGACATATGCCCAGGAGTAAAAGTGCTAGGTCATATGGTAACCCTATATTTAACTTTTTCAGTAACTGCCAGACTGTTCTTCAAAGCAGCTGTACCATTTTACATTCCCACCAAAGAATGTAAGAGGGTTCCAAATTCTCTATATTCTCACCAACACTTGTAATTGTCTTTTTGATTATAGCTATCCTGTTGTGTATGAAATGGCATTTGGTTATGGTTTTGATTTGCATTTTTCAAATCTATCAGGTTTTTATTTTTATATTTTAAAACTGCATCTTTAGCCATATGATTATTGAATTTTTTATTGAAATGTAACATATCAATATGAAAAAACATTATCCTAGACAATGCTTCTTGCCTTATATTCTATTTTGTCTGATGTTACTATTGTTAAGTATAATTTTTTGTTAACATTTTCTTGGCATGTATTTTTCTATGTCATTTTGTTTTAAAGAGCCTCATATACAGCACAAGCCGATTTATTTATTGAAACCACTCCAAACTTTAATAGAAAGTAGTCCATTCATACTTATTATGATTACTTAAAAGTTCTGCTTTATTCTTTCAAATGTACTATCATTTTTAAACATTTAAAAAATGTATTTATTAGGCTGCACCAGGTCTTTGCTGTTGTGTGGGGGTTTTCTGTAGCTGCAGTGAGCAGGACTACTCTTGGCTGCTGCACACGGGCTTCTCCTGTTGTGGAGCTCAGGTCCAGGCACACAGGCTTCAGTAGTTGCGGCTCACAGGCTCCAGAGTTCAGGCTCAGCAGCCGTGACGCACTCACTGAGTTGCTCCATGGCACGTGGAATCTTCCCAGACCAAGGATTGAACCCATGTCCCCTGCACTGGCAGGTGGCTTCTTATCCACCATACCACCAGGGAAGCCCCAATCTTTTAGTATGTTTTCCTTTCCTGCCTTTTATAAGATTGATTGAATTTTGCCTATTCCATTTTGTTCTTTTAGCAGTTTTCCTTTAAAATTTAAAGCACGTATTTATACATATATTTCTGCTCATTAGTATCTTTAACCTATCCCCTGAAAGGGAGAAGAAATTTAACAAGCTTCTGTTTTCCTCTTATTCATCCCTGCCGCCACTCATGTTCCAATTATCTGGAATTGTCGGTTTCATTAGTATGAATACTGTTGGTGGTAGTGGTTTAGTCACTAAGTTGTGTCTGATTCTTGAGATTCCATGGACTGTAGCCTGCCAGGCTCCTCTGTCCATGGGATTCTCCAGGTGAGAACACTGGAGTGGGTAGCCTTTCCCTTCTCCAGAGGATCTTCCCAACCCAGGAATCGAACCTGGGTCTCCTGCATTGCAGGCAGATCCTTTACCGACTGAGCTGTGAGGGAAACCCATGAATCCTGTTAGAAATAACAAATGAAACTAATACTTATGGAATAACTTACTCTATTCCACAACGTATAAGCATAAATTCTTCCAATCTTACCAACATGTTTATGAGATATACACAAGGTTGTGTTACTTTCTAAAGGTAATACAAACAATAGTAGAGGTTATATTATATTAATGTTATTCCTCAACACTTATTTAAATTTAACAAGTCTCATTGGTTGTTAAAATGGCCATACTACCCAAAGCAATCTACAGATTTAATGCAATCCTTATCAAATTACCCATGACATTTGTAACAGAATAATATTTCACAAATAATCCTAAAATTTATATGGAACCATAAAAGACCCAGAATTGCCAAAGAAATACTGAGGAAAAAGAACAAAGCAGGAAGCATAACCCTCCCAGGCTTCAGACAATACTACATAGCTACAGTAATCAAAATAGCATGGTATGGCACAAAAACAGACTTTGGCTCAAAGGAACATAACACAGACTAGAAATAAAACACACTTATGGACAATTAATCTTCAACAAAGGAAACAAAAATATAAAATAGGGGAAGGCAGTCTCTTTAGCAAGTGATGTTGAAAAAGCTGGACAGCCACATGTAAATCAATGAAGTTAAAATATACCTCCAAACAATACACAAAAATAAATTCAAAATGGCTTCAGTTCAGTTCAGTCGCTGAGTCGTGTCTGACTCTTTGCGACCCCATGAATCGCAGCACGCCAGGCCTCCCTGTCCATCATCAACTCCCAGAGTTCACTCAAACTCATGTCCATCGAGTTAGTGATCCCATCCAGTCATCTCATCCTCTGTCCCCTTCTCCTCCTGCCCCCAATCCCTCCCAGCATCAGGGTCTTTTCCAATGAGTCAACTCTTCGCATCAGGTGGCCAAAGTATTGGAGTTTCAGCGTTAGCATAAGTCCTTCCAATGAACACCCAGGACTGATCTCCTTTAGGATGGACTGGTTGGATCTCCTTGCAGTCCAAGGGACTCTCAAGAGTCTTCTCCAACACCACAGTTCAAAAGCATCAATTCTTCAGTGCTCAGCTCTCTTCACAGTCCAACTCTCACATCCATACATGACCACTGGGAAAACCATAGCCTTGACTAGATGGACCTTTGTGGGCAAAGTAATATCTCTGCTTTTGAATATGCTATCTAGGTTGGTCATAACTTTCCTTCCAAGGAGTAAGCGTCTTTTAATTTCATGGCTGCAATCACCATCTGCAGTGATTTTGGAGCCCAAAAAGATAAAGTCTGACACTGTTTCCACTGTTTCCCCATCTATTTCCCACGAAGTGATGGGACCAGATGTCATGATCTTAGTTTTCTGAATGGCTTAAAGACTTACAAATAAGACATGCCATATATAGAACTCCTAGAAGAGAACATAGGCAAAACATTCTCTGACATAAACTGTACCAATGTTTACTTAGGTCAGTCCTCCAAGGCAATAGAAATAAAAGTAAAAACAAACAAATGGGACCTAATCAAACTTACAAGCTTCTGTACAACAAAAGAAACCATAACGAAATGAAAAGACAAACTATGGACTAGGAGAAAATATCTGCAGATGATACAACCAACAAGAGCTTAATTTCCAAAATATACAAACAGATCATATATTTCCAATAACAAAAAAGCAAACAACACAATCAAAACCTGGGCAGAAGACCTAGATAGACATTTCTTCAAAGAAGACATACAGATGACCAATAGGCACCTGAAAAAATGCTCATTGGCACTAATTATTAGAGAACTGCAAATCAAAACTATGATGAAGTACCACCTCAGACCAGTAAGAATGACCATCATTAAAAAAACTACATATGAAAACATGACAACTCAAAACCCATGGGATGCAGCAAAAGCAGTTCTAAGAGGGAAGTTTACAGCAATAAAATCCTACCTCAAGAAACAAGAAAAACATCAAATAGACAGCCTAACTTTATACCTAAAACAACTGGAAAAAGAAGAACTAAAAAAACCCCCCAAAATTAGTAGAAGGAAAGAAATCATAAAGATCAGAGTAGAAATAAATGAAAAAGAAATTAAAGAAACAATAGTTAAGATTAATAAAACTAGAAGCTGGTTCTTTGAGAGGATAAACAAAAGTGACAAACCTTTAGCCAGACTCATCAAGAAACAAAGAGAGAAGAATCAAATCAGCAAAATTAGAAATGAAAAAGGAGAGGTTACAACAGACAGTGCAGAAATACAGAGGATTCTAAGAGAATGAACAACTATATGGCAATAAAATGGATAATCTGGAAGAAATGGAGAGATTCTTAGCAAAGTTCAACCTTCCAATCTTCCTAGACTGAACCAGGAAGAAATAGAAATTATGAACAACCCAATTATAAGCACTGAAATTGAAGCTGTGATCAAAAATCTCCCAGAAAACAAAAGCCTAGGGTCAGATGGCTTCCCAGGAGAATTCTATCAAACATTTAGAGAAGAGCTAATGCCTATCCTTCTAAAATGCTCTCAAAAAACTGCCAAGGAAGGAACATCCAAACTGATTCTACAAGGCCACCATCACCCTGATACCAAAACCAGACAAAGATAAGACAAAAAAGAAAACTACTTTTTCTTTATCAATATCACTGATGAACATAGATGCAAAAATCCTTAGCAAAATTTTAGCAAACAGAATTCAGCAACACATCAAAAAGCTCATACACCATGATCAAGTTGGGTTTATTCCAGGGATGCAAGGATTCTTCAATATGTGGAAGTCAATCAATGTGATACACCATAGTAACACATTGAAAGATAAAAACCGTATGATAATCTCAATAGATGCAGAAAAAGCCTTTGACAAAATTCAGCACCCATTTATGATTAAAACTATTCAAAAAATGGGGATAGAAGGAACCTACCTCAACATAGTAAAGGCCATATATGATAAACCTACAGCAAACACTATTTTCAATGATGAAAAACTGAAAGCAGTTCCCCTAAGATCAGGAACAAGAGAAGGTTGTCCACTTTCACCACTATTTTTCAACATAGTTCTGGAAGTCCTAGCTACAGCAATCAGAGAATAAAAAGAAATAAAAGGAATCCAGATCAGAAAAGAAGAGTAAAGCTCTCACTGTTTGCAGATAACATGATACTGTATATAGAAAACCCTAAAGATAATATCAGAAAATTACTAGAGCTAATCAGTGAATTTAGCAAAGTTGCAGGATACAAAATCAATACATAGAAATCACTTGCACTTCTATATACTAACAATGAAAAATCAGAAAGAGAAATTAAGGAATCAATCCCATCCACCATTGCAACAAAAAGAATTAAATATCCAGGAATAAACTTACCCAAGGAGACAAAAGAACTGTACACAGAAAATTATAAGACACTAATGAAAGAAATAAAAGATGACATAAACATATGGGGAGATATTCCATGTCCCTGGGTAGGAAGAATCAATACTGTGAAAATGACTATACTACCAAATGCAATCTACAGATTCAATGCAATCCCTATCAAATTACCAATGGCATTTTTCACAGAACTAGAACAAAAACTTTCACAATTCATATGGAAACAGAAAAGGCCCCAAATAGCCAAAGCAGTCTTGAGAAAGAAGAATGGAGCTGGAGGAATCAACCTGCCTGATTTCAGATTATACTACAAAGCTACAGTCATAAAGACAGTATGGTACTGGCACAAAAACAGAAATATAGACAAATGGAACAAGATAGAAAGCCCAGAAATAAACCCATTCACCTATGGGTACCTTATTTTTGACAAAGGAGGCAAAAATACACAATGGGGCAAAGACAACCTTTTCAATAAATGGTGCTGGGAAAACTGGAAAGCTCCATGTAAAAGAATGAAATTAGAACACTTCCTAACACTATATACAAAGATTAAACTCAAAATGGATTAAAGACCTAAATGTAAGACCAGAAACTATAAAACTCTTAGAGGAAAACATAGCAGAACACTCGAAGACATAAATCAAAGCAAGATCCTCTATGACCCACCTCCTAGAGTAACGGAAATAAAAACATAAGTAAACAAGTGGGACCTGATTAAACTTAAAAGCTTTTGCACAGCAAAGGAAACGATAAGTAAGGTGAAAACCCTCAGAATGGGAGAAAATAATAGCAAATGAAACTGTCAAAGGATTAATTTCCAAAATATATAAGCAGCTCATATAACTCAATACCAGAAAAACAAGCAACCCAATCAAAAAGTGGGAAAAAGACTTAACAGAGATTTCTCCAAAGACATACAGATGCTAACAAACACATGAAAAGATGCTCAACATCACTCATTATTGCTGCTAACTCTCTTCAGTCGTGTCTGACTCTGTGCGACCCCATAGATGGCAGCCCACCAGGTTCCCCCGCCCCTGGCATTCTCTAGCCAAGAACACTGGAGTGGGTTGCCATTTCCTTCTCCAGTGCATGAAAGTAAGTGAAAGTGAAGTCGCTCAGTCGTGTCTGACTCTTAGCGACCCCATGGACTGTAGCCCACCAGGCTCCTCCGTCCATGGAATCTTCCAGGCAAGAGTACTGGAGTGGGGTGCCATTGCCTTCTCCATCACTCATTATTAGAGAAATGAAAATCAAAACTACAATGGGATATCACGTCACACCAGTCAGAATGGCCATCATCAAAGTGTTTATAAACAATAAATGCTGGAGAGGGTGTGAAGAAAAGTGAATGCTCTTGCACTGTTGGTGGGAATGTAAATTGATACAGCCACTATGGAATATGGTATGGAGATTCCTTACAAAACTAGGAATAATACCACCATATGACCCAGAAATCCCAATCCTAGGCATATACCCTGAGGAAACCAAAATTGAAAAAGACACATTTATCCTGTTGTTCATTGCACCACTATTTACAATAGCTAGAACATGGAACCAACCTAGATGTCCATCGACAGATGAATGGATAAAGAAGTTGTGGTACATATACACAATGGAATATTACTCAGCCATAAAAAGGAATGCATTTGAGTCCGTTCTAATGAGGTGGATGAACCTAGAGCCTATGATACAGAGTGAAGTAAATCAGAAAGAGAAAGATAAATATTGTATTCTAATGCATATATATGGAATCTAGAAAAATGGTACTGAAGAATTTATTTACAGGGCAGCAATGGAGAAACAGACATAGAGAATAGATTTATGGACATGGGGAGAGAGGAGGAGAAGGTGAGATGTGTGGAAAGAGTAACATGGACATTTACATTACCATATGTAAAATAGATAGCCAATGGGAATTTGCTGTATGGCTAAGGAAACTCAAACAGGGTCTCTGTATCAACCTAGAGGGGTGGGATGGGGAGTGGGGTGGGAAGGAGGTTCAAAAGGGAGGGGATATATGTATGCCTATGGCTGATTCATGTTGAGGTTTGACAGAAAACAACAAAATTCGGTAAAGCAATTATCCTTCAATTAAAAAATAATTAAAAAAAAAACCTCTGTAGAAACCAAAAAAAAAGCTACACAAAATGGCAAAAAAAAAAAAAAAATCCCAAAATAAAACTCTTTCCTAATTCTAATAAAGTATAAGTGATCTCAAAAAAAAACAAAAAACAAAAAAAGACTACAAATAACAAATACTGGAGAGGGTGTGGAGGAAAGGGAACCCTCCTACACTGTGGGTTGCGATGTAAATTGATGCAGTCACGGTGGAAAACAGTATGGAAGTTCTTCAAAAACTAAAAATAGAGTTGCCATATGATCCAGCAGTCCCACTCTTGGGCATATACTTAGACAAAACTATAATTTAAAAAGATACATGCAGCCCCCTATTTTCACAGCAGCACTATTTATGACAGCCAAGTATGGAAGCAACCTAAATGTCTATCAACAGTTAAATGGACAAAGAAGATGTAGTATCTGTGTGTCTATATATATACATACACACAATGCAATATTAGTCATTAAAAAAGAATGAAATAATGCTATCTGCAACATGGATGTAACTCAACTAGAGATTATCATACTAAAGTGAAGTTAGAAAGAGAAAGAAAAATAACATATGATACCACTTACATGTAGAATCTAAAATACAAGCAAATATCTGCAAAAGAGAAACAGACTCACAGACATACAGAACAAACTTGTGGTTGCCAAGAGGGACAGGAGTAGGGGAGGGAAGGATTGAGAGCTTGAAATTAGCAGATGCAAACTAGTATATATGGGATAAATAAACAGCAAGGTCCTACTGCATAGGACATTCAATATCCTGTGATAAACCAGAATGGAAAAGAATGCACATGCATATATATATATATATATATATATATATATATATATATTTACATATAGTTAAATCACTTTGCTGCATAGTAATGGCACCCCACTCCAGTACTCTTGCCTGGAAAATCTCATGGACGGAGGAGCCTGGTGGGCTGCAGTCCATGGGGTCGCTAGGAGTCAGACACGACCAAGCGACTTCACTTTCACTTTTCTCTTTCATGCTTTGGAGAAGGAAATGGCAACCCACTCCAGTGTTCCTGCCTAGAGAATCCCGGGGACGGGGGAAGCCTAGTGGGCTGGCATCTATGGGGTTGCACAGGGTCCAACACGACTGAAGCAACTTAGTAGCAGCAGCAGCTGCTGTATAGTAAAAATTAACACAACATTGCAGGTCAACTATGCATCATTAACATTTTTTTTAAATGAAAAAAAAAGTCTCATTGGCTCCTTTGCTTCTATTTCCTGGCTCTTTCCGATTTTTTTGAACTTATTTATTTTGCTGAAAAAATAACTTGAGTATTTCTTTCTGAGATAGTTTTAGGGTATTTCTTTTCAAATTTTATTTACTTATGGCTGTTCTGAGTCTTGGTTACTGTGTGTGGGCTTTCTCTAGTTGCGGAGAGTGGGGGCTACTCTACATTATGGTGCTTGGGCTTCTCACTGTGGTGGCTTCTCTTGTTTTACAAGATCTAGGTGCATCTAGGACTCAGTAGTTGTGGTGCATCGGCTAGGTGCTCCATGGCATGTAGAATCTTCCCAGACCAGGGATCAAGCGCATGTCCCCTGCATTGGCAAGCAGATTCTCATCTACTGTACCACCAGGGAAGTGCCTAAGGGTATTTCTTATATGTTAAACTATGTCTCTATTTTTGTTCTCAAAACTTAAAATATTAGTTTGGCTAGAGATAAAATTAGATCCAGTATTATTTTCTTTCAGAATTCGGTTTTACTGAATTAAGCATCCAAGTTGTCTTTGGAAATCCTGATGCAATTCAGACTCTCATTTCTTTGAAGATATTCTGTTTCTCTCCCTCCTTCTCTCAGCTGTACTTTATTCCATTGTGTGGATGTCCTATATTTATGCAACCAATCTTCTCTACATGGATATCCAAGTTATTTCCAACATTTATAATCACAAACAATGCTACAATATATAGTATTTTACATACACATTTTCAAATTATTGAATGTGTATATTTAGGGTAAATTTACAGAGTGAGACTGCTGGATACAAAGCAAACTCATGTATAGTTTTGTGAGATATGCAAAATTCCCCTTCATAAAGGTGCATGCTTTTGCACTCACACTAGTAATGTATACGAGTTCCTGTTTGTCCACATCATTACAAGCAGTATGTTTTTATATTTTAAAATTTTTGCCAATCTGATAGTATTTGCCAATAAAATAGTAACTCATAGTAGTTTTGCATTCCTCTAATTATGAGTGATTTTCAGTATGTTTTTTTTGTGTGAATTGTCTGTTTATACCTTTAGTCTATTTTTCTATTGACTTGACTAACTCTTTATTTATCTGTAATAAATGTTGCAAATATTTTCTCCCACTTTGTAACTCATAGTTTACTTATAGGTTTTTTTGTGTTTATACCATGCAAAGCTTGTTTTTTCTTTTTCACTTCAGTTCAGTTCAGTTGCTCAGTCGCGTCCGACTCTTTGTGACCCCATGAATTGCAGCATGCCAGGCCTCCCTGTCCATCACCAACTCCTGGAGTTCACTCAGACTCACGTCCATCGGGTCAGTGATGCCATCCAGCCATCTCATCCTCTGTCGTCCCCTTCTCCTCCTGTCCCCTATCCCTCCCAGCATCAGAGTCTTTTCCAATGAGTCAACTCTTCGCATGAGGTGGCCAAAGTACTGGAATTTCAGCTTTAGCATCATTCCTTCCAAAGAAATCCCAGGGCTGATCTCCTTCAGAATGGACTGGTTGGATCTCCTTGCAGTCCAAGGGACTCTCAAGAGTCTTCTCCAACACCACAGATCAAAAGCATCAATTCTTCGGCACTCAGCTTTCTTCACAGTCCAACTCTCACATCCATAAATGTAGTTAAATGAATCAATCATTTCTTTTATTATACTATATTTTAAGTGATAGTTAGAAAGTCTTTCCCTATATCCAGGTTGTAAATACCCATAGTTTCTTCTGATATGTGCATGATTTTGTTTTCATCTTTATATACTCGATCCCTTTATGTGCTCTGTCACTCAGTTGTGTCCGACTCTTTGTAACCCCATGGACTGTAGCCTGCCAAACTTCTCCATCCATGGGATTTTCCAGGCAAGAATACTGGAGAGAGTTGCCACTGATCCCTTTATAGCTCATTCTTATTCAGCAAGGGTTCATTGAACATAGAATTCTCTGAGTTCTTGAACGTTTTAAACTCTTCTTCTATAACCTTGATACTTGAAAGAAAGCTTGGCAAGATATAAAATTTTTGGTTAACATTTTTCTTTCCTTGAATTTCTTACAAGTGCCTTCCTCTTTTTGCTTTGCTTTGTATGTTGCTCTTGCGAAGTCTGATGCTAGTCTAATTCTCTTGCCCTTGAAAGTCTTTTTGCCTCGAAACACTGAGGATTTTTTTTTTTAATCCTTGAAGTCTGATAAGTTCACTGTTATTTCTTGGAATCTACCATTCTGGGTGATTTTCCAAGGTCCCCAGTAGGATTTATCAACATGTAGATTCAGGCCTTTTTTTCCCTAAAATATTATCTTGGATTACAGTTTAAAGATTAGATTTGCTTTGCCTGTCTTCTATTTCAACCACTTTCTCCATGATCCCCTTTACATCTTCGGTATCTTATTTTCATTTTCTTGATCATTTTTCTGCCTGTCTTCAATGACCCATTATTAAATATTCTCCCAAACCACTTCCCACAGAGGATTGTGGTGCAACCTAGGGAGATGGCTCTGGCAGAATTTAGGGTTGATTTTTATACTGACAGATTATTTGAAGTTTGTTGTTTTTCTGTCCACTGCTTACTTCCTAAAGGTATCTGTTACATGCGGTTTTACTTGTTCTTCTTATTGATCTGCATACTTTTTTGGAGGATATATGCAGTGATTTGGATTTATGCATCTGCCATTTTTCTTGGGTTACCTAGAATTCTCAATATCATCTTCTAACTCCTTGAAGAGTTATTTTAAATCCCAGATCTGATATATTAACTATCTGAATCTCCTGTGGGCCTGTTTCTACTGTCCATTGCTTCTTTTATTTTTGGTCATATCGTCTTATTTCTTGTATCCTAGTAATTATTTTTAAGCACTAGACATGTGCTTAAAGAGGATTTACTTTTGATCCTGGTAGGGAGTTAAGAGGCACTCTCAATTCCAGATCATCTTAATCCAAAAAGAGATTATGAGAATTTGACATGGTTTCAGCTGATATGCTGACTGATCTATTTCTTGTTTATTCTTACTCCCAGGATGTAGTTCATGCCAAAGTCTTGGAGTTTAGCAGAATCTTTTTCTGAGAGAATCTGAATTCCCATTTTATTCCTTCTAGTTAGTGAGTCTACTGAGCTCTAGGTTCTACCTTCAAATAAATGTCTCCGCTATTCTGTCCAGTCTTCTAGTTTGGCCTCAGAGGAAGTGCTGGGTGAATCAACCTACTCTGTGCATGCGTGTTCAGTCGCTTTGGTAGTGCCTGACTCTTTGCAACCCCATGGACTGTAGCCCGCCAGGCTCCTCTGTCCATGGGATTCTCCAGTCAAGAATACTAGAGTGGGTTGCCATGCCCTCCTCCACAACCTACTCTACCATTGTCAAAATACTATGGCATTTTCCTTGTTTCTTCAAGGAATCAAATTAAGACAAGAATCAAAGATAAACCTCCAATTACTAGATAAATAAGTACAGACAAATAATGTACAGTCCAGGTTTGATACAGGAGGCTAGGGGCTGGTACACTGGGATGACCCGGAGGGATGGTACTGGGAGGGAGGTGGGAGGGGGGTTCAGGTTGGGGAACACATGTACGCCCATGGCGGATTCATGTTGATGTGTGGCAGAACCAATACAATATTGTAAAGTAATTAGTCTCCAATTAAAATAAATAAATTTAAATAAAAAAAAGACAAGAATCAAAGTAAGATAAACCTCCAATTACTAGATAAATAAGTGCAGACAAATAATGTACAGCATGATGACACAGTTAACACTGCTGTGATACATACAAAATTTAAGAAAATAAATCCCTGGAGATCTCAACACAAGGAAAAATATTTTATGCACTTTCTCTTTTTACTGTATCTTTATGAGATGACGGATGCTAACTAAATTTATTGAGGTCATCATTTCACAATACATGTAAGTCAAACCATTATTCTGTATACCTTAAACTTCTGCAAGTGATGTGTCAATTATATCTCAATAAAGCTAGAAAAAATATATATATTAACAATAAAAAAGAAGTAAGACCAGTTCTGTGAATTTGTCCATCCTGCCTGTCATCCTTCTCTTGTAAATGAACACAGGGCGTCAGGAAATCAAAACACTGCCACCAACTGCAAGTGAACACCACTATCCTTCGTCTGTTGTGCGGACACGGCTGCCCTTTAAAACAGCAAAAGAAAACACACTGATTGCATTACCTTCCTAGGGTTGCTATAACAAATTACCACAAACCAGGTAGGTCAAAACAACAGAAATTCATTCCTTTAGTTACGGACGTAAGAAGTCCAAAGTCAAGATAAATAATGGAAGGGTCACGGTGTCGCAAAGCCTCTCGAGGAGGATCCGTCCTTGTCTCTTCCAGCTTCTGACAGCCTCTGGCAGACCCTGGCTGGGGCCACATCAGTTCAATCTCTGCCTTCTTCACATGACCTTCTTCCCCATATCTCTAAAGTCTTATGTTTTTGTCCCTCATCTCCCTTTCCTTTCTCTTCTGAGGTCACTGGTCATTGGACATCGAGTCCACTCTAAATTCAGGATGGTCTTCCCTTAAGATTCTGAACATTTGCAAAGACCCTATTTCCCCATAAGGTCGCCCTCACAGGTACCGGGGGTTAGGACTTACATTTATCTTTGGGGGACACAAATCAACCTATGACACTGATCACATCCTATATGGCAACTGCTGTGACCAACCATTTATATGGATTAATCCATTTTTCATTCACAGCAACACTATGAATAGATGCTATTCTTTTGCCTATTTACAAATGAAGAAATTAAAATTATGCTAGAAGCTAAGTAGCTTGGCTCAAGATTCCACATCTCATGATTTAAAGATTTGGAATTCAGACCCAGGCAGGCATAACCCCATGATATTATACCATGTCCTTCAGGCATCAGACTTTGTGGAGCTACTAAATCCAAGGGGTAAGGACAGAGGACACCCAGTTCTCATTCTGGAAACTGTGGACAAAAGGTTGTAAAAGGGATCAGAGTAGGGGAACTTCTTCCCCATTCCTCCTCCACTTCCTCTATTCTGTCTCCAAACATCTTATGGCTGCTATTGGTCTCTAGGTCCCAAATATGGTGTGCTGTCAACTTTAGGGGCCCACACATACTTTAGTGGTTATTGCTTAGACACTCAGTTATGTCCAACTCTTTGTGACCCCATGGACTGCAGCATACCAGGCTCCTCTGTCCTTCACCATCTCCAGGAGTTTGCTCAAACTCATGTTCATTGAATTGGTGATGCCATCAAACCATCTCAGACTTGCTTTTATTGTAAAGCTCCAATAGCTACACAATACTGGTCTGTTAAAGCACAGGCTATTTAGAGTATAGCTGGCACGTAAGACAGTGATCCTACAGGAACTTTAGAGCAAACACTGAGGCACATCTGGCCACCGCAGGCAATAGAGGTGGGAGCCATCAGGTCCTAAGGAAGCAGAGGAGCTGTGTTCTCTGCTACTCCCCTGTGGGCCTCAGTCTCTCCTCTTCCCTCTGTCCATTACCGACCATCCCCACCCGCAACTCCCTCCTGATGCTAGCTCCCTCTTTGGCTTACACGGTGAAGCCTGCCATGGCCTCACCTCCTCCATGGCCCCCTACCCAAACCCTGGTTTTTTTTTTTTTAGCTCAGGTTATTGGGAAAGACAGTCTGTGGCCCAGTTCCTTTCCCTCCATCATAATGAGAGGGCAACAGGCAGGAAGGCCAGGGGTCTCCAAACAGAGAAAATAGGCTGCAAGTGACAGACATTTTTTTATCTCTCCCTTAAACAGGCAGGAGGGAACAAACTCTCTATTGAAATATTTTTTCCTTAAACTATGTTAATAAAACTATGCATTTGCTTTGGAATTTGCCTTTCTTCAAAACGATTCCACCTAAGACTTTTTTTTTTCTTTTCTCAAACCTTGGGCTGATAATAGCTCAACAAACCAGTATTCATATCAATTATTTTATGATTGTTTATGACACACCTCATGCCAACCTATCTCAAAAACGCATATTGTGGGAGAGGGGCCTGGTGAAACAAACCTCTCAGCCTTGAGGTGTCTCTTATCTGATTAATAGCTTTCTAACAGACATAAAGCAGCTTGCTAAAACTAGCAAGGGGGGCACTCTCCGTCCCCCTTCTGATGTCTGTGTCAGAAGCTTTCTCTGTCTCTTTTCACACTTTAATAAAACTCTGCTACACAAAAGCTCTTCAGTAGTGATCAAGCCTGGTCCCTGGCCCCAAAGCTAAATCTTCTTCTTTGGAGATCACAAATCCAACATCAATATCACACCAGAGTCATGGAGAGTATGTAAACTGGTGGCTTTAAGCTATGCATCCATTCCGCCTTAGCAGAAGAGGGGCCTATGACGAGGGGTGACATGTCCCATGAGGCTAGCGAGGCAGGTGTCCTCACAGGTACTATAGGTGTGGGAGTCTTTCCAAGGAAGAGCCCTCTCAGTATATCCACCCCATACGCTCACCCACGCCCCACGCATGGACATACAACCACATTTCACCCACCATGATGCTCCCTTCAGGCTGACGCAAGTTTGGGTGAGGGACTTAAACTCCTGCCCTGTGAGTGTCTAAGGACCCCCAACCCATTGCATTTCTGGCCAAAACCCCAGGCTGGGCTGAGTCCCGCTGCTGCACACGTGACAGGCCACCCTGACTCAAGCCCAGGATTGGTTCATTCTGGTCCTTGTTGCCAGTTCCTGTCCTGTGCATAGTTCTGCATGGAGCTTGTATTACTTTCTGTTTTTGCTGTAACAAATTATCACAGTCTTAGGGGCTTGCTGCTGCTGCTGCTGCTAAGTCGCTTCAGTCGTGTCCAACTCTGTGCGACCCCATAGACGGCAGCCCACCAGGCTCCCCCGTCCCTGGGATTCTCCAGGCAAGAACACTGGAGTGGGTTGCCATTCCCTTTAAATTTAGTGGCTTAAAACAATACAAATGTATTATCTTTTAAAAAAAAAATTTATTTATTTAGCTGCTCCAGGTTTTAGTTGAGGCCTGCAGGGTCTTTAGTTGTGGTCTGTGGGATCTAGATCCCTGACCAGGGATTAGATCCAGGCTCCCTGTATGGGGAGCTCAGACTTTTAGCCACTGGACGACCAGGGAGTTCCTCAAATGTATTATTTTACAATTCTGAGAATTTGAAGTCTAACACAGCTCTCAGTGGGTCAAAATCAAGGTATCAGCAGGACTACATTCCTTTCTGAAGACTCTAGAGGGGAATCCATTTCCTTGTTCTTTCCAGCTTCTGGAAGTTACCCTCACTCACTGGCTTGTGCCCCCTTCCTTCACCTTCAAAGTCAGTAAAAGAGGTTGAATCCTTCTTACATCACATCACTCTCACATTCTGCCACTCTCTCTCACTTTTAAGCACCCTTGTGATTATATTAGGCCCACTAGGATAATTCATAATACTCTCCCAATTTTAAGGTCAGCAAATTAGCAGCCTTAACTCCATCAACCTTATTATCCTTGCCATACAACAGAGCATAGTCACAGCTTCCTGGGGTGAGAAAGTGCACATCTTTGGGGGCGCATTATTCTGCCTGACACAGAGGTCAACTAACATTTCATTGCGTGCATGCATATGTGGTCGCTCAGTCATGTCTGACTCTTCAGGACCCCATGGACCATAGCCCCCCAGGATCCAACATTTCATAAGGTCCTATTATATATAAGGAACAGTATTGGGGCCTCATTGTGCCCCCAAAGTCAGTCAAAATTGAGCAGAGAGGCCATGGACCACTAGATGATATAGAACAATACAGAAATACATACACCTTTACTTCCACAACACACATGCACATACTCACGCACGCACACACACACAAAGCCAGGAATCAGGAATTCAGTACACAATGTATCCAGAGTTTAGGGAGGGAGAGTAAAGACCAGCCTTAAGGAGACTGTGTTACCTGGACTTTGTGACCTGGAACTCGGTGACTTTAAAAAAATGAGTTTTGGTAGAGCAATTCTGAAGGTAATAAATGGAACAGAGACAGGGATTGAAAAGGAGGCAAGAAAACCAAGGTCTGGTGGGTAACACTTACAGTCCAGAAGTTTACCAGACTAAGAAAGAAACGGCTGTAGCAAGATTCTCTTTATCCCCATTGTTTGTTCCTTTCGACCTTTCCAAGATCATGGCTCTACGACATATGTAAGCTGGAACCTGGCAAGGCTGCGGGACGACAGGCTCGCTGGAACCTAAGCATGGCAGCAGAAGGCAGCACCTGGCTGTCAGGCGACCACTGACCCTCCCACAAGGTAAGGTACCTGATGCTTGCCTTAATCACGTCTGTGGCAAGGCCCTAAGTTGTACAGGCATGAGTCAGGGTCCTGTCAGCTGATGGCTGCTCAAAATGAAGAGAATTTAAAGAAGGGACTATTTACAGACAGGAGAGTTAAGGGAACTGAGACGCACAGAGAAGAACCAAGGGACATAGAGGAGACGCATTAAATCCTCAAGCCTCAAAGGGCAAGGGGCGGGGGCTGTTAACAGAACCCAGTGAGAGCTGCAGCCATGGCAGAGGGTCTGCTTAATGGGAGCCGAGCTGCTGGGCTGTGGCAGGGACAGAGAGTAAATATCTCCACCACATTTCCTTCTCATCCTCTAATCTGCTGCTGGTGCCACCCACTGACCAATATCATCAGAAGCCAAAGAATAAGATAACACCCAGCAGACACAGCCTATAGAAGTCATCGGAAGTCAGACTTTGAGGGCACAGAATGGGAGGGAAGGGTGGAGCCAAAAAAATGGAAACAGTGGCAGATTTTACTTTCTTGGGATCCAAAATCACTGCAGATGGTGACTGTTCAGTTCAGTCGCTCAGTCATGTCCGACTCTTTGCAACCCCAAGAACTGCAGCATGCCAGGCCTCCCTGTCCATCACCAACTCCTGGAGTTTATTCAAACTCATGCCCATTGAGTCAGTGATGCCATCCAACCATCTCATCCTCTGTCATCCCCTTCTCCTATCGCCTTCAATCTTTCCCAGCATTAGGGTTTTTTCCAATGAGTCAATTCTTCCCATCAGGTGGCCAAAGTATTGGAGATTTAGCTTCAGCATCAGTCCTTCCAATGAATATTCAGGACTGATTTCCTTCAGGATTGACTGGTTGATCTTGCTGTCCAAGGGACTCTCAAGAGTCTTTTCCAACACCACAGTTCAAAAGCATCAATTCTTTGGTGCTCAGCTTTCTTTATAGTCCAACTCTCACATCCATACATGACTACTGGAAAAACCATAGTTTTGACTAGACGGACCTTTATTGGCAAAGTAATGTCTCTGCTTTTCAATATGCTATCTAGGTTGGTCATAACTTTTCTTCCAAGGGGCAAGCATCTTTTAATTTCAAGGCTGTAATCACCATTTGCAGTGATTTTAGAGCCCCCCAAAATAAAGTCTGCCACTGTTTCCACTGTCTCTCCATCTATTTTCCATGAAGTGATGGGACCAGATGCCATGATCTTAGCTTTCTGAATGTTGAGCTTTAAGCCAACTTTTTCACTCTCCTTTCATCAAGAGGCTCTTTAGTTCTTCATTTTCTGCCATAAGAGTGCTGTCATCTGCATATCTGAAGTTATTGATATTTCTCCCCGCAATCCTGATTCCAGCTTGTGCTTCTTCAAGCCCAGCGTTTCTCATGATGTACTCTGCATATAAGTTAAATAAGCAGGGTGACAATATACAGCCTGACATACTCCTTTCCCTATTTGGAACCAGCCAGTTATTCCATGTTTGGTTGTAACTGTTGCTTCTTGACCTCTATACTGGTTTCTTAGGAGACAGGAAAGGTTATCTGGTATTCCAATTTCTTTAAGAATTTTCCAGTTTGTTGTGATCCACACAATCAAAGGCTTTAGCACAGTCAGTGAAGCAGAAATAGATGTTTTTCTGGAATTCTCTTCACAGTTCACGCACTGTTGAAATGGCGAATGTAGCCACAAAATTGAAAGATGCTTGTTCCTTGGAGGAAAAGATATGACAAACTTAGACAGCGCATTAAAAACCAGAAACATCACTTTGCTGACAAAGGTCAAAGCTACGGTTTTTCCAGTAGTCATGTATGGATGTGAGCGTTGGATCATAAAGAAGGCTGAGTGTCAAAGAATTGATACTTTGAAACTACGGAGCTGGAGAAGACTCTTGAGAGTCCCTTGGACAGCAAGAAGATCACATCAGTCAATCCTAAAGGAAATCAACACTGACTATTCATTGGAAAGACTGACGCTGAAGCTCCAATACTTTGGCCACCTGGTGGAAAGAGCAAACTCAGAGGAAAGGACTCTGATGCTGGGAAAGATTGAAGGCAGGAGGAGAAGGAAGAGACAGAGAATGAATGAGATGGTTGGATGGCATCATCAACTCAATGGACATGAACTTGGGCAAACTCCAGGAGATCGTGAGCGACCAAGAGGCCTGACGCACGTGCTGCAGTCCAAGGGGCTGCAAAGAGTTGGACACAACTTAGTGACTGCTAAGTCGCTGTAACAACAACAGCTGATACACCCTATAGAAGTGGTCAGAAGCCGAGCTTTGAGGGTGCAGAATGGGAGGGAAGTGGGGAGCCAACAAAATCCCCAGTCCCTACCCACACTTGGGTTACTCCTATTTCCCATCACTCTAGAAATAAACGGATTTGGCCAAGCCCTTTGCGGGGATGGCATTGCAGAAAGTTTCCATCAGTGACAGTAGAACCCAGGGCTCCCGGAGAGCAGTGGAAGGAAGTTCCAAGAGCAAAGGGAAAGAAAGGCAACAGGAAGGGAGAAAAGGCGGCCTGCGTGGAGGTAAGAGAGGAGCCTCGTGGAGGAAGCTCTTGGCTGTCAAATTATCCTCTGCTGAGCTCTGAGCCTTTGTTTAAAACTTGGTGTGTGGAGCCATTTACCCACCTTGAGCTCTTTCCACAGCTCCGTATCTGTCATTATTTTGGAGCTCATAGAGCCATCTATGGTGCTCTTGGGCCCATTCTCGGTGATATTAAAGCACTTTTTAATTGCCACATTTTCTGCAGCAGAGAAAGCCTAATCTGAAGGCAGCTTTAAAACCAACAGCAATCAGCAGAGATCCATCAATTAGCGTTTGGTATTAAGCAAGGCGGAACATTTGCCAAGGCGCCAAGGGCCTTTCCACACCTGAACATTCTACCAGGTTCATTCTCTCCTTTTTGAATATTTGGAGCTCTTGACTCAGAGTCTTGACTGACAGGTTTTCTTGGCTGCCAAAAGAATAACCAATTTTCTCCCATAACTCTTTTCTAACTCAAAAGGTACAGTGCCAACAAAGTTCTTAACTCTGGTACATACATTTTTTTTTAAGGGAAAAGTATCTGCTTCAAACCACTAATTATAATTTATTATAACAACACTTCCCTGGAAGCAGGGTTCTTGCTATAATTAACTGCTGAGGAGTAGGATGGAGCAACTGTTTACTGAGTTTCAATCGACTTGTTCAGAATTTGTCACCCCCTTGAAACTTAGCTCACAATCAGATTTAAATTCAAAATGTTAAGGAAGCACTGGCAACTTCACACTTTGTCAAGCACTAAGAGAATATTTCTTAGTACTATTCTCTCTTTTTTAAGACTTTTCTTTAGATTATGCCATTTTTCTCTATTTGAGATAGAAAAAATTTTATCCTAAAATATTGATATACTTCTGTCCTTTCTGTGATGGTGAAACATGACAGTTGGATATAAGAGGTAGTTTCCAAATGCTCTGGCCACTCCTGCTGGGTTGTGAGAATTTCGAAATGTGTGGCTTTACTGGCATTTCTTCAACGAATATCATAACAAAAAGAACTCTCTTTCATTTTTGTCCCATTGTCCTTGTCCTGAGACTTGTACAGATTTTCAGTTTCCTTCTCTATAAAGTGGGAATGATTAGCATATAGTCTACAAAGTTGTTGTGAAGGCTGAATGTAAGCTAAGTGTTTGGCACAGAATTTTGCCTCCAGTAAGCATCTCTTCTCTTCTATTCTTTGCTAGCCAGGAAAACATGGCAATGACTGAAAAGGATGAGAGAGTATTTTTGCTCATGACCAATCTGAGTCCATGATCAAAATGGTCTG
This sequence comes from Bubalus kerabau, assembly GCF_029407905.1. Taxonomy (NCBI): domain Eukaryota; kingdom Metazoa; phylum Chordata; class Mammalia; order Artiodactyla; family Bovidae; genus Bubalus; species Bubalus kerabau. Next base: position 24,350,009 of record NC_073644.1, on the reverse strand, counting down.
CAAATGAAGTCTCAGTGAGCCAGGCTTCTGAAATCCTTGATCCCTAAATTCACAACAGTCACCAGAACTAAATGGTTCTAAATTATGAGTTTCCAGTAGCTAGGGAGACAAACACTTCTTTCAATCACCTTCCTATGTAGCTGTTTGTGATTTTCCAAGCATTTGGTGCCGTGGACTAAGGTTTTCTTCTAAATGAAGTAAGAGAGTTGGCTCCTAGTCTTCTCTGGTATAAATTCATGAGACTATTTGTAAAGGTCGGATCATTCTTGGCAAGGAAAGTTATTTATAATGATATGTTTCATCTATAGTTATTGAGAGGCTACTTTGGACAGCTGAAAAGGTTGTTACAGATGAGTTTGAATTTGGTGACATCAAACAATATTAGAAGGCCAGGAGCAAACATTTCTGATGCATTTCCTTTTCTGCAGAATGGAATTAATTACTTTGTGAAGATAAAAGCAATGTGTGGTTATTGCAAAACACTGAAAACAAGATAAGTATCATGCAATAATGAGTTAACTCAGCAGGGGACTTTCCTGGTGATCCAACTGCTAAGACTCTGAGATCCCAATGCAGGGGGTCCAAGTTCAATCCCTGGGCAAAGAACTAGATTCCACATGCCACAGCTGAGTCCACATGCTGCAACTAAAGATCCCAGCACAGCCAAATTAATTAATTAATTATCTTTTAAAAGGAGTTAGCAGACTTGGGCTGCTCAAACCCACACATTCTCAAGCTCTTCAGGACTTGCCTTTGGCCCAGTTCTTAGAGTTGGTCTGTTGAGCCTCTGGAGTAGCCTGCCTGATAAGAGTGTCTTTATATGGCTAAAGCCTTGGGCCATACCAGATCATTTATGCTAACAATGTGATTATGGGATGTGGGGTCTGCATACCTATGCGTCCCAGGGCCTTGGTGTCCCATGACACCAAGACTCAGTGATCTTACCCAGTTCTGAGCTTCCCTGGTTGGTAACACCACATATGCATTGTCACATCTTGTTTCTGGCAGAATTAAGCACTTTCTGTGTGACTTCACTGGGTGAGAATTGGAAGCTTGTCCTGGTTTTTCCTGGACTCCAGCCTGTGTGCTTTTTCCCTTGGTTGACTTTAATATATATCCTTTTGCTGTAATAAACTGTAACCATGAGTATTACTGCTTTTCTGAGCTCTGTGAATCCTATTAATGAATCATTAAACAATATATGGTCTTGGGGATCCTCAATGAAAATATTAAAAATTTAAAGTTAAAAATTTTAAATAGAGCCAGACATCCTGGAGTGTGAAGTCAAGTGGAGCTTAGGAAGCATTACTACAACAAAGCTAGTGGAGGTCATGGAATTCTGGCTGAGCTATTTCAAATCCTAAAAGATGATGCTGTAAATGTGCTGCACTCAATATGCCAGAAAATTTGGAAAACTCAGCAATGGCCACAGGACTGGAAAAGGTCAGTTTTCATTCCAATCCCCCAAAAAGGCAATGCCAAAGAATGTTCAAACTATTGTACAATTGCACTCATCTCACATGCTAGCAAAGTAATGCTCAAAATCCTTGAAGCTAAGCTTCAGCAGTATGTGAACTAAGAACTTACATATGTACAAGCTGGATTTAGAAAAGGCAGAGGAATTAGAGACCAAATTGCCCGCATCCATTGGATCATCGAAAAGGCAAGAGAGTTCCAGAAAAACATCTACTTCTGCTTCATTGACAACACTAAAGCCTTTGGTCATGTGGATCACAACAAACTGTGGAAAATTCTTAAAGAAACTGGAATACCAGATCACCTTTCCTGTCTCCTGAGAAACCTGTATACAGGTCAAGAAGCAACAGTTAGAACCGGACATGGAATAACCGGCTGGTTCAAAATTGGGAAAGGAGTACGTCAAGGCTGTATATTGTCACTCTGTTTAACTTCTATGCAGACTATATCATGCGAAATTCTGGGCTGGATGAAGCACAAGATGAAATCAAGATTTCCAGAAGAAATATCAATAACCTCAGATATACAGATGATACCATTCTAATGGCAGAAAGCAAAGAGGAATTAAGAGACTCTTGATGACGGTGAAAGAGGACTGAAAAAGCTGGCTTAAAACTTAACATTCAAAAACTAAGATCATGGCATCTGATCACATCACTTCATGGCAAATAGATGGGGAAACAATGGAAACAGTGACAGTCTTTATTTTCTTCAGCTCTAAAATCACTGTGGATGGTGACTGCAGCCATGAAATTAAAAGATGCTTGCTCCTTGGAAGGAAAGCTATGACAAACCTAGACAGCATATTAAAAAGCAGAAACATCATTTTGCCAACAAAGCTCCATATAGTTAAAGCTATAGTTTTTCCAGGAGTCATGTACAGATGTGAGATTTGGACCATAAAGAGGGCTAAGTGACAAAGAATTAATGCTTTCGAATTGTGGTGCAGGAGAAGACTCCTGAGAGTTCCTTGGACAGAAAGGAGATCAAACCAGTCCATCCTAAAGGAAATCAATCCTGAATATTCATTGGAAGGACTGATGCTGACATTGAAGCTCAAATACTTTGACCATCTGTTACAAAGAGTTGACTCATTTGAAAAGACCCTAATGCTGTGAAAGACTGAGGGCAGGAGAAGGGGGAAACAGAGGATGAGATGGCTGGATGGCATCATCAACTCAACGGACCTGAGTTTGAGCAAACTCTGGGAGATAATGAAGGACAGGAAAGCCTCACATGCTGCAGACCACGGGGTCACAAATGTCAGACACAACTTAGCGACTGAATGACAACAACAAAGATAAAATAATTCATTGTCTTACTTAAGATAATGTTTTCTTAAAAATATGTGTATATACTGTTAGTGGGAATGCAAATTGGTACAGCCACTATGGAGAACAGCATGGAGATTCCTTAAAAAACTGGAAATAGAACTGCCATACGACTCAGCAGTCCCACTGCTGGGCATACACACTGAGGAAACCAGAATTTAAAGAGACACACGTACCCCAATGTTCATTGCAGCACTGTTTACAATAGCCGGGACATGGAAGCAACCTAGACGTCCAGCGGTAGATGAATGGATAAGGAAGTTGTGCTACATATACACAATGGAATGTTACTCAACTATAAAAGAGAACACATTTGAGTCAGTTCCAATGAGGTGGATGAAATACAGAGTGAAGTAAGTCAGAAAGAGAAAGACCAATAGTGTATTAATGCATATATATGTAATTTAGAAAAACAGTAATGACAATATGCAAGGCAGCAAGAGACACAGATGTAAAGAACAGACTTTTGGACTTTGTGGGAGAAGGCAAGGGTGGGATGATTTGAGGGAATAGCATTGACACATGTATATTACCATATGTAAAACAGATGACCAGGGCAAGTTCCATGCAGGAAGCGGGCACTCAAAGCTGGTGCTCTGGGACAACCCAGAGGGATGGGGTGGGGAGGGAGGTGGGAGGGCTGTTCAGGATGGGGGGACACATGTGCACCCATGGCTGAGTCATGTCGATATATGACAAAACATCACAATATTGTAATTATCCTCCAATTAAAATAAATTAACTTAAACAATAAAATTAAAAATTAAAAAAAACTATGTGTATATATACATTCTTTTTTCTATCATTCCAATATTTTGTTAATGGACAATGGATCATATTACATACTCTGTTTAGTAAACTTTTCTCATGTAATATAGAATGGACACATTTCCTTTGCCCTTAAATCTAGATATATTATTTGTACAGCATTCTGTTGTATGGAATTTATGGTTAAATTATTTAATTGATCATGTCTGACAGCCATTTGGGTTATTTTCCCTTTTACTGGTATTATAAACAATGGTGCAACAAACATCTTTGTGGATAACTTATTTGCAAGCTTTTCTCAATTGTAATATGAGATAGCTTGTAATACAAGCTTTTCTTATTTGTAATAAGGACCTATGATACAAAGATTTAAGAATTACGTTGAGAATCACTTGACGTGACTAATGAGATGTGTTTCAGAACAGGTCAAGATTTCAGACCTCTAACCAGAATATTGATATCTAAAATGACTGGAATTAGACTAGAATCTGAAGAGATTCTCTTTCGATAAATTCACGGAAACCTGTGTCTACATCATTTTTCAACTACATCCATATGAGCTCCTAGACCCTAAAACAGGCATTCTTTCTTGGTCCTGAGGAATTACTCTACTCTTTCCCAAAATAAGAAATAGATATATATTTTTCTAACACCAAGCAGCTATAAGATCAAGAATATCTGACTCTGCAAGTAATTTAACTGCTTGACAGAATAAAACTTAACAATCTTTAGGTAAAGACAATACAGCCCAGAGTCTTTACAATGGCTCATTTACAGTGTTCAGCATTCAGAAAAAATTACTAGAAAATGTGATCCATAATCAAGAGGGAAAACAGCAAGCAGACAAATGAACAACTCAGATACTCATATGACCAAATAAGGATCTTAAAAATAACCACTATAAATATGTTAACAAATTAAGAGAAAAATATATAAGATAGGTGAACAGATGGCAAATTCCAAAAGAGAAAGAGAAACTCTTAACAAGAGCCAAATAATTCTTTATAGAATTTGAAAATGCAATATCTCAATAAAGAATTCATTGGAGAGTTTAGTTAAAGACTGGACACAGAAGAAGAACTGACCAGTGAAACCAAAGATAGGTCAATACAAAGGATCCAAAATGAACTACATCGAGACAATAATAGTTATAAGAAGCAAGAACATCTGGGGACACTATCAGTCCAATATATATGTATGGAGGCCCAGAAGAAGACAGAATGGGGAGGAAATATATTTAGAGATAGTAAATGAAATTTTTCAAAAACTAATGAAATATGACAATCTACATATGAGAATCTAAATGAATCCCAAACAGGATGAGGCACATTACAGTCAAACTTCAGAAAACCAAAGAGAAAGAGAAACATCTTAAAACAGTCAGTGTGGGGAGGGGGGCATATTACATTCAGAGGAACAATATCAATAACGACTAACTTCTCATCAGAAGCTATGAAACCACCAGGCAGTAGAACATTGTCAAAGTGCTAAAAGAAAATATTAGTTGATTTAGAACACTATACCCAGTTCAAATATCCTTCAAAAATGAAAAGAAATCAGAGACATTTGTGTGTGTGCGTGTGCTCAGTCACTAAGTCATGTCCAGCTCTTTGTAAGTCCATGAACTGTATGCCATCACGCTCCTCTGTCCATGGGATTTTCCAGGCAAGAATTCTGGAGTGGGTTGGCATTTCCTCCTCCAGAGGATCTACCCAACTCAGGGATTGAACTTGTATCTGCTGCATTAGCAGCCAGATTCTTTATCACTGAGCCACCTGGGAAACCCACAGACATTTTTAGACAAAACTGAAATTTATCCCAACAGAACTACACTGTAAAAAAAAAAAAATGCTTAAAAGGAAATGATCCTATAAAGACCTAGACCTGTAAGAAGTAGTCCTGGAAATGGTAAAGATATGGGTAAACATAAAAGACTATTTTAAGTGTTTCTCTTTTAAAAACAAAGGAAGACAATCTTATTCTAAAATGTATATGGACAAGGAAAGGACCTAGAAGAACCAGAACAGTTTTGACAAGAATACAGTGGGAGGAATTTTTAAACTTACTATATAGCTACAGTAACCAAGACAGTGTGGTACTGCTGGAGGAATGAACACAAAGATTGATGACACAGAATAAAGAACCCAGAAATAGACTTGTACAAACATGCCCATCATTTTCTGACAGAAGTTGAAATGCAATTCAATGGAGGAAGGATAGTCTAGACAGCAAATGGTGCTGGAGCAAATGGAAAAACAAAACAAAAAACCTTGATCAAAACCTCACACCTAATTATTGATAATGAGCCATAGGTTTAAAGGTAAAACTGTAAGATTTTTGGAAGAAAACATAGGAGAAACTCTTTGGAATCTAGCGCTAAATTCAGCATCACTACTGATTACTCATGACATCAAAAGTATAATTCCTAAAAGAACAAATTAATAAATTAAACTTCATCAAAATTAAAAACTTTTTTACTCTGTAAAAGACCATGAAAACTGAAAGTTGCTCAGTCATGTCTGACTCTTTGCGACCCTGTGAACTCTACAGTCCATGGAATTCTCTAGGTCAGTATACTGGAGTGGGTAGTCTTCCCTCTTCTCCAGAGATCTTCCCAACCCAGGGATCAAACCCAGGTCTCCCACATTGCAGGTGGATTCTTTACAAGCTGAGCCACAAGGGAAACCCAAGAATACTAGAGTGAATAGCCTATCCCCCTACTCCAGGAGATCTTCCCGAGCCAGGAATTGAACCAGGGCCCCCTGCATTGCCGGTGGATTCTCTACCAACTGAGCTACAAGAGATGACAAGGCAAGACCCAGACTGGAAGGAAATATTTGCAAACTATGTAAGGACTTGTATCTAGAACATACAAAAAATTCACAAACCCAACAGTAGTAAAGTAAACAATCCAATGAGAAAAATGAGCAAGAGACATTAACAAAAATTTCACTGAAAAGATTTATGGATGGAAAACAAACATTAAAAAGTTGTTTAACATTATTAGCCATTAGAGCAATGCAAATTAAAACCACAATGAAACATCATGACAAATCTATTAGGATGACTAAAATAAAAATAATAAGTGCTGGGAGGTTGTGAAGAAACTGAATCTCTCATACATGGCTAGTGGGAATATGAAATGGGACAACCAATCTGGAAAACAGTTTGGCAATTTCTTATAAAACTGAATATATTCTTATTATTTGACCCAGTACTCACACACTTGGACATTTATTCCAGAGAAATGAAAATTTATGCCCACATAAAAACCTGTATATGAATGTTCATAACAGTTTTATTCAAAATAGCCAAAATACAGAAACAGCCCAAAAGTCCTTCAGTGTGTACATAGAGAAACAAACTATGGTGAAATGAAATACTACTCAGCAATAAAAAGGAGTAGACTACTGATATATGATGCATATTGTATGGCTCTCAGAGTCATTCTTCTGAGTGGAAAAAGCCAATCTAAAAAGATTACATACTGTATGACCCCATTTATACAACATTCTTAAAATGTCAATACTACAGAAATGGAGAACAAATTAATGGTTGCCAGACAACAGAGAATGGAGAGGGGGAGTGTGACTATGAAAGGGGTAGCACAAGGGAATTCCTCGGTATTGATGGAGCAGCTTTATATCTTGATTATATAGTAACACAAATCTATATGTGTGGTAAAACGGCATAGAAACATACATACACATATATACAAACTCATTACTGAAAACTGGTAAAATCTGAACTAGGCAAAGTTAACAGTTCGGTACCAGTATCAATTTCCTGGTGTCTATATTGTATATAGGTAATGTGTCACTGCTGAAGGAATATGGGTCAAGGATACACAGGATTCTACTACTTCTGCAACTTCCTGTGAGTCTGTAACTATTTCAAAAGTGAAAGATTTCGGAAAACTATGACTATTTCAAGTAAAAGCAGTAACAATGTATGGAGGGGTTTATAACAAATATAGAAGTAAAATATACAACAAAAATAGCACTAAATAAGAAACAAAGTTAAATACAATTGTAAGATTCTTATATTGTTTGTATAGTGGTATGACTGAATTCAAGATCAATTGTCATAACTTAAGGCTTCATACTTGGAGAAGGCAATGGCACCCCACTCCAGTACTCTTGCCTGGAAAATCCCATGGATGGGGGAGCCTGGTGGGCTGCAGTCCATGGGGTTGCAAAGAGTCGGACATGACTGAGCGACTTCATTTGCACTTTTCACTTTCATGCATTGGAGAAGGAAATGGCAACCCACTCCAGTGTTCTTGCCTGGAGAATCCCAGGGACGGGGGAGCCTGGTGGGCTGCCGTCTATGGGGTTGCACAGAGTCGGACACAACTGAAGCGACTTAGCAGCAGCAGCAGCAAGGCTTCATACTATAACCCCTTGAACAGGCACTAAATTAACTATCTGCCAAGAAGTATAGCTAAAAAGCAAATAAAAGAGACAAAATGGAACACCAGAATGAGCTTGATTAATTCAAGAGAAAGCATGAAACAAGAAACAAAGAACAGATGGGACAAATAGAAAATAGGAAGAAAATGGTTAAACCAACCATATGAGTAATTAGAGAAACTGTAAATGAACTAGACACTCCAATAGAAGATCATTTGTATTTTTTAATAAGAGAGTCAAATATATTTTATAAGAGTTACACATTAAATATAAGTAGACACAGGTTGAAAGATACATGCTACACAAATGCTAATCAGAATAAAGTAGATGCAGCTATGTTAATAACAAAGTAGACTTCAAGACAAGGATAATCACCAGTGAAAGAGGAATATTTCATAATGATAAAAGGATCCGTTTTACAGGACATGACAAGCCTAAATATATGCACCCAACAACAAGTTTTCACATACAAATAGCTAAAACAGAAAATGACAGAACCAAACAAATCTTTCATCTTACTTGGGTATTCAACACGTCTCTCAGTAATCTTTAGGAGAAGCAGACAGAAATATTAATAAGCATAAAAAATATGAAAAAACACCATCCACAAAGATTTCTTAATTGACACTTATAGAACACCCCACCTAACCACAGCAGAAAACATATTTTTTTCAAGTGCACATGGAATATTCACCAATACAGACTATTTATCGGGCCATTAAACAAGTCAATAAATTTCAAGCATTGCAATCATACCAAATATGTTCTCTGACCACAACGGAATTAAACTGGAAATCAATTTAAGAAAAAAAATAAGTCTTCACCTCTACATCAGCAGAGTCTTCCTGTCTCAAATAATCTAGATAAGATTGTCTCAGACCCTCATCCGCTATCTATGGAAATCTGATATCCTCTCTTGTGTTAGTCAGGGTCTCCAGAGAAAGAAAACCAGTAGGATGTGTATACATACATATATATATAGATTTTTTTTTAATTGGCACATGTGATTGTACAGGCATAACAAATTTCAAATCTGCAGGTAGGCTAGCAAACTGAAGACTCGGGGAAGAGCTGTCACTCAACTCCAAACGCAGTCTGCTGGGAGAATTCCTTCTAGCTCAAAGGAAGTCAGTCTTTGTTCTAGTAAGGCTTCAAGGAATGGATGAGGCTGACTCACCCTGAAAGGGTTACTGGTTTGAAGTCCACGGATTTAAATGTTAATCTCATCCAACAAAGACTCTTTCACAGAAACATCTAGAATTTGACCAAATACCTGGTCACCGCTGCTCAGCCAAGTTGACACATAAAGCTAACCACCATGCCTCCCCACCAAGACTTCTTAAATTTCTTGAATGATGAGCATGCCTCTCCAAATTAACATCTGTCCTAAATTAGTTCAGTTTACAAATCATCAGGCCACCCCACATGTACCATGAATGTGAAACCCGGCCCCTTCCGCCAAGTTCCAACAAAACCGAGAAACTAACAGAACCCCATTCAGATGAGGCCTTTGTGGGTGTAACAGACATTAGTGAACACCAGGGGATACAGGCTGGGTTCTTCTTTAGCCACGCAAACCGCTTCAGATTGTACAATAAAGCCTCCGCCATGTGACCTATTCTCTTTGCTTCTCCTTCCTTTTCTGTTCTTCCCACCTCCAAAGAATTGTTCATTTCTAATACAAGGTAATCTAGATGTTTCTACTGATTCCTTGATGTCTGGCCAAACCACTTTCCATCCCAAGGTATTTTCCTAAATAAACGCATTGCCTGGGAAGAATTCCAGGACCAGCTGAAAACCACCATTTCATCTCAACCTTCTCGGCCACCTGGTTTCCCCTTCAGTTCATTTAAATAGAGTCTCTCACTTTATTCCTCTGCCCTCCAAATCAGTCAAGAGAAGGGAAAATGTTGAACCTATTACATTTAAAACCTAGTAACTTCCTTCTAAAATAGGTGGCTTTATGAGCACCATGAGGCCAGCAAAAAAGTGAAGGCATGAACAGATGATTTGTACTGAGGACTGGGTGGCTGTGGAAGAAACACACCCAGTTGTGGGGGGCTGGGGGGCAGGGGGGCGGGGGTGGGGGGCGGTGGGAGTTAATCAGATCTGGCTGGAAGCCACTACTTGGGGGGTGGGGGGGCAGGTGCACTGCAGAAATGTGACCCACAGACCCCAGCTTACAGCTCTCTGGACCCGTGTCCACAGCTCCAGCCTGTGCTGAGATGGTGAAGGCGCTTGCCTTTGATACCTCCCACCTCCAGCTGGAGGGTCCTCTGTTGGAGCTTTTTCCCTGTGGAAATTCACCATCAGATTCCATTTCCGTCTCAAGTCCCTGCTATGTTGGAGAGGAATGTAACCAATGAAACCCAGCTGATGCCTGCAATGGTTTAATCTACCACCTTGCAGGAAAATACATTTAAGAAACTAAAAAAGCAATGTCTGTTGTCCACCAGCAGGAACGCGGGTTTAACGGTGGGCTTTCCCACCAATGCGAGAGACGTTGGGGGAGAAACTTTCTTGAGGCCCTTCAAGCCTCACTGTGGTCACCTGAGCTGGGTTGGGGGCACTGCGTGTAAGGAACAGAGAGCAGCCTCAAAGCCCAGCTCGAAGCAGGCTGCGCGCCACAGGCAACCGGCACGAGGGACCCAACGCGGACTACGGGTGAACGAAGCCCTGCACCGAGACTGATCGCGGACCGAGAAGGGGTCCGAGCAGGGGCTGCCCCCAGGCCATCCTGTAGAGCTCACACCCACCTTCCTTCCCGCTGCCGAGTCCCGCGCGGATGGGGAGCAGGCTCTGCTGCGGACTTGCGTCCCTCCGGCTGCAACACAAGACACGAGGGGTCGGAGCAGCGCCCGGGTCCCGTGTTGTAGCCCGAGGTCTCACACCGTGTCGTGGGGAGCCCGGCCGGCGGGCACCTGCCCCGCTTCCTCTTCCAGCTGGGCCGCCAAGAGTGCCTCTCGCTGGCTATCCGGACGAGCACGCTGTATAACAACAGAGGCTGCATCGAGATGGAGCGCTGGGACGGTCCTCCGGGGAAGTAGAAAACCAGTGGAAAAACCATTGGTCTCCGTGAAAGGCAGCCTGGAGCTGAGGAATCCGGCTGCGGCCTGCACGAGCCCCGCGCTCCAGGTGCGCGTCCAGCTGATGGAAATGCTCCAGCGAGCAGACCGGCTCACAAATATTTAGCTGTCCACATGCCTTTTCCTTCCAAAAATGAATTACGGCTGTTTACAACCCACTAATTACAGTTTATTACAACAATACTTCCTAGGAAATGGGTTCTTACTCTAATACTATGATGAGAATTTTATAAATGCCAGACAAGTACAATGAATTGCCCTGAATTATAATAAATATCTGTGCTTTGGGAGTGAGGCAGTAAACAACATTATTGCTATCCATTTTCAATGGGCCTATCGAGGATTTATTACTTATTTATGGCTTATTTTTATTCAAAAACTCCTACATATCATTTTTATGTGGATTCTTTTTGGTGAGTCATTTCTAGGTTTTCTTACAAAATAAAATGAGGTCTGTCCAGAATTTTTTTAAAAGGGCCCAAGTTCAATTTCCCCAAAGGTGACCTATTGAAATTTCTCCTCCAGAGCCCCTGTCAGCTAAAGTCTTCGCGGAAATTATGGATTGACGTGAGAATAAACTGAGGCTTTGCCCATTCTACTTCTGCTCCAATAATGCAGACCATCAGCCTTGTTCAAGAAGGCAATGGGCTTTGAACACAGTTTAGATGTTAAGTAAAACTGCAGAAATTCGATAAGACACGGTTTTCTCTCAGTGAAAGACAAGAATCCCACAGATTCACCAATTAGGAGGAAGAGAAATAACAATATTATGTCCACATTTTACACAGAAACTTAAAACTGAATTGTTGTTGTTTAGTCACTAAGTCATGTCCGACTCTGCAACCCCATGGACTGTAGCCCGCCAGGCTCCTCTGTCTATGGGATTTCCCAAACAAGAATACTGGAGTAGATTGCCATTTCCTCCCCCTGGGGATCTTCCTGACCCAAGGATCGAACCTGGGTCTCCCACATTGGCAAGCGGATTCTTGACCACTGAGCTACCTTGGAAGCCCTAAAACTGAATATTTTAAACGAAAAAAAAAAAATCCCTTTTCCTGCCTAAAGGACCTAAAAAATTCACAAGGGCTCTTTCCAGTGACCTGAATTCTCACCATTGTCTTCAAGTGTTTGTGCACGCAGAGCACACATTACCCAAATAAGTTTTTTCCCCAGACTCCTTTCACTTTCTGTCCTGTATCTCCTGGAATCATTCACCTTTTAAGACTTTGCTATGTTCTTAGGGCCCAGGACAGGACCTCTGAGAAAAGAGACCTGTCAGGGGGCCCAGGCCTTGCCTGCTGCCTGCTATTGGGAGAAGCTCCCCCACCCCAGAGAGTCCAGACACCCCATGTCAGCCGTGTCCCCCAGCAGCCAGGCTCGAACTAAACTCAGAAGAAATGGAAATTCTGTATGCGATGATCTGGCTTTTGAAAAATAGCAGAAGTGTGTTTGCATTAAGAGTTCTGTTTTAAGAAAGTGAAGGTTTCCCAGTGCTCGTCAGCACGTCTGACTGTGCCATGTGTGGCACCCTATGGTGTATTTTGAGAAACCAAGGGACATGGAGGCAGGATGAGCCCTGAAGCAAAAGCCCCGTGATGAGGCAATGGCGTGGGGAGGTCAAGCCCCAGCCCTGCCGGACAGTGGCTGGGGGTGAGGCCACTCTGTGCGACCCCGAGAAACAGACCTGGAGGCTGCAGCCATGCTCTGCCTGTTTGCAGGATGCTAGGAGAGCTGGTCCCCACGAACCAGCCAGTAAAAGTGTGGGCCAAGCAGAGGCAGAGCCTCAGTCCACAGGAGCCCCTGCACCTGCCCCCTGGCACATCCTCCAGGTGCCCTGAGCCAGGCCTTCCACCCCCAGTCTGTCTCACGTGGGGGCTCAGCTGGAACAGCAGAGGGGCAGGGGCCCCACCCTGGTCAGGGGAGAATGGGGACCACCACAGGAGACAGGACTGTGGGAAGCTCCGGGCGCTGCCGGGCTGGAAGGCGAGTCCAGGCAGAGGGAGCAGGGAGGCCTGAATAGTGGAGAGGGGCGATGTTGCAGGAAGATGAAGACAAGACCAGCCTCCTGTCTCCTCACTGCCTGGGCCCTTCCATCCCCATCCAACCCCTCACAGCCCTGGAGGGAACCATCGTCTCCTCCAAGCCCATGCTGAGATGGGGCTACCTGGCTTGTCTGCGTCAACGAGAGGTCAGAGTGAAGACAGAACGGGAGTCAAAAAAGCTGAGAGCAAAACTCAAAACCCCCAGAGCCCACCTGCAGGACGGGAGACCCTGAAACCAGCAGGCTGGGAGGGCCGCAGACAGAGAATAAAGGAGAAAAGATGCTTTAGTTTGATCAAAGAGCGGCTGTAGCAGGTGGACACTGTTGTGAAAGAGTTAGTCGCTCAGTCATGTCTGACTCTTTGTGACCTCATGGACTGTAGCCCACCAGACTCTTCTGTCCATGGAATTTTCCAAGCAAGAACACTGGAGTGGGTCGCCATTCCCTTCTCCAGGGGATCTTCCCAACCCAGGGATCGAACCTGGGTCTCCCACATTTGCAGGTTTCTTGCAGGTTTCCCACATTTCTTTACCATCTGAGCCACCAGGGACAGGGAGACCATTGTAGGTGGCAGGTTAGTGGCCTCCTGAGGACAGTGAAGTCTGGAGTGAAGCAGGACTTGGGGAAACTTGAGCAGAGTTTACATCCTGCGAGGTCTTGGTGAAGTGCAGCTGGAGTTCAGGGCTGACATGCCTGTTCAGAGCGTCCTGGCAGCTTCCCTCCAGGGCAGGGCTGGGATGGGTCAGGCAGGGCAGACTAAGGCCTGCCACAAGAGGGTGGTGGGCAGAAGCCCACCCTGGCTATGCCTCTGGGGTGCAGGTCCCTGTGTATCTCCCGGCAGAGTTCAGAACAACCTGCCCAGGGGTGAGGGAGGGGAAATAGAAGGGGATAGGGTGGCAACCAGAGACCTGGGTGTGTGAAGTGAGGATCTACAACCTCCTGGCTTCCTGGGACATGGCTCCTGCCCACAGAGCGCCCCCAGCTGGTCACGCAGATGTCATAGCATCATGGACTCAGGCGCACAAGTTCCCATCACCAAGCCTGGCCCAGGGTCTGACTTCAGGAAGAACCTTAAGGGAGGTGGTGAAGTAAGGGAAGGAAAGACAGGCCAAACACACTCCTGGAATTCTAGAAATCTCTTGAGGACTGGCAAATAAGCAAGAGACAGTGGAGCTACTTGAAAAATGATGAAGTCGGAAATGTTAAAAATGGCCATCATTACGCAGGGAGGTGGGCTGCAGCAGGAGCGCCGTGAAACAAGGCCAATCCACTTTCCATTTTCTGCAGGTTCTACTTGCGCTCTATTTTCTTCTATTTATTTTCATACCCCTTTAAAATAAAGCCTCTACATTAAATAGTCACCTTTCATCCATTTGTAATTCTCTCCCTCTGGGGCACCATAAATTTCTTTTATATTATTATCATATTAGAGAACCTAATACATTTTCTCCCCTTGCCTCCAGAGCACAACTCACAGATGCTTCCAGAGCAGGACGAAGACCACACGAATCTGCTTTATGGCATTTTATGGGATGGGCCCACTGGCGCCTGTTTTGGAAAGAATGCTAATGAGGAAAGAAAGACTCGGCACTTTGGCTTCTACCTCATTACTAGAGGAAGAAGCACAGCCGTGGAGAAGGGGTATTGAGCTAAAGTAAAAAAAGAAAAAAAAAAAAGGCTTTTGAATTCTACATCGTGATGCCCTTACGCTGGGACTTCAGGCAAGTCAGTTAAACTTCCTAAGCCTCAGTTTCCTTCTCTGCAAAATGGGGCTATTAAACCTGTCCTGGCCTTTGCACGGGGTCATTTTTACAGGCAGAGCAGGATAGGATCATGTTTGTTACCCCTGAAATCTGAGCACTAACAATAGAACATGACACTGATGCAAAGAAATTATGCATTCTTATATATTCATTTTACAAACACTTCATGAGCTTTTATGGAAATAGCTACCTACTCCAGTGTTCTTGCCTGGAGAGCTCCATGGACAGAGAAGCCTGGTGGGCTGCAGTCAATGGGGTCACAAAGATCCAGACATGACTGAGGGACTAACACCCTCACCAGTGTGTGCCTGACCCTGTGCTAAGCACCGGAAGTAAGGCGGTGAACCGCGTACCCGTTCAGGCCATGGTGGTCAGGTTGTTATCTGTCTTTAGGGGACAGTAAAGAGGTTAAGACTGTGGGCTGGGCCAGGGCCTGAGCTTTGGAGCCAGAATGTTCTGGGTTCGAATCCAGATTACAAACTGTGTAACCTAGGCAACATTACATAGTCCTTGTGAAAACAAGTTTCTCCATCTTTAAAATCAGGATGATAGGGCCGCATTCACTGGAAGGTCATGACAGGCATGAGGTGTGATGGTAAAGAACTTGTGCCTGGCACAGACGGAGACCAGGCTTCCCCAGGCCTCCCCCAGCCCCCCTCTCCCCTTTTCCCAATGCAGTACCTGCTGTTGCTGCCATATGCACCCGCGATGCTGCTCCATGCCTGGGGACACGTTTAGACTTCATGGCTTACTCCCCACAAAGGCGGCTCTCAACCCTCTCCTTGCTGGTGAACCTCTACTCCCTCCCACCTCTGGAGGGAAGAACTTGCTGGTGAGGAAAACAGAAGAGAGGAAGAGGAGTTCAGAGAAGGGGAAAAGCACGGAGGCAGACAGCCACAGATGTGCCTGGCTCCTGCACATAGTAGGGCTCGGCATACTCGGCCAAGTGAATGAACCAATAAAGGAAGGTCTGATTTGAGCTTGGTCTTTCATAGGAACCACGGTTATAAACATCTTGCATTTGCTGTGCTCCTACTGGGTGCTAGGCACAATCTTAGGGTCCTGACCAACTCTAGCAATAGGTTTGAGACTCACCGACTGGTGTGGGTTACCTTCTGGGGAGATTCAAGGCACATCTCATGAAACTACATAGGGTCAGTTCAAAATTGCAAAATGTCAACCTGCAGATAAGATAAATTTAGTACATTAGTTCCAAAAGGTAATAGGGAAGAAACTTTTTATTCTGTTATAAATTAATTACTAAAGGGATGTTGCTTATAAGCTTAAATTATACATAATAGCCCATCTCTGGGAAACCTGCCTCCGCAGGTAATGAGCATTAAGCTAAAATACCCTTGCTTAGCTCACAGTAAACAACCTGACCAGACCCACCTGTGAATGACTGCAAGGAGGAGGAAATTAACACATCTCTGGTGGCTGATGGGAGCCAGGAAATAGTTGACTTTCCTCCCTCCCCTTTTAGTATAAACAAAGCCTGAATTCTGACTCAGGCAAGATGGTTTCCTGGGGACACAAGTCTATCATCTTCTTGGTTTGCTGGCTTTTCAAATAAAGTTTCTATTCTTTGCCCCAGCAACTTGTCTTTCCCTTTAATGGCCTGTCATGCGGGCAAACAGTGCAAGATTGGAGTCAGTAACAAAAACAATGAAGTTGGGCAAGCCTTTTGGGGCAGGAATGCCTTGGAAGCTGGGTTCCCTCCCGATGAATCCTGTACAGTCTTATCAAACATTTGCTTTCCCTATCGCTGCCCATGACCAAAAATGAGGCTCGCCTCCCTCCAGACTGACCTGACATGGTCATGCCAGATTCCCTGAAACTAAAGTTTCACTTCCCCTCTTCAGGCCTTTGACCTGGGCTCCTGCGGCGGCCTCCTAGTCGGGTGGAGATTGCTCTCATCCATTCTAATTGTCCCCACTAATACTACCGCTACTGGTCACTCTACTTCCCAAAGAATAAAGCTTAACTGCTTAGCCCGGCATTTTAAAAGTGCTTTACAATCTGGTCTCTGCCCATCTCCAGCTACTCTTCCATCAGGATTTCATTGTCCAGAGAAACTCACTGCTTCCTTACCGCCAACCCCCACAACTT
The DNA here is from genome assembly GCF_029407905.1 of Bubalus kerabau. Classification (NCBI taxonomy): domain Eukaryota; kingdom Metazoa; phylum Chordata; class Mammalia; order Artiodactyla; family Bovidae; genus Bubalus; species Bubalus kerabau. Next base: position 24,333,023 of record NC_073644.1, on the reverse strand, counting down.
TGCCCACACCATGCCCTCCATGGAGCATGCCCTTGCCCATTCCTGCCCTACTGCACTGTTCATCCTTCTGGGGCAGCTTGGGGGTGCCTTCTCATTACACATCCCCACTTCTTGCCTCTTTGGTCACTAAGATTGAACTCCATTTTTGCACAGCTAATTCTTTTTTTAATAGTTAATTCTTCTTTATTTTATTTATGTGTTTATTTTGGGGTCTTCACTGCTGCCCATGGACTTTTCTCTAGTTGCGGCAAGCAGCAGGTACTCTCTGTTGGGCTGTGCAGGTTTCTCATAGTGGTGGCTTCTCTCATTGCAGAGCATGGGCTGCAGAGCATGGGCTCAGTAGTTGTGGCATACAAGCCAGCTCATTTGCCCCTTGGCATGTGGGATCTTCCAGGACCAGGGATCGAACCTGTGTCCCCCAGATTAGCAGGCATAGTTTAACCACTGGACCACCAGGGAAGTCACTGAACTACATCTTTGACACTTCTTTATATGGTAGGACTTTGGAACAATAAATCTTATTTTAAACTCCCAGGTTATAAACTCCGTTAGATCAGGAACTGAATCATGTATGGCTTTGTGTACTCTGTGGTCTCTAATAAGGCATCTTGAACACTGAAGGCATGTAATAAATATTTGTTGGATAAATTAATATTTAATCACTTCATAAAAGTTCCCCTGTTTGTCATGGAAATGGCCTTCTTTCTTCCACAGTCACAAAACAATTCAGTATCTCAGAAGCTTCTGCTGGTACCGTTTTCTCGAGCACAGTTATTAATAATTTGTCTTAAAATGTTGGTGGAAGTGCCTAACGTGAAGATAAGAGGTCTGCTTTCCTGTTGGTGTTCATCCTCAGCTGTAATTATCTGTCATAAGAGGCATGAAGAGGTGTGAAGATGAAAGCTTGAAAGGTCGGATGTGCCACCTTGAAATCCTGAAAAGGGGAGCAATTATCAGCAGCCCTGAGAGCCCATGAAGTGGGGGGCACAATTAATCGCATGTGAGGCCATTTGTTCTGCATGTCATAGAATTCCATCTCCCTCCCGCGTCCCATCCCAACACACAAGCTCAAGCACAGATGCCCACAGCGTCTGCCTTCTTCCTGCTGAGAAAGAGTTGCCCATGGATGCTCAGGACTGCGGAAGACAGAAGTGTGCTTGTTCAAGGACCAGAACTCCAAAACACATGAGGGTCCAGGTGGGACCACCCAGTCTTCCCAAGCGTGAGCCTCTCAACTTAACTCAACCTTCCATTCATCACTATAAGCATCATTATCATGAACATTATTCGGTGTGCTGGGCAGTCGGACTGTGATTTTCTCAGAAGTTCTGTGCCTTTTCCTCACAATCACTAAAATAATTCGTTTCTGTATCTGCTTTTTATAATTTTCCAATCTCCCCATGATTGTCACATTCTCTGTGGTCATTTCACGAGGGGATAGCCTGCAAAAATAATCCTTGTATTTGCTAAGGCCAGGAAACAAGCTAACCAAGCTGGTCAAGGATATGTCTGAGCACGAAAGTGTACTATTAAGAAGATTTAAGAACTAATGGTCCTTGTTATATTTATCCCAGAGGAGCTGAGGCTTTTTCCGACATGCGCCCTGGCTTCCTAGGAAGTTCAAGTTGTAAGCAAAGTAGCCCCAGTTCTGAAAAAAAATGGTAGCAAGCCCTGTAGCAGTGTGTGTATAATCGCCACTTTGTAATCAACCAGTTAGTTTCAACACAGCAGCATCATTCATTGCAGTAAATTAATGGCACTAATTTGAATTTTATTGGTTTTGTAGTTTTTATTATATTCAGTTAGAAATCTGTATATGAGCTTGCATGTTTAACTGGCATTACTATAATACAGTCAACCCTAGGGAGCCAATAAGAATGTTTTTCAGTTCTGCTTTGCAGAATCTTTCTCTGACACTTGGCCTGCTCACCGGGGAGGCTTGTCATTGATTCTGTTCTTGCCAAGATGTTGTTACTTGTGCAAAGTGACTGGCAATAAACATTCATTCCAAACAAAGCACTGATGATCCACTGGGGAACTAGCTTATAAGGCTATAAAGGGGTCACTCGGATCATCCAGAATGTACAGATACTTGTCTTTTTATTACCATCGAAATATTCACATAATTTTTAATTAAACTTGTTTTGAGATAATTGCACAGTCACATGAAGTTATCAGAAATAATACCAAGGGCTTCCCGGGTGACTCTGTGGGAAAGAATCCACCTGCCGATGCAGGAGACATGCGTTCGATCCCTGGTCCAGGAAGATTCCACAAAGCAACTAAGCCTGTGCACAACAACAATTGAGCCTGTGCTCCAGAGCTTGGGAGCCACGACAACCGAGCTGCAATTACTAAAGCCCGAGTGCCCTAGAGTCCATGTTCCACAACAAGAGAAGCCAGGATGATGAGAAGCCCTCAGGGCAATGAAGACCCAGTACACCCAAAAATAAATAAATACAATTATTTTTTTAAAAAAAGAAAAGAAATACCTAGAGATCTCACACATCCCTCAACCAGTTTCCCCAATGGTAACAACATCTCACAAAACTATAATAAGATTACAGCCAGGATATTGACATTGACGATGACTATGGCAAAGTACCAATCTGAACCAGATTTCCCCAGTTTAACATGCACTTACTTATTTGCGCTTACTTTTGTGTATGTTTAGTTCCCTGCAAGTTCATCCCATGAGCAACTTCCACCACCACAGTCAAGACAAGGACCAGCCCCATCACCACAATGATCCCTGGAGCTACCCTTTTATAACCACACACATCTCCCCTCTATGCTGTACCTACGGCACCCCCAAGCCCCTGGCAACCACGGATCTCTTCTCCATCTCTATAGTTTGGCCATTTTGAGAGTCTTATGTAAATGGAACCATACAGTATGCAGCCTTTTAGGACTGGCTTTTGTATGCAGTATAATTCCCTTAAGCTTCATCCAAAGCATAGTGTGTATCAAGAGTTTGTTCTTTTCTTTATTGCTGGCTAGGATTCCGTGGTATGGATACAGCACAGTTTGTTTAACCATTCACCTGCTGAAGGACATCTGGTTTGTTTCAAGTTTGGGGGATATTATAAATAAAACTTCCATGAGCATTCATGTACAAGTTTTTGTGTGAACATAAATTTTCATTTCTTTGGGATGAAAGAAGTGAGAGTGAGAGTGCCTACAGGTGAGAGTGCCGGATTGTATGGTAATGACATGTTTAGTTTCATAAGGAACCACCAAACTTCCCCAGAATTTTTTTACCATTTCACCCAACAAAGCATTTTAAAATTCTCCTCAAGGACCTATAGATTTCAGTTCACAAAACACTCATTGAGTGACTGACATCAGATAACTAAAATATCAGCAAGGTGTCCTTAAGGATGTAAAAAGGGAAATGGCTAGTTCTGGATGAAAAAAAAATTAACTCTTAATGAATTGTTGCTGTTCAGTCACTAACTCATGTCTGACTCTTTGCGACCCCATGGACTACAGCACACCAGGCTTCTCTGTCCACTCTCTCCTGGAGTTTGCTCAAATTCACGTTCACTGAGTCAGTGATGCCTTCCAACCATCTCATTCTCTGTTACCCTCTTCTCCTCCTGCCCTCAATCTTCCCCAGCATCAGGGTCTTTTCCAATGAGTCGACTCTCTGCATCAGGTGGCCAAAGTATTGGAGCTTCAGCTTCAGCATCAGTCCTTCAGTGAATAGTTAGGGTTGATTTCCTTTAGGGTTGACTGGTTTGATCTCCTTGCTGTCCAAGGGACTCTAGATACTGGAAAAAACTTTAAACTTTCAAGTATAATAGTTTTCTGGCTACCAAAGAGTAGAGGCTTAAGTTTTGAGGCAGTGTCCCTTGTTATAGGAAAAACATTCTAAATAGCCTATTGGCTATTCAAATGTAAAACAAGTCCCCCTTGCTCGGGTCTGGAGGACTATGTGCACAGCACAGGGGCAGTGCCTTCAGCCAATGACACCTCTGAAGCTCCAGCTTCAGGGCCGTTCTCTTGCCAGGTTGCTTCACAGACCCTGGAAACAAAGTCATATGTTTCTGTAAATATTTTAAATTAAGATAGTCTACCATCATTGCATAAGACCACTGCCTATATCCACTCCAAAGTCCCCTATGTCATACTCTCCTAGAGGCCAGGTGACAGGGGAACGTCCATGGCATTTGGGGGATCCAGCATGGGAAATGAGGTTGGGGGGCATTTACTTTAAGTGGTAGTCTGCAGTCACTTCCATGTGTAGCTAAGTTTCTGCCCTGGCACAAGAATGTTCCCCAGGAAGGGTCTTGCCACTCTCTGGGCGGGCTCCTCGGGCCTGGACATGAAGGTTGAGGACCCAGGGCCATATTATAACAAGAATATGTCTTTGGCACCCAGCAACAGAGCACTGTGGGGAGAAGGATAAACAAGGTTTAAAATGTACCCAGCCAGGAGCTGGTCTCTGGAAAATTCCTTGCCTCACCAGATGTGTAGAATTGCAAGCAGAAGATTCAGCTCTCATCAACAGCAATCAGAAGGGCCATTCTCTCCTGTCACAAACAGTCTCCAGACTGAAGTGTAGACAATTATAAATATACCATGTTCTTCTCTCTCTTTTCTGATAAACTTTTATCAAAACCTCTGTGTTTAAAAGACACAAACCTATAAATACTCCCAACACTGAGCATGTACGTCTCCGTGGAAGTCACACGTTTTCTATATCCCAACATATCAGATCCCATTGGAAGTATCAGACACATCTTGCCCTGTTTAAGTTTGTCATTCCAGATGCAGTGAATTTTGATCAATCAGGCTCAAGGAAATTATGCTAATGTGAAATTATGCCAAACAGAACGTGTTTATCTTTTGATTCTCTCCAGAGAATATGACGGGTGATCAAAGAGCATGAAGCCAAAAAAAAAAAAATAATAATAATAGGGAAAAGCATAGAGATATGTCAGGTTGTCAATGAAAATATTAGGTCATTTTCCTGGATTTGGTGCTCTTGAAGGCATTTTTTGGCATTTTAAAATTAGAAGTTTGCTGTCCTTTTTTTCTCATCCTCTATAAATATTCATTTTTTGTGACTAATTTGTAACCACAAGAAAGAGCTCCTCCCTGAAGCCTTTCTGTGGGAGACACAAGGCCACTGTCTGGATGGACTCAAGCTGTGAATCGTTGCCTGTTATCATCTGAGCTATTGGGGTGTTGTTTCCTGGCTTCCCTGCATTCTAGGTCGTTTCAGTCGTGTCCAACTCTTTGTGACCCCATGGACTGTAGCCTGCCAGCCTCCTCTGTCCATGGGATTCTCCAGGCAAGAATACTGGAGTGGGTTGCCAATTCCTTCTCCAGGGGATCTTTCTGACCCCGGGATTGAATCCACGTCTCATTATGTTTCCTGTACTGATAGGCGGATTCTTTACCGCTGGGCCACCTGGGACGCCCAAACAAGCAGTCATATGGTGAAGGAAACAGTCCTGAATCCTGCCCTCTGCTCACCGCTGGAGGAGACAGTCCTACTCAGACTCCTGAGGCCCATCTACCTGGAAGGGCGGACGTTGTACATTTGTTGGATGTCTCTGGAGGCCACCAGGGGACTGTGGATGAGGACGGGCTTCCCTCCAGAGAATGTACCTTCCTTCCCGCTCTCCTGGGGCTGAAGGTGGGGCTCGGGTCAGACCTTAGAGCTGGCTGACAGATCTGGGGTCTGCTCTGTGAATGCTCGTGATATCCAGAGCATGGCTGGTCAGGGGACAAGCTGGTCCCTCTGGCAGGGGATTGAGTCGCCCTGGGAGAGTCCCCAAGGACAGGCCTGGCCCCGTGGGCCCTGCGAGCCACCTCATCCTGGTTGCTTCCCATCCACTGTCCTGGGGCCTCGGGAAGGCCTGGGTGCCCTGCCCCACTTCACAAGAGGGCCAGTCTTACACTTGGAGCCATAGCTTTAGGGAGAGCACCATTTCCTGAGGCCAAGGTTCCAGAGCAGGAGGCAGGGGCCCAGCGACATGGTCAGGAGGCAGGGGCCCAGCAGCATGGTCAGGAGGCTGTGCTGGAAACTGTGGGGGCCCTGCCCCAAGCCCTGGAGGAACCTGGGACACAGCTGGGGGATCCTTAGAGAGATCAGCTTACAGGTGATAAGCTCATGGGGCTACTCTAGCAGGGCCCTCAAGTGCTTCTCCAAATCCCAGTGCCCAGGCTGCCTCTGGACAAGTCAAGTCAGGGGTAGGACCCCTGTGGGGTGGCCCACAAGCCCTTGCCCAAAGCTCCCCAGGTTATTCCGGTATCTAGGCAAGACTGGGGCCACTGAGCTATTGGAATTTGGGCATTTAAAAGGAAACGTGATCTTATTTTACAGCCATAGCAGGACTTTGCATTAGCTGTATATTGCTGTGACTATTAAATTCGTCTGTGAGGGTGGCGGGAAAGGTCAGCCTCAAGCCATTCTTTATGAAACACAAGGCGACGCAGGCTCAGAGAGCTGGATGCTTTGGTCAGGATCACACAGCACGTTGCGGGTTGTGGGAGGCAGAATAATGGCTCTGTCTCATTCCACTGCCGCTGTCTTGCTCAACTTCCAGAAGCTGCCTTCACTGACATCCCTTCCCACCATCCCTACCAGCCCTAGCTCAGTTCTTAAAGCAGTCCCAGCTGGAAAGGGAAGTGATCAGTCATCCAGCCTCCCTACCTAGCCCTAGGCTGAGTGGCCCACACTGACCACTTCATCCCCAAGTCTCATTCACTGCCTTTAACACCAGTGACCTTCACAGGCACTTACACATCCTTGCAGATCTGGCCCTCCCACCAGACACCCCATTCATTCCTGCCCTGGCTCCAACCCAGGAGCCTTGTCCAGTGCTGAAGTCCCACTCCCCCACTCCAGGGGGCCTCTGGACACCAAGTCCACATAGGCACAGAACCCTCAGTGGCCTCCACAACTCTCAACCATTGACCACCCTGGACTCTAGGTCTCAAAACTCTGGTAGCTGTCCTTGTCTGAACCACACCTGAACTGGCCACACCCTTTGGAAAGAGGCTTCCCCACCCAGTAGACCCTCTGTCACCTGCTAGGCCTCTGTCACAGCACAGGACTCAAGCCAGGGCCCTGTGGGGCTTTCCACCTGCTCAAGGAATCACCCTGCTTCATCACCAGCTCAGAACTGTGGCAGGAAGTTCAGGGGAACAGGGCTTAGAAGGTGGGTGCTTTAATGGGGCTTTACTACTGGATTCATTTCCTATGTTGCTTTAATAAAAGACTGCCCAACTGAATGACTTAAAACAGCACAGATTTACTACCTTTCAGTTCTAGAAGTCAGAAGTTTGATATGAGTCTTGTGGGGCTAAAATCATGGTGTTGGCAGAGATGCAATTCCTCAGGTGATGGGGAGAATTTGTTTCCTTGCTTTTTTCAGTTTCTAGAAGTTACCTGCCAGAGAAGGCAATGGCACCCCACTCCAGTATTCTTGCCTGGAAAATCCCATGGATGGAGGAGCCTGGTGGGCTACAGTCCATGGGATTGCTGAGAGTCGGACATGACTGAGCGACTTCACTTTCACTTTTCACTTTTATGCATTGGAGAAGGAAATGGCAACCCACTCCAGTGTTTGTGCCTTGAGAATCCCAGGAACAGGGGAGCCTGGTGGGCTGCCGTCTATGGGGTCACACAGAGTCGGACACGACTGAAGCGACTTAGCAGCAGCAGCAGCAGAAGTTACCTGCATTCCTTGGCTCATGGGCGCATCACTCTGATCTCTGCTTGCATGATCACATCTCTCTCTTTGACTCTGGCCCCCTTGCCTCCTGCTTACAAGGACCCCTGTGATGATACCTGGGTACTCCAGGATTCTGTCCACATCTCAACATCCTTAACTTAATCACATCTGAAAAGTCCTGCTTGCCCTGAAAGGGAGCATCATCTCAGGTTCTGGGGATGAGGATGTGGACATCCTCAGAGCCATTTTTCTGCTTACCACAATCCCCAACCTGCTGTGTGATCCTAACCAAACCATCCACCTCTCTGAGCATGCCGCATGTTGTGCATCATAAACCAATTCATGCCTTTTAGCTCTAAAACTATGATTCTATGATCTGGGACTAAGCAGCTTCCTTTAATGAGATGGGAGCTCTGGTCAGGAGCAGGGTCTCTGCTTAATGGGCAGAATACTACTACTACTACTGCTAAGTCGCTTCAGTCGTGGCCAACTCTGTGCGACCCCATAGACAGCAGCCCTCCAGGCTCCCCCGTCCCTGGGATTCTCCAGGCAAGAACACTGGAGTGGGTTGCCATTTCCTTCTCCAATGCATGAAAGTGAAAAGTGAAAGTGAAGTCGCTCAGTCATATCCAACACTCAGCGACCCCACGGACTGCAGCCTTCCAGGCTCCTCCGTCCATGGGATTTGCCAGGCAAGAGTACTGGAGTGGGGTAATGGGCAGAATAGGCCCATGGAAACCAAAGAGCACGGTGAGGAGACCAAGGTCTACATCTTCTCAACAAGTTTCTGAGCACAAATTCACCTGTGTGTGTGCTGAGTCACTCAGTCGTGTCTGACTCTTTGCGACCCCATGGACTGCGGCCCGCCAGGCTCCTCTGTCTATGGGGATCTTCAGGCAAGAATACTGAAGTGGGTTGCCCTGCCTTTCTCCAGGGGATCTTCCAAACCCAGGGATCAAACCCGGGTCTCCTGCATTGCAGGAGGATTCTCTACATCTGAGCCACCAAATTCGCCTAGTGATTTAAATTTTGTCCTGAAGAAAGCTGGAACATTTGAAATATTTTTAGGAAATTAAGTTTTCTGCTTTTTTATCTCCCTTTATCTTAAGTAAAGCTATCTCATGAAGCAAAGGTGATTCTCTGCTGTTGTACATGGATTTAGATCTGCAAGCTCAGTCCTCAAACATTGTTCCTTTTCCCTCCGGTGCTTTACTGAGCTCACGCCACTCGCTGTTATCTCCTGTGGCCACTGCTGTCAGCCACGCTCGGTGGAATGGCTCTTTTCCCCCCTCAGTGACATTCTGGTAGGTCTCAGGCCTTGCCCTTAGCTTAGTCCACTTCACAGCTTCCAGCATGACCCCTCCTCCCCTGTCTGGACAGGCTCGCTCGAGACTCCAGGGATGGGGAAACATCTGCTTGGAGCACCTGTTCCCCTCGCTCCATGTACTGGGTCTCCACTGCACAGGCAGGGTATAGAAGAGTGGGCTGGACAGAGCTGGACAAGTGGCCTCCTATGTCCGAGGGCTCAAGGTCAACCCTGCTAGCTGCTGATGCCCTCTGAGGGGTCATCCAAGCCCGGGTATCTTGAGGGCTGAGACAGGCTTCAGGGCACCCTCAGCATTCCTTCACCTGAGCCCTTAGCAGACTTGCCCCATTCAGACTCTTCCAATCCCACCCCAGCTCTGGCCTCCAGGAGATCCCTCACCCCACATGCCCATTTACATACATTTTATATATATATATATATATATATATATATATATGGATCACTTTGCTATACACCAGAAACTAACTCAATATTGTAAATCAATCATACTTCAGTCAATAAATTTTTTTAAAAGGAAGGTGACATCTGAGCAAAGTCTTGAACGAGGTGAAGAAGTAGGCCCTGTGAATCTCTTGGGAAAGAACGTGCCCAGTAGGGGGACTGATGCCAAGACCCTGAGGCAGGGGCCTCTGTAGGATGTTAGAAGAAGAGGGAGGAGGGCAGGATGGCAGGAGCAGAATGAACAAGGGAGAGCAGTGGGAGGTGAGGTGGGAGATGTGAGTGGGTAGTACTAGTGATAAAGGATCATAGGGGCTACTGTGAGGTCTTTAGAATTTACTCTGAATTCAAACGAAAGACACTGGAGGGGCCTGGGGAAAAGAGTGACATGATCTGACTTTACCAGGATCCCTGCAGCTGCTCTGCGGATAATAGACTACTGGGAAGCAAGGTGAGAAGCGGGGAGACCAGTTAGGAGGCTGCTGTAGTGACCAGGCAAGGGATGATGGTGGCTTGCACCAGCACGGTAGTAGTGTAGATGATGAGAAATGGTTGGATTCATGATGCATTTTGAAGTAGAAGCAACAGAATTTCTTGACCCATTTGATGAGAGAAGTCCATATTTTTGATGGAAGCAACAGGGAAGATGGAGTTGCCATGGAGATGGGAGGAGGAACAGACTGGATGGTGGGGAAGGAGATCATATTACATGTGGACGTGGCCAGTCTGAGATGCCTGTTAGGCATTCAAGTGGACGTACAGGAAGGCAGTGAATATATACGTCTGGATTCCAGGGGGGCAGTCCAGGTTAGACATATACATTGAAGAGCCTCAGCAGTGATATTTAAAGTTATGAAACATGCAAGAGAATAGAGTTCAGAAGCAGGCCCACACAAGGATAGTCAACTGATCTTTGACAAAGCAGCAAAGTCAATTAAGTGAAGAAAGGACAGTCTTTTCAATAAAAACAATTGCTGGAACAATTGAATGTCAAAATATAAAAAATAAACTTAGATACAGACTTCCTTACACTTTCCCCAAAAATTAACTCAAAATGGATTACAGGCCAAAATGTAAACTTCAAAACCACAAAACTTCTAGAAGAAAACATAGGAGAAAATCTACAGTGACTTTGGGTTTAGTGATGAGTTTTTACATGTAATCCTAAATGCATGATCCATGACAGAAAAACCCAGCTGGACTTCATTAAAATAAATCTATAAGACTGGATGTGAGGGAGTGAGGGAGTACAAAGAAGAAGAGAAGAGGTCCAAGAACATGGTCCACTGAGCCCTCTCACATTTCTAGCATCTCCATGTACAATTCTCTTGAACTCCCATAGTTTTAGGATGGGAGGGTTAGAGATACAAGTTTGGAAGTCAAGAGCGATAGTATATAAAGTATCTACCATCCTGCATGAGATCACCTCAAGAGGGTTCCAGGCCAAGGAAAGAAAAGGAGAAGAAGAAAGCCATGGGACTCTCCAACACAGATATGCTGGAGATGTGAGGAGCAGCAGTCAACACAGCAGACTGAATAGGAAGGACCAGTGAGGCACAAGAAAAGCCAAGTGATGGAGATGTTCCAGGGTCTAGAAGAAGGGAATACTTCAGGAAGGTGGGGATCAAGGTGTCAATGCAACTGATAAGCTGCACTGAGAGGCTGAGGGTCAATTATGGGATCAGCCACATCGGGTCACTGGCAACAACACCATGGGCCAGTTTGGTGGAGCGTCACCTGCAAAGAAGGATCGCTCAGTCACGTCCGACTCTTTGTGACCCCGTGTGCTGCACTCAATATGTCAGCAAATTTGGAAAATTCAGCAGTGGCCACAGGACTGGAAAAGGTCAGTTTTCATTCCAATCCCAAAGAAAGGCAATGCCAAAGAATGCTCAAACTACCGCACAATTGCACTCATCTCACATGCTAGTAAAGTAATGCTCAAAATTCTCCAAGCCAGGCTTCAGCAGTGTGTGAACCATGAACTTCCTGATGTTCAAGCTGGTTTTAGAAAAGGCAGAGGAACCAGGGACCAAATTGCCAACATCCGCTGGATCATGGAAAAAGCAAGAGAGTTCCAGAAAAACATCTATTTCTGCTTATTGACTATGCCAAAGCCTTTGACTGTGTGGATCACTATCAACTGTGGAAAATTCTGAAAGAGATGGGAATACCAGACCACCTGACCTGCCTCTTGAGAAATCTGTATGCAGGTCAGGAAGCAACAGTTAGAACTGGACAGGAAAAACAGACTGGTTCCAAACAGGAAAAGGAGTACGTCAAGGCTGTATATTGTCACCCTGCTTATTTAACTTTTATGCAGAGTACATCATGAGAAACGCTGGGCTGGAAGAAGCACAAGCTGGAATCAAGATTGCCAGGAGAAATATCAATAACCTCAGATATGCAGATGACACCACCCTTATGGCAGAAAGTGAAGAGGAACTAAAAAGCCTCTTGATGAAGGTGAAAGAGGAGAGTGAAAAAGTTGGCTTAAAACTCAACATTCAGAAAACGAAGATCATGGCATCTGGTCCCATCACTTCATGGGAAATAGATGGGGAAACAGTGGAAACAGTGTCAGACTTTATTTTTTTGGACTCCAAAATCACTGCAGATAGTGACTGCAGCCATGAAATTAAAAGACGTTTACTCCTTGGAAGGAAAGTTATGACCAACCTAGATAGCATATTCAAAAGCAGAGACATTACTTTGCCAACAAAGGTCCGTCTAGTCAAGGCTATGGTTTTTCCAGTGGTCATGTATGGATGTGAGAGTTGGACTGTGAAAAAAGCTGAGCACCGAAGATGGATGCTTTTGAACTGTGGTGTTGGAGAAGACTCTTGAGAGTCCCTTGGACTGCAAGGAGATCCAACCAGTGCATTCTGAAGGAGATCAGCCCTGGGATTTCTTTGGAAGGAATGATGCTAAAGCTGAAACTCCTGTACTTTGGCCACCTCATGTGAAGAGTTGACTCATTGGAAAAGACTCTGATGCTGGGAGGGATTGGGGGCAGGAGAAAAAGGGGACGACAGAGGATGAGATGGCTGGATGGCATCACTGACTCGATGGACGTGAGTCTGAGTGAACTCTGGGAGTTGGTGATGGACAGGGAGGCCTGGCGTGCTGCGATTCATGGGGTCGCAAAGAGTCGGACACAACTGAATGACTGAACTGAACTGAACTGAACTATATGATCCAGGCCAGAATACTGGAGTGGGTAGCCTTTCCCTTCTCCAGGGGATCTTCCTAACCCAAGGATCAAAGCCAGGTCTTGCGCATTGCAGGTGGATTCTTTACCAGCTGAGCCACAAGGGAAACCCAAGAACACTGGAGTGGGCAGCCTATCTCTCTCCAGCAGATCTTCCCGACACAGGAATTGAACTGGAGTCTCCTGCACTGCAGGTGGATTCTTTACCAACTGAGCTATCAGAGAAGCCCAAAGTCAGATGCAAAGCCCTGCCCAGATGAGTTTAAGAGGGAATGAAGAAGAGGCAGGGATAGCTATCTTAGACAATTCCATTCAATGATTCTCTGAAAAGGAAATCAGAGATGATGGGCAGTACCTGAAGAGGAAGCCAGGTCAAAGGTAGGGGTTTTGTAAATGAAAAGAATTGTGGCAGATGTGCATCCTGATACCAGTGGTGAGGGAAAACTCCACAGCACAGGAGAGAGAGGAGAAAGCTGCAGGAGGAAAGAAAGGGTCTATCAGAGAAGGAGAGGGAGGGCCCACACATAGACACCCGATCCTACCGGACACATGGCAGGATTCGAATGGGGTTGTGATGTTCTAGCTTCCCGATTCTGAGGGGTTCAAACACTGGGCCAACTTCCTCATGAAATCTGCCTTGTAACAGCAGTTCATACTCTGAGAAGCCCCCCAGAATACAAGTTAAATGAATGATATGAATTTCAGAGGGAAAAATGGTAACAAACAAATCTAGGCACGCACCCTACAGTCTCCAGGGCAGCTCTATGATCATCCAGCAACATGAAAGTTTGAATCTTCAAGTCAGCCAGCAATTCACAGCTGATCTTTCACAGAATATCTTCAAAGACAAAAAGCAGTAGGTTATTGCATCTTTTAACACATTAAATTATTATACTTTAAAGTTACTGAATTCTTTTATTTTTCTGAGACTATGAAAAATAGTCAACTAGTCTGTGTTTTGCTTCATCCCAAATGCAGGGCAGATACTGTTTGCAAGACATCCCCTGTTTCATCCGCATATAAAACTGTTCAGAAATAAAGCAGATCAGTGGTTGCCTGGGCCTGGGGGTAAGAATTGGGTGTGAACACAAATGCACAGGAGGCTTCTTTCTGGGGGGGATGATGGATATGTTCTAAAATTAGATTACAGGATATGTACAACTCTTTAAATGCATTAAATACCATTGAATTGTACACTTAAAACAGATATTTTTGTGGCATATAAATGATACCTTGTTAGATTTCTAATTAAAAAAAAAAGATATGCAACAAGCAACGAAAGTTTACTGTATATTACAGGGAACTACAGTCAATATCATATAATAACCTATAATGGAAAATAATCTGAAAAATAATATATGTGTTTGCTGCTGCTGCTGCTAAGTCACTTCAGTCATGTCTGACTCTGTGAGACCCCATAGATGGCAGCCCACCAGGCTCTCCCGTCCCCAGGATTCTCCAGGTAAGAACACTGGAGTGGGTTGCCATTTCCTTCTCCAATGCATGAAACTGAAAAGTGAAAGTGAAGTCACTCAGTCGTATCTGACTCTTAGTGACCCCATGGACTGCAGCCTACCAGGCTCCTCCATCCATGGGATATTCCAGGCAAGAGTACTGGAGTGGGGTGCCATCGCCTTCTCTGATATGTGTATATTAATATGTGTATATTTATATGTATATTTATATTGTGTGTATATTTATAACTGAATCACCTTGCTGTGCACTTGAAACATTGTAAGTCAATTATACTTCAATGAAATATATATACATATATACACATATATATAAAGAAAAAAATTGTTTTTTAAAGACAGAGAAAACTGTTGGTGAGGACTTGGTCCTGTGGGAAGAGGCTGGGAGAGGATGCTTCAACCCTGCAGCTCCCTTCTTGGCAGCCAGAACTTGCCTTCGGTGCTGTTGGATCTGGAAACAACAAAGACATCGAGTGAAAGTCAGGGTTCTGTCCAATGTGCAGCCAAGAGCTCCTCAACCAAAGTCTAGCCCCAGTGTGTTTGTGTGGTGGTTTAATCTATAACTACTTGACCAGCAAGCCACAGAGATTCTTATCAGCTGGTAAAGAGTACAGTATCTACTGGCCTTTGGTCAGAAATAACGGTCCTCAAGACCAAAAGAAAGAGTTCATGTAAACCAATTTTTGGCAGTCACTCTGTTCCAATGACATAAAGGTTGCCATTTGCTCCCTTAAGGGTAAGATCAGTGTTTCTATAGGTTTGCTCCTATCTTAGGATCTTTGAATCCTTGTCCCAATCCCCTGCTCAAGAAAGTCCTCTATGTGAAGAGAATCCACCTCTTGGATTACAGGTCATTACTCCATACGTGCAGCTCAGCATGCATGCTCCCCTCTACAAAGTGCTTTAAACCAAAGTAACCCCTCAGTTCCTACATCCATGGCTGCCTTTAACAGTATATAGACTCAGCAACAGTCTGATAAATGGTGCTATTTGGCCAGTAGAGAGCAGATCTGTCTAGGTTTTCTATGTGGGTTCCGTCTCCTTCTGATTCAAGGCTCTAGGTCTCCTGAGTTGGGAACTGGGCCCAGTCCTGTCTCCATCCTTCAGTCTGCCACTGGTCTCTCTCTTTTGCCTTTCTTACAACCTCCCTCTTCACTAACCTGCTCCCTGTGCCCTGATCACCACATTTCAGACCATCACTGTTCATGCAAATCTTTCTTTCTGTTTGATCTGAGCAGTTGAAAGCAGACACTCAGATCCTGGTTCCTTCTCTTGGTCACTGAGCACCTTGGGCAAGTGACTTCAGCCACCTATGCACCAGCTTCTTTTGTGAGAAGAATGTCTGTTGTGAGAATGGGCTATACAAGGAAGTGTTTACCAGCAAGGTCCTGTACCTGGCAGTCAGCACGCAGACATCATTAGCTCTACCGTGGTCAATGAATGGTCCTGCTGCAATGCTTTTGGGAGAGCTTCAGCTTTGGGGGTGTTTTCCAGTGGTATCGTTTGTGGCCCAGGAATTGCCATCTTACTGTCAGAGAACTTATCTTTCATGCTGTCACTGAGGTTTGCAATTGCTGGGCTGCCAACTCTGCATAACAAACATGCTTTCTGCAGCTATTTGCACTTACTCTGAGGCAAGCTGAGACCAGAGGAGCCTGGGACCTGCCAGGAATGATGCAGCTGTCCCCATCCCTGCTCTGTCCCCACTCCTTAGCTCTCTGTTCCTGGACTGATCAAGCGGCCAACATTTGTCACTGCAAAACCCTTGTCCTCTGTAGGGAGTCATTTTCCCTTCCCAGCCCTAATTCTTTGCCCTTTTAAACCAGAGCTATTATTACTTCTAATTTGCATTGAATGGTCCCTTAGCAACCATTGCACACTGAATGGGATATCAACTTGCTTCTAATGCTGCTAGATTTACCAAAACCTTAGCTCTACCAGAGTACAACTCAAAATGTGACAAACAGAAATGTAAACAGCTGTCACTACATCCACGTACATGAATATCCTCCTTTACAGAACAGCCGCACCACAGGCAAGTGGACCAGAAGGCACGTTCTGGATGAAGCCCGTTTTTCCCTCACCATCAATAAAAAACAACCTCATAAATTCATTTACCCTAGAAACATTTTTGGACCCAAAACATTGGCACTGTTCTTAAGATTTAAAATTATAAGCAGTATTTTTTAAAATTTTATTTAGTTTTTGGCTGTGCTGTGTAGCAGGAGGAATCTTAGTTCCGCCACCAGGAATCAAACCCATGCCCCCAGTTGTGAATGCGCAGATAAAGCCTTAACCACTGGACCACCAGGGAAGTCCCAACATATGCGATATTTAAATGTGATAGATAATTTCATAGTACTTTTAAAAAACACATTAAATGTTTTAATTGAAATATAGTTGATTACAAGGTTGTATTAGTTTCTGGTACATGGCAAAGTGATTCAGTTATACATACACATTCTTTTTCAGATTCTTTTCCATTATAGTTTATTCCAAGATATTGAATTTAGTTCCCAGTGCTATCCAGTAGATCCCTGTTGTTCATCTTTTTTATTTACAGTAGTATATAAAATATACTTGCTAATCCCCAACCCCTAATTTATCCCTCCCCTCCTTTCCCCTTTGGTAACCATAAGTTTGTTTTCTGCATCTGTGAATCTGTTTCTGTTCTGTAAATAAGTTCATTTGTTACATTTTTTTAGATGCCACACATAAGCAATATCATACAATATTTGTCTTCGTCTGACACTCCACTTAGTATGACCATCTCTAGGTCCTAAAACACACATTTATTAAGATTCCACCATTTCTAGATAAGATATAAACAGTAGTATGCTGGTAAACTAGTTCCCTGGAGGCAAAGAAAGGCCTATTTGTAGTGTCTGCCTATATCCATGGTGTAAATATTCCCACTATGGCTAATTTCAAGCTATCAGCTGTGGCTCATAAAATGCCCAAATATTTAACAACCACAAAGGTTCTGGCACAGCACTGGAAGGCAACGTAAAAGTGTACATAACATGCATCAAGGAAACATAAGCAAAAGTAAGTGAAAAAGAAGCAATGAAACAAGGATAAAGGAGTACAACGGAGCCAGGAATGAGTAAACATGAAAATGTATACTACAGAGCCCTAGACACAGGTTGAATACTCACATTTAGCTTTAAGAAACTTCCCACACTGCAAGAAGCTTACCTGACTCACAATGTCCTTAAGACAAAAATAAGTCTCATGCTGAGAAGTGCCAGTTTCCTGTTCTTCAAGTAGGTCACATTTCTCCTGAGGGTGCCTGTAAAGCAAGGGCTGTGAATGCCCTCATCAACATCAGGGTGATAGCCCGACCTTGAGACTACAGTCAAGAGAAAGCAACGCTGCAGGATGTTGGGCCCAGTCTGGGTCTGAGGACCAGCATTCCCACATTCCCAGTTTAATCCCTGACAGGTGGAGCTGTGGGTGTACTCCACAGCCTTTGAGTAATCTTCCAGGCTTTTGCTAAAGACCAGACTGTGCTAAGTTTAAAACTCCTCTCCCAGGCAACTCTCCCTACCCGAAGGTCTTTCTAGAAATTCTAGTAGTCACAATATTCTAATGATGAAGCGTCTGCCTCAGGGCCCTGATCAACAAGGCCCTGGGGACTTCCCTGGTGGTCCAGTGGCTAAGACTCTGTGCTCCCAATGCAGGGGGCCTGGGTTCAATCCCTGGTCAGGGAAGTTGATCCCATATGCCACAATTCAAGAGTCTGCATGCCGCAACTACAGACCCCACATGCTGCAATGAAGACAAAAGATTCTGCGTGCCATAAGGAAGACCCAGTGCAGCCGAATAAATAAATAATAAATAAAATAAATATTAAGGAAACCAAACAAACAAGGCCCTGATTTGGGGCTGGGTTCCAAGAACCGGAGCTTCAACCAAGATTCAGGTCATGTTCCAGCCCAGTCAATCTTGGCACCTTGTCGTATGAATGGCTGACCACTCCCTTTGAGAGTGAGGCCTCTATGTGTCTGGCCCCCCAGCCCCAGCCTGCCCTTCCTAGTCCTCCCCTTGTCTTCCTTGGCACCACCCTTGGTAAACTCAGATAATTGCCTGCGCACAGCTCCACCAGCTGGCTCCATTTGAATGGAGATTTGCCTTTATCGTTGACATGGGCCTGCACCAGTGTTTCTCAAGGCAAGAAACAGTCCTGTTCACTCGTGTCATGACCTGAAACACACTGGATTCAACAAATGGCCTTTTCAAGTTTCTCATTTCTGCTTTTTGAGGTAGAAGTGAAGACAGGTGGGAAGAGGTGTTAAGCAGTTGACAGTAATTACTGAAGGGATAACAGCAACACCTAGAACACACACACCGATCCTGTTATAGAGAGAACCTCGGGCCACCTTGGCCTGGTTTTCCTTGCTGAGGACAAAGCCATCAAGATTTGTACTTCCCTCCAAGCCCCTGGCCTCCCCCAGCAGTGAACAGGTTCTCAGGGCAACTGGGTAAAGAAATGGCACAGCTTGTTCCATCCTCCCCCAGCCAATATGCCCATCGCTCTACACTCAAGTCATTTTACTCTCAAACCCAAAAGCACACGCGTGTATGCTGCAGCATATGGCCAAGGGAGCCCAAAAGTCACAGTGCTTCTCCAGGAAAAGGCCTTTCACGGAGGCCATTGTCTTACCCATAGTCCAGCAATGAGAAAGATGCTTGATGTAAAGGGAAGCCGCCTGTGGGTCAGGGTGTGTGTGTACTTGCGTGTGCACTCACAGCCTTTCTTCTTTTCCATAAATTCTGATGGTCCTCTGTGACTCGCTAACTTCAGACATAAATTATAACCAGATACAAGAAAATATAGGAATTGGGAGAGAAAATGGTTATTTCTAAAAAGAAGTGGAATATTTCTTGATTAATTAAAAGGAAAAGTATCCAGAACCCTTTTGAGCCCTCTTTGCAGAAATATATTAATTCCTCTAAGAATCTTTGTCCTGTAAAGCAATTGGTGGACACATTGAGCCAAGCACCAGTCAGTTCCCAGGGCACATGGAACCCACCTCTCTTTCTCTGGTGCACTAAACTTACATCTCAAACCCACTATCAATTGGTTGATGGATCCTACAAAACTGCAAATGTCTGGTAGAGAAATAAGATATGTAAGAAATATACTTGCAGGAAGTTTTCCACATGCCCCATTCTAAAGGCATCTCAAGACAAATATTTTCTGGAGGCTAACAAGCGTGAGAGAGTTTTGATAGAACTTACAAGATCTGTCAAGGTACAATCTGGCGTTGTTCATCCCAAATAAATACATGTGCGCACAGTTTTTTTTGTAGCTCTCCTCACAGTGGGTAAATGTCCTTCCCCTGTTCTCTTTTCATCAGCCCTGTCAGATGGAATAAGCAATAAAGCTCCCTCTCTGTCTTCCACTCCGCCTCCACCCTACCGTGCAGCTCCTGGGGACTTTGTTGAGGGGGTCACAGATACAGGCAAGGTCTGACTAGTCCAGCCCACTTAGAATATCCTTGTTCTCTGGTTTAGGAACAGGCTCCCTCAGGGTGTGGCCCAAGCAGAGTAAAGCACAGGGCCTGATCAGAGGCAACCGGCAGCCCCTACCCCTGCTGAAGGAAGCCAGACTCGAGAAAAAGCCAACACAGAGGCGCACAAGCTAGAAGAAATAGAGCCATCAGCAGAACTCCGATCAAGTCACACCAGAAATTCAACAAGCACCTGAGCCACAAGACTCGGTGAATCTCCTCTTAATGCTTGAGCCTGTGCATTAGACGGGATAACCTGCAAAAAATGTCACGTGTCTTCTGAAGTGTTAAACAATTGACAGAATGGAAACTACCACATCTTGTGTAACAGACTTTAGAAATCCTGGTTTTGAAAGGTCTATATGCAGAAAAGACCAAACAACCAATAGTGACTGTATATTTTAATGGGGACAATTCTAACAATTCATGCATCACTTTCTACTTACACACTGCTTCTAACAGGATTTGAGTCAGCTTACAATACAAAGACCTATAAGAACAATTAAAACAAGAATTAAATATCCAGGGGAAAATACGGATATATCAGAAAACAGCAATGAAGTAAAATTGTTACACTGGAACAAACAATTAAACTCAGAGCATCCTGGCAAACAAAGTAAAAATAAAATAGTAGCTTAATTTTACATAACTCTTACCATCTGAAAAAACTTCACTGTTTGCCAGAAGATATGACATTTTTTTCCTAGCAGTAAGTAAACTCTAGAGTGGTGGAGTCAATCTGGAAAGTTTAGGCCCCTGAAAGCTGACATTAGCTGAATCACTTCAGCTTATCTGTCTTTAGAAGGTCAACAAAAGTGTCCACACTAATCTAAGTTCTGGCAGTAATAGAATGTTACCAGATTCTGGCAGAGAAAGGTTTATATCAGCACTTGCAAGAAAGTACAGGGAGTTGCAGGGAATTTTTGAAGAAATTACAGTGTGACACCAGCCCCACAGGGATGCAGCCAACAGCAGCAGGAGGGCACATGGAGGGCTTGAGCTCAGAGGCCCGTCTGTATCCAGACAAAGGAACATGGCAGTAAGGTGGAGAAGCAGAGGGATGGGAAAGCAGAAGGGAGGCCACGTGGGAGTCTTTGGAGACGCAGTTAAGCTGCAAGACCCTGAGGTATGCGGCATGAGACAGAAGGTGTGCTTCGTCAGTTTGTGCTGACACAGGGCTCCACAGTTCCCAAGAAAAATATGGAAGCACAGAGAGGCTGTGCTCACCTTGAAAGAGAAAAGGGAACTCTGGACATGATTTAGACTAGGAGACTGTGGTTGGGTAACTATAGCTAATCTTTATTGAGCACAACACTCCATGAGGTAAAGCATTGTAACAGGGAAGAACAAATCTCACTCCATATTAGATCAGTTTCTTCTACTTTAACTTTATATTCTTATTGCCTTTGCTTGGAGTTAAGAATAGTGTCTATAACCTGTAATATACAGGCGAGCTCATTCTCAAGGCTCTGACCTTTAAGGTCATAAAGGTCATTCAGAGACCTTTCCCATTCATATAGATAAAAAGTTGCAAAACAGTTGCAAAATATTTATCTTGTTTGAAGTTTACAGGAACCTCTGGACCTGAGCTATGAGGACAGCTGCAAGAACCAAGGATTCCAACACCAAGAAAGTTGCAATCACCAACCACGACCCTCTCTCATTTTGCCATTAAAATGCTTTGCTGAAACCCTTCTAGGAGATTGGGGTTTTCTGGGGGCACGAGTCACCCATTCTCCTTGCATGGCCTTATAATGAACCTTTCTCTGCTCCAAACTCATATGTTTCAGTTTTGTTGGCCTCACTGTGTGTTGGGCATACGAACTTGCATTCAGTAACAATACTATTATTATCTCCAAGGGGACAAAAACATCTGATGATGAAAGTGATGTTCGGCTTTTTGACCAAAATCCCACAGCTAATAAGTGATGGAGTTGGGAATCTGATCTGAGGTGTTCTGGCTGCAAAGACAGCTGCTCACCTCTGGTGAGCATGTCCATTGCATCCCTCCCCTCTAACTGGAGCTGCAGCTGCAGGGGACAGCTTCAAGTAAGCTGTGACAAGCCCTCTGGCTTATGCCACACCTTTCCACTTCCCCACACCATCCCACTCTACCTGCAACCCAGAGATGCAAGACAGGGAAGAGACCAGGGAGCCTTCAACCACTGGGCAGCGGGAGCTAGTGGAGAAATGTTCTGGGATCTGGCCCTCACAGACAGCTCTGAAGGGCACTGAGACAGAACTGAGCCCTCTACCCAGAGAGAGAACCCCTACTCTTCTCTGATTCACTCTCTCCTCTCCCAGAATGACCTCCCAAATCGACTGTCTGCAGCAAAGTCTTTGTCTCAGACTCTGCTAAACAGCAAACTTAAGCAAGAGAAGAAGGCATCAAAGATTGGAAAGGACAGTGTATCTGATTCTTCACAGGCCCAGCCTCTCACGGTGAGAGCCATTGACCGCTGCCCTGCTCGGGAGAGAGAGGTTTTCAGGGATGGATCGGCTCAGTGCACAGCCAAAGGCAAAGATTTCAATGGACAAGTATGTCTGACTACACTATATATTTTCTGAAGATGGACTTGTCCATTTCAAAGTGAGTCGTGACAGGAATCATCAGACCATGGAGTCAGTGGACAACGTGAGGTGTTCTCAGATAAATGCATTTCAAAGTACTCTTTCTTGTGTGCAGTTGTACAAGGATGATAAAATGGATCTTTGTAGTGTCACTTGCCAGTTTCCTCATAAGTGGAGTGTGTGCCCCTGATCTGAAGCAGAAAAAAATGGACAGATAGACTCTTTTTGCATATTCTAATGCTACGGGCATTCATTTTAAAAAAAGAAGAAGAAAGAAAGAAAAATGTTGGTGCTTGGAAAGAAATCTAACCTTCTCCAGGTTCTCAAGAGTGTCACATTTTGCAAAGCCTAAACCAATGCACTGAGAAAGAGACTTTTCATGACTGCATTCAATTTATGCCACTGTATCCAATGGTCACTGCAGAACCAGGAGTCTGTCTGAAGACAGCAAAGGCGTCTACTGCTAGAAGAGACATGGTTCTCCCCCTGAGCAAGAAACGGGTCTAAGCTTTTATTCCCCCCTATCCATTACTCTTTCTTGCAGCTCAGCTGGTAAAGAATCCATCTGCAATGTGGGAGACCTCGGTTCGATCCCTGGGTTGGGAAGATCCCCTGGAGAAGGGAAAGACTCCCCACTCCAGTATTCTGGCCTGGAGAATTCCATGGACTGTATAGTCCATGGGGTTGCAAAGAGTCGGACACAACTGACCAACTTTCACTAATCCATCACTCTTACCTCAGTGAAAATCATAGTCCAAACCATTATTCAAAAAATAAAGTGCTATTAAAGAATGAGTTTTCCAGAAAGGGAAGACTAGTTTCCTCAGACACAAGAGGGCAAGTTGCTTCCACTGATACTGGTGTTTCTGAGCTGCTCAGAGAAGGATAAGATCCAAAGCTGGGACCCAAAACTCTGAAAAGGGAGCTCTGATCCGTTGGTGCTGGAGGCTCTGTGCTTGGATGAAGGCCCAGTGTCCCTGGAACTCAGATTTCTGGAGGAGACACTAGTGGAATCTTGCCAAGGGGAATGATGAGTCTGTCTTTGCAAGTGTTGGAAAAACTACAAACAGGATCAAACAGGATCCTCATTGGAAGGAACTGTAACTGCCAGGGTGAGCAACCATTGTTGGAGTGAGGTTCTCAGGAACCACAAACAGAGAGAAAGGGGCTGGAGCAAGCCCCTTCCTCCTGCAGCCTTGCCCTTTCCATCTAGCGCCACCTATTGCCAGAGCCTAACTCCAAGCCAGGCTTCAACAGTACCTGAACCCTGAACTTCCACATGTTCAAGCTGGGTTTAGAAAAGGCAGAGGAACCAGATATCAAATTGGCAACATCCACTGGATCATCGAAAAAGCAAGACAGTTCAAGAAAAACATCTACTTCTGACTTATTGACTGTGCCAAAGCCTATGACTGTGTGGATCACAACAAAATGTGGAAAGTTCTTAAAGAGGTGGGAATACCAGACCACCTTACCTGCCTCCTAGAAATCTGTATGCAGGTCGAGAAGCAACAGTTAGAACTGGACATGGAACAACAGACTGGTTTCAAATTGGGAAAGGACTATGTCAAGGCTGTATATTGTTACCCTGTTTATTTAACTTCTACGCAGAGTACATCATGAGAAATGCTGGGCTGGAAGAAGCACAAGCTGGAATCAAGATTGCTGGGAAAAATATCAATAACCTCAGATATGCAGATGACACCACCCTTTATAGCAGAAAGTGAAGAAGAACTAAAGAGCCTCTTGATGAAAGTGAAAGAGGAGAGTGAAAAAGCTGACTTAAAACACAACATTCAAAAAACTAAGATCATGGCATCTGGTCCCATCATTTCATGGCAAATAGATGGGGAAACCATGGAAACAGTGACAGACTTTATTTGGAGGAGGCTCCAAAATCACTTCAGATGGTGACTATAGTCATGAAATTAAAAGATGCTTGCTCCTTGGAAGAAAAGCTATGACCAATCCAGACAGCATATTAAAAAGCAGAGACACTACTTTGTGGGAAAAGGTCCATCTAGTCCAAACTATGGTTTTTCCAGTAGTCATGTATGGATGTGAGAATTGGAGTATAAAGAAAGCAGAGCACCAAAGAATTGATGCTTTTGAACTGTGGTGTTGAAGAAGACTCTTGAGTCTTTTGGACTTCAGGGAGATCCAACCAGTCCATCCTAAAGGAAATCAATCCTGAATATTCATTGGAAGGACTGATGCTAAGCTGAAATGAAATACTTTGGTAACCTGATGTGAAGAACTGACTCATTGGAAAAGACCCTGATGCTGGGAAAGATTGAGGGCAGGAGGAGAAGGGGACGACAGAGGATGAGATGGTTGGATGGCATCACCGACTCAATGGACAAGAGTTTGAGCAAGCTCCAGGAGTTGGTGATGGACAGGGAAGCCTAGTGTGCTGCAGTCCATGAGGTCGCAAAGAGTCGGACACGACTGAGAGACTGAACTGAACTGAGCTGAACTGGGTGTCTGCAGGAAAAGCTAGAATGCAGTTTGCAGGGTCCCTGCTGTCTGGGGAGGCCTTACAAATAGCTGAAAAGCCTTCACAAATAGTGAAAAGAAGAGAAGCGAAAAACAAAGGAGAAAAGGAAAGATATAAGCATCTGAATGCAGAGTTCCAAAGAATAGCAAGGAGAGATAAGAAAGCCTTCCTCAGCAATCAATGCAAAGAAATAGAGGAAACAACAGAATGGGAAAGACTAGAGATCTCTTCAAGAAAATCAGAGATACCAAAGGAACATTTCATGCAAAGATGGGCTCAATAAAGGACAGAAATGGTATGGACCTAACAGAAGCAGAAGATATTAAGAAGAGGTGGCAAGAATACACAGAAGAACTGAACAAAAAAGATCTTCACGACCCAGATAATCATGATAATCTAGGTGATCACTCACCTAGAGCCAGACATCCTGAAATGTGAAGTCAAGTGGGCCTTAGAAAGCATCACTATGAACAAAGCTAGTGGAGGTGATGGAATTCCAGTTGAGCTATTCCAAATCCTGAAACATGATGCTGTGAAAGTGCTGCACTCAATATGCCAGCAAATTTGGAAAACTCAGCAGTGGCCACAGGACTGGAAAAGGTCAGTTTTCATTCCAATCCCAAAGAAAGGCAATGCCAAAGAATGCTCAAACTACCGCACAATTGCACTCATCTCACATGCTAGTAAAGTAATGCTCAAAATTCTCCAAGCCGGGCTTCAGCAATATGTGAACCGTGAACTTCCTGATGTTCAAGCTGGTTTTAGAAAAGGCAGAGGAGCCAGAGATCACATTGCCAACATCCGCTGGATCATGGAAAAAGCAAGAGAGTTCCAGAAAAACATCTATTTCTGCTTTATTGACTATGCCAAAGCCTTTGACTGTGTGGATCACTATCAACTGTGGAAAATTCTGAAAGAGATGCAAATACCAGACCACCTTAGCTGCCTCTTGAGAAACCTATATGCAGGTCAGGAAGCAACAGTTAGAACTGGACCTGGAACAACAGACTGGTTCCAAATAGGAAAAGGAGCACGTCAAGGCTGTATATTGTCACCCTGCTTATTTAACTTATATGCAGAGTACATCATGAGAAACGCTGGGCTGGAAGAAGCACAAGCTGGAATCAAGATTGCCGGGAGAAATCTCAATAACCTCAGATATGCAGATGACATCACCCTTATGGCAGAAAGTGAAGAGGAACTAAAAAGCCTCTTGATGAAAGTGAAAGAGGAGAGTGAAAAAGTTGGCTTAAAGCTCAACATTCAGAAAACGTAGATCATGGCATCTGGTCCCATCACTTTATGGGAAATAGATGGGGAAACAGTGGAAACACTGTCAGACTTTATTTTGGGGACTCCAAAATCACTGCAGATGGTGATTGCAGCCATGAAATTAAAAGACACTTAACTCCTTGGAAGGAAAGTTATGACCAACCTAGATAGCATATTCAAAAGCAGAGACGTTACTTTGCCAACAAAGGTCCGTCTAGTCAAGGTTATGGTTTTTCCAGTGGTCATGTATGCATGTGAGAGTTGGACTGTGAAGAAAGCTGAGCGCCGAAGAATGGATGCTTTTGAACTGTGGTGTTGGAGAAGACTCTTGAGAGTCCCTTGGACTGCAAGGAGATCCAACCAATCCATTCTAAAGGAGATCAGTCCTGGGTATTCTTTGGAAGGACTGACGCTAAAGCTGAAACTCCAATACTTTGGCCACCTCATGCGAAGAGTTGACTCATTGGAAAACACTCTGATGCTGGGAGGGATTGGGGGCAGGAGAAGGGGACGATAGAGGATGAGATGGCTGGATGACATCACCGACTCGATGGACATGATTTTGAGTGAACTCCGGGAACTGGTGATGGACAGGGAGGCCTGGCATGCTGCAATTCATGGGGTCACAAAGAGTCGGAGATGACTGAGCGACTGAACTGAACTGAACTGAACTGCCCCAGCATCCAGCACAGCATGGGTTTGCAGCTCAGAGACCACAACTTAATGACTGACACAGCACTCCATGAGACTTTCAGCCTCAGAATGCCAAAGCCCCAATTTCTAATATTTCCTGTGCTTGGAATTCAGTGAAAAAAAAAGAAAATATGGAGGAAGCTGTGGAAGACCTGTAGTCTTGTGTATGTTGGCAAAAGTGCGCTCGGCTCAGAAGGTGAGCTTTGGATAAAACCTGAAGACTGTGAGGGATGCCTATCCTGCATGTTTTAGCCACTTCAATAGGAGTGAGGTGGGCTGAAGAGCTGCGCTGCTGTAGAGGCATAAACAAGAGACAGGGATACCAGTGGAAATCTAAGGTCGTGGATAATGGCAGAGAAAAAGGAAAAGGTGGGGTTTTCTGGTACTGAAGAAAGTGCTCTTGGGAATTCCCTGGTGGTTCAGAGGTTAGGACTCTGTGCTCTCACTGCCAGGGTCTGGGGTTCAATCCTTGGTCAGGGAACTAAAAAAAAAAAGTGTTGTTCATTGCAGGGAAAGACTGCTTTTGCCTTTTTGAAGAGAACAGGCACATCACTTTTTGAAGAGAGCAGGCACATTAAATTGCCTCCAGATCTGCAGTCCCACACCTCCATTTGCTCTTTGGTGAGGAGGCAACGTGGCAAGGAGGCCACTTCTTGAAACTCTTCTAAGCCCACCTGAGCTCCTTCCCAGGGAATTAACAGACAGCAGTTGCCGGGGTCACTCTCTATCCCCTTGAAACAAGACAGTCCATTCAGTTGAGTAAGCAGAGAATATGTGTTGCATTTCTGGAATGATTTCTGTTCAAAGGCACAGAATCCATGGATGTAAAGGATTGACTTTGTTAATCTAGGAAACTCGTGTTTGGAGACCCTGGATATCCAAGGTGTCACTGACACCCGAGAAAAGAAAATCAAATCCTCGGGAAATGACCTCCGGGAGAAGAGTTGCACTCACGGTCAAGGCTGCGAGTGGGAGGACTTTTTGAAAACCTCAGGATGGAAACTAAGGCCCCTCCATGGAGAGGAAGACCCTACCCCAACCTCCCAGACTCCTTTTCTGGCCTTGTGGTTGTACCAGCCTCAGGCTCACTGCCTTCACAAGAGGGGTTCCTGGCCTCCGGGGACAGGTGCCCTGCAAAGTCTTCTCCTATCAAATGACGATAAACAGGATGTTGAGGCTCAGGACAGGAAAACATGACAAAGCATGGAATAGATGTACAAGAATGCCCTGAGGGTAAATGGATCATTCACCTCATGAGAAGCCCCCACAGCTCGAAATGCCTACGATTATAGTTCTGAATTCTGTTTGTTTTCCTCAGGTTTGACTCTGGCCACTTCTGTGCAGGGTGGATGTTTTTCAAGTTCAAAGTGAAAACTCTGACTTTTATCTTTCTTATAAGGTTTTTCTAATCTTCACCTGGCATTCATATGCTTCTGGCAAGAGACACTTCTATCCCCTGCCTCCTTACAGTTCCATCGTGACTCAACTCAGTAAATTTCAATGCTTTGTGGGAGCTTTAATTAGCTTTGGGGGAAGAAAAGTAATTAAAATCTGGTAATAGCCCTTTAAGAAGTCAGATACCTCTAGGATAACTTTCCTCTTTTGAGACCAGAGGCAAAGAACCAAAGAACTTAGAGGTCTCTGGCAATTGATGAAGCGCCCCCCACCAATCCCCAGAAAATTGTATATAAGCCTTTTGTGTATATAGGGGATGCTTTCAAGAGAAAAGTCAATAGCATTCACCCAATTCTGAGAGAATTTCCTTACCTCCAAAATATTGAGAATCCTGAATGTGTCTAAAATCCGTTGTGTGAATTAATGGGAGAAAATTAACAAATGAATTAAATGGCTTTTGTTGTCCATTCAGCTTCTAATCCCCACCTCCACCCACTCACCTTGCACTTCTCCTACCCACCTATACATACTTAGCTCCTTTTCCCATAATAGCTTATCATGATTGTTCTGAACTCAGTCTTTGGGGTTCAGCCAGTTCCCTTCAAACCACACCTAAGTCAATGGCTGGTCTGCACACCCATAGTCCCTGAGAGAAATACTCTGGAGAATAACTGGCTTCCTGTAACGCAATCCTTGACCTTATGTACAAAAAGCCCTCGAGCTATGGGTAGGAAGGTATTCTCAGGAAAGGAGAGTGACTCCTACAGAAAGTCAGAAAGAGAGAGAACAACAGAGAAGGGTCTTAGGGGCCACTATCTTAGATGGGGGCTTCCCTGGTAGCTCAGATGGTAAAGAATCTGCCTACAATGCGGGAGACCAGATTCGATCCCTGAATCGGGAAGATCCCCTGGAGAAGGGACTGGCAACCCACTCCAGTATTCTTGCCTGGAGAATTCCATGGACAGAGGGGCCTGGCAGGCTACAGTCATCCATGGGGTCACAAAGAATCGGACACAACTGAGCGACTAACCACATACACATCTTAGATAGAAGTGAGTAAAATAGGGGGGGAGTGGGGGGCGGGGAGTCCTCTGGCCTGTGGAGCACCTCTCCTCTGTGCTCAGACTGAGCTTCCGAGCAGCAATCCCTACCTGAAGGCCAGCCCTCGTGCCTGATGTTCATGTACTGATGCACACTCACAAGCCATCACCTTCACCTAGCACTTTCTGGGGCCTATCAGCTCTTGCAGACACTTTTATTCACTCCATCAGCTGGTACTTTCAGTTAGGCCCCATTATGTACCAGGCACTATACTAGGCTTTGAGGATCAAAGTTTTGTAAGAATGGAGTCTGAAAAGATGGCCAAGCAACCATCACACAGAGGTCATGGTGCAGCTGAGTGCTGGCAATGCGC
Source organism: Bubalus kerabau (assembly GCF_029407905.1). Classification (NCBI taxonomy): domain Eukaryota; kingdom Metazoa; phylum Chordata; class Mammalia; order Artiodactyla; family Bovidae; genus Bubalus; species Bubalus kerabau. The sequence goes on along the minus strand of NC_073644.1, from coordinate 24,303,526 downwards.
AGCTCAGGGGCACAATCCTGGGAGCCTGGGGACTCTTACTCCCCCCCGTACTCCATTCATCAGGTGAACATGGCCCCTGGAGCTGTGCCACCCAGAAGCCCTAGCGGTGACCCAGGGACACACAGGTAGGTGGCGGTTGTTGTTGTTATTGTTGTTCAGTCACTCCGTTGTGTCCGACTCTTTGCAACCCTGTGGACTGCAGCACGCCAGGCTTCCCTGTCCTTCACTATCTCCCAGAGTGTGCTCAAATTCATGTCCAATGAATTAGTGATGCTATCTAACCATCCCATCTTCTGTCGCCCCCTTCTCCTCTGGTCCTCAATCTTTTCCAGAATCAGGGTCTTTTACAGTGAGTCAGCTCTTCGCATCAGGTGGCCAAAGTATTGGAGCTTCAGCTTGAGCATCAGTCCTTTCAGTGAATATTCAGGGTTGATTTCCTTTAGGATTGATTGGTTTAATCTGCCTGTAAACCAAGGAACTCTCAAGAGTCTTCTCCAGCACCATAATTCAAAGGCATCAATTCTTCAGGGCTCAGGCTTCTTTATGATCCAACTCTCACATCCATACATGACTACTGGAAAAACTACAGCTTTGACTAGACAGACCTTTTGGAGGAGGTGCTAACGGTGGGCATCACCATCCTACTGTGATAATGGCAGCTGCCCAGAGGATGTGATTCTACCCTGTGACACCACAGATTTGGTGCCTGTGCTGCCTGCTCTGTTCTATTCTGTCCTACTCCAGCCTTTTAAGGGCCACTTTTCTTGGGCTCCAAAATCACTATGGACGGTGACTGCAGCCATGAAATTAAAATACGCTTGCTCCTTAGAAGAAAAGCTATTTCAAACTAGACAGTATATTAAAAAGCAGAGATTACTTTGCCAACAAAGATCCATATAGTCAAAGCTATGGTTTTTTTCAGTAGTCATGTATGGATGTGAAAGTTGGACCATAAAGAAGGCTGAGCGCAGAAGAATTGATGCTTTTGAACTATGGTGTTGGAGAAGACTGTTGAGAGTCCCTTGGACTGCAAGGAGATCAAACCAGTCAATACTAAAGGAAATCAATCCTGAATATTCATTGGAAGGACTGATGCTGAAGCTACAATCCTTTGCCTACCTGATGCAAAGAGCTGACTCTTTAGAAAAGACCTTGATGCTGAGAAAGATTGAAGGCAGGAGGAGAAGGGGATGACAGAGGATGAGATGGTTGGATGGCATCACTGACTCAATGGACCTGAGTTTAAGAGAGTTCCAGGAGATGGTGAAGGACAGAGAAGCCTGACATGCTGCAATCCATGGGGTCACAAAGTCGAACACGACAGAGTGGCTAAACAACAACAACATTAAAGCCTATTAACCACATGTGTGTCAAGGCTGTGTATTGTCACCCTGCTTATTTAACTTATATGCATCATGAGAAACGCTGGAGTGGAAGAAACACAAGCTGGAATCAAGATTGCTGGGAGAAATATCAATAACTTCAGATATGCAGATGACATCACCCTTATGGCAGAAAGTGAAGAGGAACTAAAAAGCCTCTTGATGAAAGTGAAAGAGGAGAGTGAAAAAGTTGGCTTAAAGCTCAACATTCAGAAAACGAAGATCATGGCATCTGGTCCCATCACTTCATGGGAAATAGATGGGGAAACAATGGAAACAGTGTCAGACTTTATCTTTTTGGGCTCCAAAATCACTGCAGATGGTGACTGCAGCCATGAAATTAAAAGACGCTTACTGCTTGGGAGGAAAGTTATGACCAACCTAGATAGTACGTTCAAAAGCAGAGACATTACTTTGCCAACAAAGGTTCATCTAGTCAAGGCTATGGTTTTTCCAGTGGTCATGTATGGATGTGAGAATTGGACTGTGAAGAAGGCTGAGTGCTGAAGAATTGATGCCTTTGAACTGTGGTGTTGGAGAAGACTCTTGAGAGTCCCTTGGACTGCAAGGAGATCCAATCAGTCCATTCTGAAGGAGATCAGCCCTGGGACTTCTTTGGAAGGAATGATGCTAAAGCTGAAACTCCAATACTTTGACTACCTCATGCAAAGAGTTGACTCATTGGAAAAGACTCTGATGCTAGGAGGGATTGGGGGCAGGAGAAGAAGGGGATGACAGAGGGTGAGATGGCTGGATGGCATCACTGACTCGATGGACGTGAGTCTGAGTGAACTCCAGGAGATGGTGTTGGACAGGGAGGCCTGGCGTGCTGCGATTCATGGGGTCGCAAAGAGTCAGACATGACGGAGCAACTGAACTGAACTGAATTGAACTGAACCACATGTGCAAAGGATATGAACAACCAACCCACACACCTGTCCTGAGCTACCCAGGGCCACTAATTATAAAAATAATGTAAATTAAAGCAATACCAACAAATGGGTAAATTTTTAAAAGACTGCTAACATGCAGCACTGAGGATGTGGGGAATGCACTTCTTACACGTTGTTGGTGAGGGTATAGATCCTTACAATCATTTGGAAAGTTCTCTGGCAATATCCAATAAAATTAGAAATACAAATCACCTTTGACCCAGGAGACCCACTTTGGGGGATTTATCCTACAAGAATAAAAGTGCCAACATTGTTTATAATGGAAAAAAAAAAAACTGGAAACATCCTCAATATCCACACTAGAGGAATGGCTGACTACATTATTATATCTGCACCAATGAATATTGCACAGTCATGAAAAAGAATGTTAAAATTATACATATTTGCCAAGAAATATACCAGTGGTAAATTGTTTAGCAGGAAGGGATAAAAGAAAATTATGGAGAAATGTATAGAGAAGAGGCTTATTCTTGAACAAAAATATAGGGGAAACCCAGATACATTTTCATAAACACACACAAACGAACACATTTGAGCAAAGAGAAAGGTGCAGAAGGTTACAAATCAAACTGTTCAGATTAGTCACTGCCAATGGTACAATTAGAGACAGGGATGATTATTGAGTTTTTCTGAATATATCTCTGCTTTGTAACACTTGGTACAATGGACATGATTTTTTCAGCAGTTAAAAAAATTCTAGTCAAGAAAATGAGAAGACAAGTCACAGACAGGGAGAAAATATTTGCCAAAGATATTATCTGGTATAGAACTGTTAAAGAGAACACTCAACAATAAAAGAATAAACGACCTGATTAAAAAATAAGTGAAAGATATGGTCAGATAATTCACCAAGGAAGTTATTGAGATGGAAATTAAGCATATGAAATGATGCTGAATGTCATATGTTGTTCAGATCAGATCAGTCACTCAGTCATGTCCGACTCTTTGCGACCCCATGAATCGCAGCACGCCAGGCCTCCCTGTCCAACACCATCTCCCGGAGTTCACTCAGACTCACGTCCATCGAGTCAGTGATGCCATCCAGCCATCTCATCTTCTGTCGTCCCCTTCTCCTCCTGCCCCCAATCCTTCCCAGCATCAGAGTCTTTTCCAATGAGTCAACTCTTCGCATGAGGTGGCCAAAGTACTGGAGTTTCAGCTTTAGCATCATTCCTTCCAAAGAAATCCCAGGGCTGATCTCCTTCAGAATGGACTGGTTGGATCTCCTTGCAGTCCAAGGGACTCTCAGAAGTCTTCTCCAACACCACAGTTGTTAGGGAATTGCAAATGGAAACAACGAGATACCATGACATATTCACGTTGGCGGCGGTATTGTTTAGTTGCTAAGTTGTGCCTGACTCCTTTGTGACCCCATGGACTGTAGCCCGCTAGGCTCCTCTGTCTATGGGATTTCCCAGGCAAGAATATTGGAGTGGGTTTTCATGCCCTTCTCTGGGGGATCTTCATGACCCAGGGATCAAACTTGAGTTTCCTGCATTGGCAGGCAGATTCTTTACCACTGAGCCGCCAGGGAAGCCCACATGCTCATTAGAAGGCCAAAATCCAAAACACTGACAATAAGAAATTTTATCAAGGGTGTGGAGCAATAGGAACTTTCATTCATTGCTGTGGGGATGCAAAGTGGTAGAGACACTTTGGAAGATAGTTTGGCAGTTATTTTACAAAACCAAAGATACCCTTACCAAATGACCTAGCACTCCTTGTTATTTTACCCAAATTAGGTGAAGTTTTAAACTGTGTGCTGTTTTGGGTAGCGTGATGAAACCTTATGTCTTCCTGCTCTGTCCTTCTAGGACGGGAATCACCCTTGGACTAGTGTACCCACACTGCACGTGGGAGCAGTCCATCAGCACAGGAAGAAACTTTTAGTATAGGCTTGATACTATTTGAGGAAACTTCGTATAGGCTTGATACTATTTGAGGTTTCAGGTATGCACTGGGGGTCTTGGAATGTATCTCCCTCTGATAAGGAAGACTGTTGTATATGACATTGTGGAAAAGGAAAAACTATAAAGACAGTAAAAAGATCAGTAGTGGTCAGGAACTGAAGGGTAAGGGAAATGCCTAGGCAGAGGACAGGATTCTGGGGGCAGGGAAACTCTTCTGTATGACACTATAGTGACAGATACATATCATTATATATTTGTAAAAACCCACATCATGTACAAAACCAAAAATGAACCTTAATGTAAACTACAAACTTAGGGTGATACAGATGTGTCAATGTAGGTTCATCAACTGTAATAAACGTGCCACTCTGGTGAGGGCTGTTGATAATGGGGGCATCAGTGGGAGGAGGGAAGGACAGAGTTATAAGGGAAATTTCTGCACTTTCTGCTCAATTTTGGTGTGACTCTAAGACTGCTGTAAAAAATAAAGTCTAGTAAAAATTGTTTTAACAACACTCTAAAAAGTCTAGTTTAGTATTTAGTTTTAGATACAGCCTATTTGGAAATGCCTATCATATAGGATTGATCAGTCGTGGTCCTGACTTTCAAGGGGATGCTAGGGAGCAGTTACAAAGAATGAAATGGAGCTGGGTATGCTGCAGTAGAAACACATCCCAGGCCTAGAGATAAGAAAAAGATGACAAAACAATACATACAGCATGACACCATTTGTGTTAAAATAGAAATAAATCACGTGTGTGTATGTTTGTTAATACACAGAAAATTGCTAATTGGAGAATGAGACTCTTAGCAGATGCCTATGTCTGATGGACGGTGGAGGGCGGTATTAGGAGGGAGGTCTTATACCTGCCTGAGCTGTCTGAACCTTGTAAGAGTAGATTAGCTTATAAATAAGTTAAAAACTGTTTTAGGAAAAACAGCTGCTTTCCTTGCCTCATACCAATATACTGCACTAAGGTGTGAATGGATACCCTGCCTAGCGGTTATAGAGCCCACATTAGCCTCAAGCTCACAAAATTACTTATTAGTTTCTACGTGTGGTACCACCTGACCCTCAGGTGTTATAAAAAGAAATGTCATAACCAAGAAAAGGTGTGTCTAACTTAAAGAATTATAGTGATACTAACATTTATATAGTGTTTTACAATCTAGGAAGGGCAAAAAGTCCTCTGTGAGGAATTCGTCTTTATGGAAGTAATATTTAATGCAAGCAGTAATTTTAAAGGTCCATCAGAAGCAGAATGGCAAGGCTGTCCTCACTATAAATGGCTACAAAAAATATCAAAACATGCATCAACAACCTGCAGCATCCCTGCCCATAGCTATTACATAAGCAATTATGAGAAAATCCACTCTACCTTATTTTTAAGACCCTCCCCACATGGAAGATCACAACTTACCTTTGGTTAAGGCACAGCTGAAAACAAATTCAAAGTGTGTTTTCAGAGCACCCAGATGTCACTGTTTTTTCTCTCAAGCTGCCTTTGTCTCGGGGGGCAGTCCAAGCCCCACCTGAAAGCCGCACGGGGGGATCACATGTCACAGAACACGGAGGAACAAACCCCACACTTCCAACCTCTCCACTTACCCCCAACAGAGCAAAACCAGGCACAGACAACACATTACGGGGAGACTTGGGGCTAACTTTGGTATATAATTAGATAATGTTCCTCTCAATCGAGGATTTTGAAAAAAGTTTTGAAAAGAAGTTTTTTAACGTAGTAACAGCACTAAAAATAAACTTTTCAGTGGAAAATGATTCTCATTTTATGACAGACGTCTATGGGACGGTATCGTTTGATCAATAGCTAACTTTTCAAGATCATCGATTCCACACAGGGAGCACACAGTAGCTTATGTAAGTTAAGACAACAGTAATGGCTGCCATTTACTGAGCACACGTTAGTATTCACATGCACCCTCTTTAATTTTCACAATAACCCTATGAAGCAGGTACCGTTAATCCCATTTCACAGATGAGAAAACTGAGGGAGAGCAATAAAGCCTGCTCAGGATCACACAGCCAGAAAAGGGTGTAGCCAGGACTTGACCCAGTTCTTCCAGAACTCAAGGGCCATGGCCCTCTCCTGACAAGGCTGACTGGGTAAGGGAGAGAGGCATTGGGGCAAGGGATGGGCAGCCAACTCAGAGCACGGCAGGGACTGTGCAGCAGCCTCTCTGGACAATCTGGTTCAGTCAGACCTCCTCTCTGAGAATAGGAGCCAGGCAGTCTGCCAGCAGAGGGGAGCTGCCAGTTCACAATGTGCACAGAGCAGGGGCTGGGGCAGCCTGACACCATTCAGGACAGAAGCTTTGGAGCAGAGAAAGAGGGTCAAGGCCAAACCCAGGGGCAGAGCCCACCTGGGTGGTTCAATCCCATTTATGCCAAAGTCTCCAAGTAACGATCCCATAGGACCTTGCTCTTGAGATCCCATCGGTGGCTTTTCTGTCCCAAGCTGCCACCAGGCAACTGGTGACTGTGGACAACTATTCCCTCCCCTCCCCCACTGGGCTAGCCATCTCCTTCCTCTATGATAATAGACTTCTAATAGATAGTAGACTATAATAGATAATAGACTTCTACCATGTTCAGTGCAGCCAAGGACCCAACTAATGAACCTCACTTCTTGGCCATCCTGGCATTTGCAGATAGGAGGCCAGCTAATTGTATTTCCACACAATTCAGCAGTGATTATTATTTCTCACAATTCTGTGGGTTGGCAGGGCTTAGCTGGGTGGTTCTTGTGTTCCACATGGTATCTGCTAGAGCTAAGCTGGTCCTGGTACAACTAAGATGGCTTAATGCACATGATTGATACCTCAGCTGGGGTAGATAGAATACCTGGGGACTGGCCAGGCCTCCTTTCAAGTGATTGCTCATCATTTAGTTGTGTAATCCAAGTCTCTTTACACAGCAGCTGGATCCCAAGAAACAGCAAGGCCTAGTAAGGCCTTTCAATGCATTCTATTGGTCAAAGCAAGTCACAGGGCCAACCCTCACACAAGGAGAAAAGAAATAGACTCCTCTCCTTGATGGGCAAAGTGACATGAAACTGAAACTGTTAGTCACTCACTTGCGTCCGACTCTTTGGGACCCCATGTACTGTATATAGCCTGCCAGGCTCCTCAGTACATGGAATTTCTCTGTCAAGAATACTGGAGTGGGTTGCCCATTTCCTTCTCCAGGGAATCTTCCTGACCCTGGGATCGGATCTGGGTCTCCTGCATTGCAGGCAGATTCTTTGCCATCTGGACCACCAGGGAAGCCTGGTGACATGAGCATACAAGAATTATTGGCAGCCTTCTTTGTGGACAATATACCACAAAATATAGACAGGCAAGACACTTGTCACTAAATAGTGGAAGTTGTTGAATCTTAGCTACCAAGTGCCGTCTGCTCTTTTCTCTTTCCTCTTTGCTCCTTCGTAGAAGGTGGATGTGATAACGGGAACTTTAGCAGCCATCTTGCAACCATGAGGCAACCTGGCAAATGCAAGCTACACGCTGAGGATAACAGAAAGAAAGAAGGACATCAAGTCCCTGGTGAGACAGCAGAGCTGCTACAACAACCAAAGACTGCCGACTTCCAGAATATTTACACATTAAAAAATAGATAGACCTCTATCTTACCTAAGCAATGATTATTTGGCTTTTTCAGTGACACAGGCTCAGTGGGAACAACCAACAGAAGAAATCACATAGTCCACAACACAATATTTCTTATTTTTTTAAATATAACCAATAGCACATAATCTAATTAATCACAAATTCCATTATGGTGGTTTAGTCGCTAAGTCGTGTCCGACTCTGGCAACCCCATGGGCTTTAGCCCACCAGGCTCCTCTGTCCATGTGACTCTCCAGGTGAGAATATTGGAGAAGGGTTGCCATTTCTTTCTCCAGGGGATATTCCTGACCCAGAGATCGAACCCAGGTCTCTTATGCTGCAGGCAGATTCTTTACCAACTGAGCTACTAGGGAAGCCCAAATTCCATTATAGCCATATAAAATATACTCAGGCAAGATTCAAGGTAAAGGTTTGGTGACAAACACTTTTGTGCCTCAAAGGTACTAGACATCACTCACTGGGGCTTATGAGAAAGTGCTAAGAGATTCTTTGATATCAATACTTCCATGTAAACCATTCCTGAAGAAAAGACTTTAATGCTTTTCAGCCAAAATGATGCTTGAGTGCCTATCCTGAATTCCTCAGCATTTAGGAAGAAATAGTATGTAAAGTTCGAACAGGGTCACCACATCCTCCTCCAAGCCCGTAATTTCAGTCAAACAATCCCTTCACCAATAATTGAGGTTGATTCATGAGCCTTTCCTCCCCGTTCCAAATTTTCTTAAATGCCAAGCAAACAGGCAAGTTTTAAAACACAGGATTGGTTTTGTTTTGTTTAACAGCTGTGCATAGGAGGACCCTAGGACTAGTACATTGAGAAGTGGGAAGGACAGACAGGTATCTCAGGCCTGACTGGGGCACATTGATAAAATCTGCAGTAACAAATACAACCCTCAACCCTCAAATACAAGGACAGGGGAAATGGCTGCATTGTAGCATAATACATCTCTTCTGAAAAGTAGCTGAACTTGGCTATGTTATGATTTCACTCATTTTCATGTAGAGCTTGGCAAATGTTTTGTTTGACTTTTTGCATATATTAAGGATTGGAATATTTTAGAATCCTGTCTATTTTAAACTTGTAATTAGCTATCTTAAAAAGAACACATTCTTGAAATATTTTAAAATATAATTAGAGTACTACTGCTGCTACATGCAATATTATTAAGACAGTAATAAAAATTTTTTTATTTTGTTCTGCAACACTTTAATCTTGAATTCTAATTATTATTTACATGAAAGGCATTTCCAGAGAGTCCTCTGTGAATGTTCATCCGGGTGTAGAAACACACAGCACCTGGCAGTTTATCTCCTAATCCAATTAAATCTGTACATTTGATTATCTGTCAGAAGAAAACTTGCTGCTGACAAGGTGCATAACCAGTGATAACCAGCGAGTTCTTAACCAAAGATCTCCTTCCTCTGACTCCAATCGTCTGTCCAGTCAGGCTCTTGACAGACACATGTCAATCCTGAGACACTCCTGAGGCTAACCCGCGCGCCTCACCGAGCTGGGGGGTCCTCCCGGCTGTTTCCACGCTGTTCCTTTTCTTGCCTGCCCACATCTTTGCTCATCTTTCTGTTTGCTCATCTTTGCTTTCCGTCTCCAATCTCTCTCGCTGCTTCAGCACCTTCTGACTTTCAATCTTAAAGACCCCTAAAGTGAGGCTGTTTCCTTTCGGCCGCAGCTCATCACCTGCCCACGCGGTTATTGTGGAGCACAGACCCAAGCTCTACAACTGGTCACCAAACACACACTTTAGCCAAGGTCCTGGAGGGCAGGACATGCTTAACGTGCAGCGCTAATAAAATGACCGCTCTCAGGTCCCTTTCACACACATCCTCTCAGGTGCAGAGTTTATTTTTAAGGCTAATACTGTGAACCCACTTGGCAGAAGACTGTCCTTACCGACCCCCTGACCCCCGCTCTGCAAGATACAACTGTGCCCAGGCAGGTATGCCGAATAACTGGCCGGCTTCGCTCTCCGTTTCAACCCATTTTGCCTACTGGCTGCTTGAGTCCTACGACCCGACTCTGACCGAGACCCCAGAGTCCCTGGACGTGGGCTCACCTGGTCACCGGCGGACCCGGGCGGACGCTCACCTGGCTCCCTCTCGGACTCGGGAGCGGGCTCACCTATCCCCCGCGGAGGGCGCGCGGCCCCACCTGGGTACCCCTCCTGCCCGCGCCGCTGCGGCCGCTCTGGAACAGGCTTTGCGCCGCTGCAGCCCTGCACGCCCGGCTGAGCGGTCACGGGGAGTTCCAGCCAACTTACTCCGCGTGCCTGAAAAGACAGAGCTGCTGGGAATGTGTATACTCGGTTTCGCGGGTCCTCGCCTTTCTAGTGACCGCTCTAGGCCAGTCCCCTCCGAGCACTGACCGAGCTCTCCCCGGCGCTCTTCCCTTCTTTCCCTTCGGTTAAGGAATTAGCCTCGAGGAGCCCGGATCCATCGGAAAAAGGAAACTACTTTTTTCCCCCTGCTGGTGACTGTGGGGAACTGCACGTGGTAGATTAAACCCATAAACAAGGTTTTCTTCCTTCCTTGTTCAGCCCCTCAGTGGTCTCCGACTCTTCGACTCCATGGACTGCTGCACTCCAGGCTCCCCTGTCCTTCACTAACTCCCAGAGCTTGCTCAAACTCATGCCCATGAAGTCGGTGATGTCGTCCAACCATCACAGCCTCTGTCATCCTCCTCCTGCCCTCAATCTTTCCCAGCATCAGGGTCTTTTCCAGTAAGTTGGCTCTTCGCATTAGGTGGCCAAAGTATTGAAGCTTCAGCTTCAGTCCTTCCAGTGAATATTCAGGATTGATTTCCTTTAGGATTTACTGGTTTGATCTCCTTGCTGTCCAAAGGACTCTCAAGAGTCTTCTCCAAGTTCAATCACAGTTCAAAAGCATCAATTCTTACACGCTTCCGTGATTAGTCATCTGCTTTATGGTCCAACTCTCACATCCATACATGACTACATGGCTTTGACTATATGGACCTTTATCAACAAAGTAATGTCTCTGCTTTTTAATATGATATCTAGGTTGTCATAGCTTTTCTCCCAAGGAGCAAGCATTTTTTAATTTCATGGCTGCAGTCACTGTCCTTAGTGATTTTGGAGCTCAAAAAATCTGTCAGTGTTTCCACTTTTCCCCCGTCTATTTGCCAATGAAGTGATGGGACCAGATGTTATTATCTTAGTTTTTTGAATGCTGAATTTTAAGCCAGCTTTTTCACTCTCCTTCTTTACCCTCATCAAGAGGCTCTTTAGTTCCTCTTTGCTTTCTGCCATTAGAGTGGTATCATCTGCATATCTGTGGTTGTTGATATTTCTCCCGGCAATCATGATTCCAGCTTGTGATTCATCCAGCCCAACATTTCGCATGATGTACTCTGCATAGAAGTTAAATAAACAGGGTGACAATATACAGCCTTGTTGTACTTCTTTCCCAATTTGGAACCAGTTCGTTGTTCTGTGTCTGGTTCTGCTACTTCTTGACCTGCATACGGGTTTCTCAGAGGCAGGTAAGGTGCTCTGGTATTTCCATCTCTTTAAGAATTTTCCACAGCTCGTTGTGATCCACACAGTCAAAGGCTTTATTGAAGGAGATCAGCCCTGGGATTTCTTTGGAAGGAATGATGTTAAAGCTGAAACTCCAGTACTTTGGCCACCTCATGCGAAGAGTTGACTCATTGGAAAAGACTCTGACGCTGGGAGGGATTGGGGGCAGGAGAAGAAGGGGACGACAGAGGATGAGATGGCTGGATGGCATCACTGACTCGATGGACATGAGTCTCGGTGAACTCCGGGAGTTGGTAATGGACAGGGAGGCCTGGCGTGCTGCGATTCATGGGGTCGCAAAGAGTCGGACACGACTGAGCGACTGATCTGATCTGATCTGAACTGATGAAACAGAAGTAGATATTTTACTGGAATTCTCTTGCTTTTTCTATGATCCAAAGGACGTTGGCAATTTGATCTCTGGTTCCTCTGCCTTTTGTGAATCCAGCTTGTGCATCTGAAAGTTCTAGGTTCATGTACTGTGTAAGCCTTGCTTGGAGAATTTTGAGCATTACTTTGCTAGTATGTGAAATGAGGGCAGTTGTGCAGTAGTTTCGCATTTCCTTCTATGAGGTAGGATGAAGATCATTGTTCTTCCCCAACTCCCACCCCGACATATAAAAACTTTTGAAAACTTTCCTTTTTATTAATTTTATTGTATTTTAAGTGCCATATTAAGGGGAGGCAAATAATTTTTGGCCTTAGAATTAATGCAAATAAGAAAAATTAAGATATTCCATGCAGTCCTTTTGTGTCCTTTTTTTCTAATAATAGAAAATGACAAACTTAAAAAGATGCAGAAGAGCACAATGAGGTTCTAGCTTTTAGTAATGGTGGACTAATCTTCCTGAAGATAAAATTTCTAAAATCTGAGCCAAAGATTTTAAAAAATTATTTGAAGGCCTTAGGAATTGACCAAAAGAAAGCAGAAGCTGGAGAGGAGAGTACATTTGAAAGATGAATGGAAGTTGTTGAGATTTGTGAGGATGTGAATTTTTAACCTGAGGGCAAAACCCGCAATCCATGAGCAACTGCAGCCAAAGAGTGCTGCAGCCTGACTGGCTTGAAGGAGACACAAAACAGAGTTCGAGGCCAGTAGAAGAACTGGAAGGTTATGGGGGAAATGCAGAAAAGAATCTTGGAGCGGATGGACTCCAAAATACGTGTCGTATTCGTTTTCTATTGCTGCCACAACAAACTACCACAAGCTTAGAGACTTAAAAACAATACAGATTTATTATCTTCCAGTTCTGGAGGTCAGATGTCCTGTGCAGGTCTCACTGGACCAAAATCAATGTACTGACTGGCTGGATTCCTTCCTAGAAGATGTGGGGGAGTATCTACTTCCACATCATTCAGGTTTTTGACAGAATTAAGTTCCTTGCAGTTGTAGGACTGAGGTTTCTGCCTTGCTGCTGGCTGTAAGCTGAGAGTCATTCCCAGTTCCACTGCCACATTCATTGACCTGAGGCTTCCTTCTTCCCTCTTCAACGCCTGCGGCTCCAAGTTCAATCCCCTTCACACTCTTCACAGTGCAGCTGGATTGGTCACACCCAGATTATCCAGGATAATTTTCCCATTGTAAGCTTAATCCCATCGGTGAAATCCCTCTTGCCATAAGTAACATATGGACATGTTCTGGAGATCGGAGCATGGACATCTTCAAGGATGCTGCCTAGGACAGTCTGCCCTCTAATCTTTCAAAGATGGCTCTTCTTAATATCAATAATCACATTAAATATAAATACACTAGGCATGCCAATTAAATGACAGAGATTGTCAGATTGGATTAAAAACTAAAGAAAACAAGACCAAATTGTGTACTCAGATGGTAAAGAGTCTGCCTGCAATTCAGGAGACCCAGGTTTGATCCCTGGGTCAAGAAGATTCCTTGGAGAAGGAAATGGTTACCCACTTCAGTGTGCTTGTCTGAGAAATCCCATGGACAGAGGAACCTGGCAGGCTACAGTCCGTGGAGTTGCAAAGAGTTGGACATGACTGAGTGATTATCACTTTCACTACCAAATAAAAAAGGAGTTTACAAAGAAATAGATTCAAAGTAAAAGGGTGGGGCTTCCCCAGTGGCTCAGTGGTCAAGAATTCACCTACCAATGCAGGAAGCATGGGTTAATCCCTGGTCCAGGAGGATCCCACATGCCTCGGAGCAACAAAGCTCATGCACCGCAACTACTAAGCCTGTGCTCTAGACCCCAGGAGCCACACTGCTGAGCCCTGGTGCTGCAATTATTGAAGGCCAAGCACTCTAGACCCCATGCTCCACAACAAGAGAAACCATTGCAATGAGAAGCCTGCACACCGTAATGAAGAGTAGCCCTTGCTTGCCGCAACTAGAGAAAGCCCTGCAGGGGAAAAAAAAAAAAAAGACCCAATACAGCCAAAAATAAATACATAAATGTATATAAAAAAGTAAAAGGATGGAAAGATACACTATGCAAACAGAAAGAATAAGAAATCTGAAGTGGCCAACAAGCATGTGAAAAGATGCTCAATAGCCCTAATCATAAGACATGTGAAAGTCAAAATCACAATGAGGTATCATCTCACATCCAGTAGGATGGTCACTATTAAAAAGCAAACAAACACACAAAAACAGACAAAGACAAGTGTTAGTGAACATGTGGAGAAATTTGAACCTTTGTGCACTGTTGTTGGAACTATAAAATGGTGCAATTATATTGGAAAACAGTATGGAGGTACCTCAAAACACTAGAACTAGAATTATTATATGATTCAGCAATCCCACTTCTCAGTGTATATCCAGAAGATTTCAGAGCAAGATCTCAGAGAGATTTGCATACCCATGTCCAATGCAGGATTATTTAAAATAGTCAAGAGGTGAAAGCAACCCAAGTGTCCATCAACAGACAAATAGATAAAGAAAACCTGGTGTGGTTTACATGGTGGAATATTATGCAGCATTTGAATCAGTTATAATGAAGTGGATGAAACTGGAGCCTATTATACACAGTGAAGTAAGTCAGAAAGAAAAACACCAACACAGTATATTAACACATATATATGGAATTTAGAAAGATGGTAACAATGACCCTATATGTGAGACAGCAAAAGAGATACAGATGTCAAGAGCAGACTTTTGGACTCTGTAGGAGAAGGCAAGGATGGGATGATTTGAGAGAATAGCATTGAAACATGTATATTATCATATGTGAAACAGATCGCCAGTCCTGGTTCAATGCATGAGACAGGGTGCTCAGGGCTGGTGCACTGGGATGACCCTGAGGGATGGGATGGGGAGTGAGGTGGGAGGGGGGTTCAGGATGGAGAACACATGTACACCCATGGCTGATTCATGTCAATGTATGGCAAAAACCACCACAATATTGTAAAGTAATTAGCATCCAATTAAAATGAATAAATTAATAATAATAATAAAAAAGAAAACCTGGTGTGGTTTACATGGTGGAATGTTATGAAGCCTTAAAAAAGGAAATCCTGTAACATACCATCACATGGATGAACCCTAAGGACATTAGGCTAACTGAAATAAGCCAGTCACAAGAGGGCAAAATACTGTATACTTGCAATCATTAAAATATCTAAAGTAGTCAAAAATCATAGAAACAAAGAGTAGAAAGTTAGTTTCCAACAGCAAAGGAGAATGGAAGGGGAAATTAGTGTTTAATGTGTGTAGAGTTTCAATTTTGCAAGATGAAACAGTTCTAGAGCTTTGTAGCACAATGTGAATATACTTAACACTATTGAATTAAAAAGCTGTTAAGATGATAAATTTAATGTTATGGGTTTTTTAACCCACCCCTCCAAAAAAAGAAATCAGAAGTATCTATGTCAATATTTGACAAAATAGACTTTAAGACAGAATATTATTAGAGATAAAGAGGGAAATTTCATAATAATAGAAAGGTCAATCCAGACAGAGGAAGATGGAAGACAAATACTATATGATATCACTTATATGTGGAACCTAAAAATAATAGCAAACTTGTGAATGTAACAAAAAAGAAAACAGACTCACAGATATAGAGAACTAGTGGTAATAATCAGGGAGAGGGAAAGGGGAGGATAATACAGGGGAATTAAGGGGTACAAGGGGCTTCCCTGATAGCTCAGTTGGTAAAGAATCCACCTGCAATGCAGGAGACCCCGGTTTGATTCCTGGGTCAGGAAGATCCCCTGGAGAAGGGAAAGGCTACCCACTCCAGTATTCTTGGGCTTCCCTTGTGGCTCAGCTGGTAAAGAACCTGCTTGCAATGTGGGAGACCTGGGTTCAATCCCTGGGTTGGGAAGATCCCCTGGAGAAGGGAAAGGCTACCCACTCCAGCATTCTGGTCTGGAGAATTCCATCATGTATAGTCCATGGGGTTGCAAAGAGTCGGACACGACTGAGCGACATTCACTTTCACTTTTCACTTTCACTGTCAAGGGGTACAAACTATTATGTATAAAATAAGCAAAAAAGAGATATTGTACAACACAGGGAATATAGCCAATATAACTATAAATGGAGTGTAACCTTTAAAAATTGCGAATCACTATATTGTATCCCTGTAACTTATATAATGTTGTACCTCAACTATATTTCCATTTTAAAAAGTGGTCAATCCATCAGAACAATATAACAACTATAAGTTTATTTTCCCAAGCTGAACTGTATCCAGCTTAAAGATACTTTTCATTAACAGTCATGGTATTTCAAAAAGGACATAGGCAGACAATTGCTAACAGTATACAACAACTTTCAAACTCCCTTTTGCAGTGGACTACCAAAATCAGAAAGCCACTATAAAACCCAATGAAGTCTTCATCTGATGCTCTGAACAGGGAGAGTTTAGAGTGAGGGTTGACATTTTACATTTAGCATGTTGTTTCACAACTTTTCACAAGCCGACCCTGACTTTCAGGAAATGGGAATGAAAATGGCTAATGTATCAATCTGAGGATCCATAATCTAAAAAAGGAACCACTGCCCTTTCGAGTGATGCTATCTCAGTGGTGCCACTGGAAAGTCCAGACTGCCTGGGATACTGTTAACCAATTTGGGGAGGGGTCAGGTTCCAATAGGTCTCTGGGTTTAGGGGAGTAAAGTCTATGGTATAGGTGGAGAGGGAGAAGAGGACATAAAAACTAATTTAAATTTTCCACACCACAAAGCCCTCGTACCACGGTGGCGAATGTGTGTCAACATCAAGGAATCGCTCCTTCCTAAGAAGTGATTCCTAAGAAGCGATTCCTAAGAAGCGATTCCTGAGAAGGAATCGCTCCTTCCAAGAGGAAGTCTCCCAAAATGAGATGGGAAAGTTTTCTTTTTTCCCCATGTCAATCCAGCTTCTGTTAATGACATGTGCCCTTCCCCAAAAAAACCAATGGAGTTTCCTGTGTGCTAACAACCTAGTTTTAAAAAAAGTAAAATAAAATTCTGCATTTTTATAAAACTTGATTTAAAAAATAGTATTTCAAGCTGTACAATCAGCAGAAGTACACAGTTATCAGAAATGCACACACTTCCCCTGGCATCTCAAGCATCATCAGCTTTCCATGCCTAATCTATTTGGGCATCTCCATTGTCTGCAGGCTTACTTCCATCCTAGAATATGGGCAGGATGGTGGAGTAGAAGGACGTGTGCTCATCTTCTCCTGTGAGAACTCCAAAATTACAACTCGCTGCTGAACAACCATTGAAAAGAAAATGTTGGATCCCACCAAAAAAAGATGCCCCACATCCAAGGGCAAAGGAGAAGCCCCAGCAAGATGGTTCAGTTCAGTTCAGTTCAGTCACTAAGTCATGTCCGACTCTTTGCGACCCCATGAATTGCAGCACACTAGGCCTCCCTGTCCATCACCAACTCCTGGAGTTCACTCAAACTCACATCCTTCAAGTCAGTAATGCCATCCAGCCATCTCATCCTCTGTCGTCCTCTTCTCCTCCTGCCCCCAATCCCTCCCAGCATCAGAGTCTTTTCCAATGAGTCAACTCTTCGCATGAGGTGGCCAAAGTACTGGAGTTTCAGCTTTAGCATCATTCCTTCCAAAGAAATTCCAGGGCTGATCTCTTTCAGAATGGACTGGTTGGATCTCCTTGCAGTCCAAGGGACTCTCAAGAGTCTTCTCCAACACCACAGTTCAAAAGCATCAATTCTTTGGCAAGATGGTAGGAGGGGAGAAATCACATTTAGAATCAAACCCCATACCCACTAGAGACACTCAGAGGACTCAAACAAAACCTTGTGCGCACCAGGACCCAGAGACCCCACAGAGACTGAACCAGAACTCTGTTTGAGTCTCCTGCGGAGGTGCAGGACTGCAGTGTCCTGCCGCAGGGGCAGGGGATCTCGGAGCAGAGCTCTGGGTCACACAGCCTGTGGCATAAGCCCACTTGGAGGAGGTCACCATTAACCCCACCAGAGAGTCACGGAGCAAACAACCCACAAACTGCAGAATAATCATACCAAAGAAATGATCACACTGTTAAAAAAGTTCTAGGATCCACAACAGATTTCCCAACCTGGGGATCTGGCAGAGGGACTAAGAACCCCCAGGGAATTTGACTTTGGAGGCCAGTGGGATTTGATTACAGAACTTACACAGGACTGGGGAAACAGACTCTTGGAGGGCACAAACAAAACCTTGTGCGCACCGGGACCCAGGAGAAAGGAGCAGTGACCCCACAGAGGCTGACCCAGACTTGCCTGTGAGTGTCAGGAGTCTCCGGTGGAGGCGTGGGTCGGCGGTGGCCTGCTGCAGGGCCGGTGACACTGAATGTGGCAGTGCAGCCCCAGGAGCTTTGGAAAGAGGTTGTCACTTTCTTCACTACCTCCACCATAATTTGGTCTCAGGCCAAACAGGGGAACAGAGCCCTGCCCATCAACAGAAAATTGGATTAAAGATTTATTGAGCATGGCCCCACCCACCAGAACAAAACCCAGTTTCCCCAAAGTCAGTCTCTTTCATCAGGAAGCATCCATAAGCCTCTTATCCTTATCCTTCAGAGGGCAGACGGAATGAAAACCACAATCACAGAAAACTAATCAAACTGATCACATGGACCACAGCCTTGTCTAACTCAATGAAACTATGAGCCATGCCATGTAGGGCCACTCAAGACGGATGGGTCATGGTGAGGCGTTCTGACAAAATATGGTCCACTGGAGAAGGGAATGGC
Organism: Bubalus kerabau; assembly: GCF_029407905.1. Taxonomy (NCBI): domain Eukaryota; kingdom Metazoa; phylum Chordata; class Mammalia; order Artiodactyla; family Bovidae; genus Bubalus; species Bubalus kerabau. The sequence goes on along the minus strand of NC_073644.1, from coordinate 24,284,920 downwards.
AAACCACTTCAGTATTCTTGCCTTGAGAACCCCATGAACAGTACAAAAAGGCAAAAAGATATGACACTGCAGCTGGCGTGCTGCAGTCCATGGGGTCACAAAGAGTCAGACACGGCTGAGTGACTGAACTGAACTGATTCCCATCCTTGCCAGCTTTCCGCTTTTTCAATTTGGGTCCCTTCCTTGCAGGGTCCTTTTTAGGCTTGGACTCTGGCATTGGAGGGGCAGGTTTAGCAGATAACCTTGCAGACCTTCTCTGTGGGTCATCCTTCACCTTGGCTTTATCTTCTTTAGCATCCCCTTCAGCCTTTCTCTTGGGCATAGTGGCGACGGTGGCGAGATGTAGGTGTTGGACATCAGGATGCAGTGGTGCAGAGGCTCCGGTTGGCCCAAGGGTTGCTCTTGCCTGTTCTTCTAATTACAAGTTTTTATGCACCTAATATCAGAGCTTCAAAATAACCTTAAGCAAAACTAACAGAACTGAAGGGAGAAATAAGCAAACCTACAATCACAGTGAAAGATTTTAAGACTCTGCTCTTGATAACTGATTGAACTAGACACAAAAATTCAGTAAATACATAGAATATCTTTAAAATGCTATAGTCCAGGGATTGGTGAATTATGGTCTATGACCAAATCCCATGAATAAAGTTTTATTGGAAAATAGCTACATCCATTTGTTTATGTAATGTTTATGGCTTTCTATGGCTGTTTTCCTAGAACTGAGTAGATGGAACAGATCCAAATGGCTTGAAAAACCTAAAAATACTTACTACCTAGCCCTTCACAGGAAATTTTGCTAACTTCTTACTTTTCTAGAGTGTTCATGATTGCTTCTTGGAACATTTGTATGATAGGTGCTTTAAAATTGTTTTCAGATCATTCCAACATCTATGTCAATCTCAGTTTTGAAGTCTGTTGATCTTTTTTGCCTTGTGAGTTGAGATTTTCCTGGTTTTTTAACATATCAAGTAATTTGTTATTGTCTCCTGGAATATTTTAATATTATGTAATGAGACTCTAGATCTTCTGTAAATTCTATGAAGAATAGACATATATCTGTCTTAGGCAAAAGACTTGCTTAGGTTTGGGCTTCAAGTTCACTCTGCCTTCCATGGGTTGTCGTTCAAATGTAAATTAAGTTTTCAAAGCCCTTGCAGTCCCATCTGGATAGATCCTGATTATGTACCATTCAGAGGTCACCTGGACCCTGGTTGATTGTATATTAATTCAGTTCTCAAAGTCGCAGATATACCGAACAGACCCAGGAACACACAGCCCACTGGTGAACCCAGAATTTCATATATAACTTTATGGGATTTTCCTGTAAAATTAAGAAAGAGTGCCTCCTCTCTCCACAATCTCCTCAGTATTTTCCAGTTCCCTATGGTTTCCCCTTTTATTTTATGGCCAGAAAGTGACCTCATTCTGTGTACTTCTGTGCCTGCTCCCATCTTTGGTCAAGTGGCAGAAGACAGAAGCAATAGGGATTGGTCAAACTGGGGAGGAATGTTCCCCTTCCTCAGAGCGTTAGCTCCTGCTGGCTCTTGCCATGGCCTTTGCTGTTGTCACCACAGGAAGGCTTCAGGGCTGGGGTTCAAGGAAATGGGGAGAAGAAATAAAACATAGAGAATTCCACATTCTGTCTCTCTCTGGGTGTTAGGGGTTTCCTGATAATCAGACAGAGCTAAAGTGCTTCCCTGGAGCTCTGTCTACATGCATCCCAGACTACATCCCAGGCGTACATTCAGGCTAATAAATAACAAAGGAACACAAACAGTAAACTCACATCTAGTGCACTGGCGATTCAAGTCATCTTCTCCATTTAGCTGCTACTAGTCCATGGGGTATGGCAACCCACTCCAGTATTCTTGCCTGGAAAATCCCATGGATGGAAGAGCATGGTAGGCTACAGTCCAGATCAGATCAGTCGCTCAGTCATGTCCGACTCTTTGCGACCCCATGAACTGCAGCACGCCAGGCCTCCCTGTCCATCACCAACTCCTGGAGTTCACTCAGACTCACGTCCATCGAGTCAGTGATGCCATCCAGCCATCTCATCCTCTGTTGTCCCCTCTCCTCCTGCCCCCAATCCCTCCCAGCATCAGAGTCTTTTCCAATGAGTCAACTCTTCGCATGAGGTGGCCAAAGTACTGGAGTTTCAGCTTTAGCATCATTCCTTCCAAAGGAATCCCAGGGTTGATCTCCTTCAGAATGGACTGGTTGGATCTCCTTGCAGTCTAAGGGACTCTCAAGAGTCTTCTCCAACACCACAGTTCAAAAGCATCAATTCTTCGGTGCTCAGCCTTCTTCACAGTCCAACTCTCAAATCCATACATGACCACAGGAAAAACCATAGCCTTGACTAGACAGAACTTTGTTGGCAAAGTAATGTCTCTGCTTTTGAATACGCTATCTAGGTTGGTCATAACTTTCCTTCCAAGGAGTAAGCGTCTTTTAATTTCATGGCTGCAGTCACCATCTGTAGTGATTTTGGAGCCCACAAAAATAAAGTCTGACACTGTTTCCCCATCTATTTCCCATGAAGTGATGGGACCGGATGCCATGATCTTTGTTTTCTAAATGTTGAGCTTTAAGCCAACTTTTTCACTCTCCTCTTTCACTTTCATCAACAAGCTTTTTAGTTCCTCTTCACTTTCTGCCATAAGGGTGGTGTCATCTGCATATCTGAGGTTATTGATATTTCTCCCGGCAATCTTGATTCCAGCTTGTGTTTCTTCCAGTCCAGCGTTTCTCATGATGTACTCTGCATATAAGTTAAATAAACAGGGTGACAATATACAGCCTTGACGAACTCCTTTTCCTATTTGGAACCAGTCTGTTGGTCCATGTCCAGTTCTAACTGTTGCTTCCTGATCTGTATATAGGTTTCTCAAGAGGCAGATCAGGTGGTCTGGTATTCCCATCTCTTTCAGAATTTTCCACAATTTATTGTGATGCATACAGTCAAAGGCTTTGGCATAGTCAATAAAGCAGAAATAGATGTTTTTCTGGAACTCTCTTGCTTTTTCCATGATCCAGCGGATGTTGGCAATTTGATCTCTGGCTCCTCTGCCTTTTCTAAAACCAGCTTGAACATCAGGAAGTTCACGGTTCACATATTGCTGAAGCCCGGCTTGGAGAGTTTTGAGCATTACTTTACTAGCATGTGAGATGAGTGCAATTGAGCGGTAGTTTGAGCATTCTTTGGCATTGCTTTTCTTTGGGATTGGAATGAAAACTGACCTTTTCCAGTCCTGTGGCCACAGCTGAGTTTTCCAAATTTGCTGGCATATTGAGTGCAGCACTTTCACAGCATCATCTTTCAGGATTTGGAATAGCTCAACTGGAATTCCATCACCTCCACTAGCTTTGTTCATAGTGATGCTTTCTAAGGCCCACTTGACTTCACATTCCAGGATGTCTGGCTCTAGGTCAGTGATCACACCATCGTGATTATCTGGGTCATGAAGACCTTTTTTGTACAGTTCTTCTGTATATTCTTGCCATCTCTTCTTAATATCTTCTGCTTCTGTTAGGTCCATACCATTTCTGTCCTTTATTGAGCCCATCTTTGCATGAAATGTTCCTTGGGTATCTCTGATTTTCTTGAAGAGATCCCTAGTCTTTCCCGTTCTGTTGTTTTCCTCTATTTCTTTGCATTGATCGCTGAGGAAGGCTTTCTTATCTCTCCTTGCTATTCTTTGGAACTCTGCATTCAGATGCTTATATCTTTCCTTTTCTCCTTTGCTTTTCACTTCTCTTCTTTTCACAGCTATTTGTAGGACCTCCTCAGACAGCCATTTTGCTTTTTTGCATTTCTTTTCCATGGGGATGGTCTTGATCCCTGTCTCCTGTACCATGTCACGAACCTCATTCCATAGTTCATCAGGCACTCTATCTATCAGATCTAGTCCCTTAAATCTATTTCTCACTTCCACTGTATAGTCATAAGGGATTTGATTTAGGTCATACCTGAATGGTCTAGTGGTTTTCCCTGCTTTCTTCAATTTCAGTCTGAATTTGGCAATAAGGAGTTCATGGTCTGAGCCACAGTCAGCTCCTGGTCTTGTTTTTGCTGACAGTATAGAGCTTCTCCATCTTTGGCTGCAAAGAATATAATCAATCTGATTTCGGTGTTGACCATCTGGTGATGTCCATGTATAGAGTCTTCTCTTGTGTTGTTGGAAGAGGGTGTTTGTTATGACCAGTGCATTTTCCTGGCAAAACTCTATTAGCCTTTGCCCTGCTTCATTACATATTCCAAGGCCAAATTTGCCTGTTACTCCAGGTGTTTCTTGACTTCCTACTTTTGCATTCCAGTCCCCTATAATGAAAAGGACATCTTTTTTGGGTGTTAGTTCTAATAGGTCCTGTAGGTCTTCATAGAACTGTTCAACTTCAGCTCCTTCAGCATTACTGGTTGGGGCATAGACTTGGATTACTGTGATATTGAATGGTTTGCCTTGGAAATGGACAGAGATCATTCTGTTGTTTTTGCGATTGCATCCAAGTACTGCATTTTGGACTCTTTTGTTGACCATGATGGCCACTCCATTTCTTCTGAGGGATTCCTGCCCACAGTAGTAGATATAATGGTCATCTGAGTTAAATTCACCCATTCCAGTTCATTTCAGTTCTCTGATTCCTAGAATGTGGACATTCACTCTTGCCATCTCTTGTCCATGGGGTCGCAAAGAGTCGGACACGACTGAGCGACTTTCTCTCTTTCACTTTTCAGTCTATGGGGTTGCCAAGAGTTGGACATGACTTAGTGACTGAGCATGCACGCACATTCCCTTTCAGTCTTCCTATAGATGCTCTATGCATTCTATCTAGGTTTATACTAACATTCAGAGCAGGGACAGAATGGAGTGTGCTTGCTTGATCCTTACCCAAAATAAGAGCTACAGTAGCAAAGATTAAAGAGAGGATATCACCACAGATTTTACAGATGTGAAATTAGACATACTACTTTAAATAATTTATGCCAATAAATTTGACAATTTAGATGAAATAGACAAACTGCTTAAGAGAAAACTTACCAAAAGTAACACAAAAGGAAATGGAATCTCTGAATAGCTTTATATATATTTTTCCTGAAGTATAATTTACTTTCAACATTATATTAGTTTCAAGTGTACAATATAGTGATTCCATATTTTTATTCATTACAAAATGATCACCACTATAAGTCTAATTACCATCTGTCAACAAAGTAGTCACAATATTATCAACTGTATTCCTTACGCTGTACATCACATGCCCATGATTTATTTATTTTATAACTGGAAGTCTGTATCTCTCTTAGAACCCTTGCCCTATTTCACCCATCTCCCTACTCCTTCCCTCTGGCAACTACTAGTTTGTTCTCTGTAGCTTATGAGTCTGTTCTGTTTTATATTTGTTCAATTGTTTTGCTTTATAGAGTCCATATAAGTGAAATCATACAGTATTGGCCTTTCTCTGTCTGACATTTCATTTACATAATACCCTCTAGGTCCTTCCATGTTGTCACAAATGGCAAGATTTCATTCTTTTTATGGCTGAATAATCTACAGTCCATGGGGCCGCAAAGAGTTGGACATGACTAGTACTCTTGCCTGGAGAATCCCGTGGATGGAGGAGCCTGGTGGGCTGCAGTCCATGGGGTTGCTAAGAGTCGGACAAGACTGAGTGACTTCACTTTCACTTTTCACTTCCATGCATTGGAGAAGGAAATGGCAACCCACTCCAGTGTTCTTGCCTGGAGAATCCCAGGGATGGGGGAGCCTGGTGGGCTGCCATCTATGGGGTCGCACAGAGTCGGACACGACTGAAGCGACTTAGCAGCAGCAGCAGCAGAGCAACTTTTTACTTCAGTGTCCCACTGTGTGTACATGTATGTGTCTGTCTGTCTGTGTGTATACCACATCTTCTTTATCCATTAATCTATCGATGGATGCTTGGTTTGCTTGCATATCTTGGCTATTGTAAATAATGCTACAATGAACTTTGGGGTGCATGTATTTTTTTCCAATCAGTGTTTTTGTCTGCTTTGAATAAATATCCAGAAGTGGAATTGCTGGATCATATAGTAGTTCTCTTTTTAATTTTTTGAGTAAACTCCATATTTTTTCAACAGCGAATGTACCAAATCACATTACTACCAACAGTGTACAAGTGTTCCCTTTTCTCCACATTCTTGTTACTTATATTTTTCAGCGGTCATTCTGAGAGGTGTGAGGTGATATCTCATTGTGGTTTTTATTTGCATTTGCCCAGTGACTGGAGAAGGTGATGTCACCCCACTCCAGTACTCTTGCCTGGAAAATCCCATGGACGGAGGAGCCTGGTAGGCTGCAGTCCATGGGGTCGCTGAGGGTCAGACACGACTGAGCGACTTCACTTTCACTTTTCACTTTCATGCATTGGAGAAGGAAATGGCAACCCACTCCAGTGTTCTTGCCTGGAGAATCCCAGGGACGGGGGATCCTGGTGGGCTGCCCTCTATGGGGTTGCACAGAGTCGAACACGACTGAAGCGACTTAGCAGCAGCAGCCCAGTGATTAGTGATTAGTCATCTTTTGAGCAGCTTTTCATATGCTATTAGCTATCTGTATGTCTCCTTTGGAAATATGTCTATTCAGAGCTTCTGCCCACTTTTAAATTAGGTTTTTATTGTTGTTGAGTTGTGTGAGGTTATTTTCTTAATATATTTTGGGTATTAATCCCTTATCAGACATATCGTTTGGAAATATTTTTTCCCATTCAGTAGGCTGCCATTTTGTTTTGTTGACAGTTTACTTCATATACAAAAGCTTTTTGGTTTGATGTAATCCTATTTGTTTAATTTTGCTTTTGTTGCCATTGCCTGAGGAGACATATCAAAAAATATTGCTAAGACTGATTTCAAAGAGCATACTACCTATATAATCTTCCAGAAATTTTATGGTTTCAGGTTTTATATTTAAGTCTTTAATCTATTTTGATTTTTTTTTTTTTTTTCAGAAGAAGAACCAGTCATTCTGTTAGCACTTGGCTCTCAAATACATTAAATTCAAAATTGCTTCTATGTAAAATGAAGCTCTCTGTCTCACTTTGTTTTGCTTTGTTGGGATATAGTTGCCTTACAGTGTTGTATTAGTTTCTGCTGTACAACGAAGCAAATCAGCCAAATGTACACGTATATCCCCTCCGACTTGGACCTCCCTCCCAACCCCACATCTCACCCATCTATCTGTAATCTAGAAAAATGGTACAGATGAACCTATCTGCAGGGCAGGAATAGAGAGGCAGGTGTAGAATTAATAGAGAAGCAGAATTAATTTTTTATATATGATGAAAGTGGTCTAGTTCCACTCTCCAACATGAAGTTGTCCAGTTTTCCCACCATTTATTGAAGAGACTATATTTTCTCCATTTTACATTCTTGCCCCCTGCGTTTTAGCTTGCCTGCATGCCTGCTAAGTCACTTCAGTCGTGTCCAACTCTTGCATTGGTGATATAAGCGCGGGTTCATTTCTGGACTCTATTCTATTTCACTGATCTGTGTGTTTGTTTTTGTGCCATCCCGTATTTTTGGATTACTATAGCTTGATAGTATAGTTTGAAATCGGGAAGTGTGATACTTGCAGCTTTATTCTTCTTTCTGAAGATTGCTTTGGCTATTTAGGGTCTGTTTGAGTTATATACAAATTTTAGGATTATTTCATCTAGATCTGTTGAAATAGGCTTTTGGTATCTTGATAGGAATTGCATTACATCTATTGATGTGTTCGGTAGTATGATCATTTTAATAATATAGTGCTTCCAATGCATGAGTCTCATATCTTTCCATCTGTTTGTGTCATCTTCAATTTCTTTCATCAATGTCTTGTAGCTTTCTGAGTACATGTGTTTACCACTCTGGGTAGGTATCTTGTTCTTTTTAATACAATTGTAAATGGAATTATTTTTTTAATTTCTCCTTCTGGTAGTTCATTATTAGTATAGAAATGTAACAGATTTCTGTATGTTAATTTTGTATGCTGCAACTTCACTGAAGTAATTTATTATTTCTAATTGTTTTTGGTGGAGTCTTCAGGGTTTTCTACATATCTTCATCTGCAAACAGTGACAATTTTATTTCTTTTTTCCAATTTGGATGCCTTTTATGTCTTTTTCTTCTATGATTGCTGTGGCTAGCACTTATTAGTTAAATAAAAGAGGCAAGAGTGGGCTTCCTTGACTTGATCCTGACCTTAGAGGAAATGCGTTCAGTTTTTTACCATTAAGTATGATTGTTCTTGGAGAAGGCAGTGGCCACCCCACTCCAGTACTCTTGCCTGGAAAATCCCATGGATGGAGGAGCCTGGTAGGCTGCAGTCCATGGGGTCGCTAAGAGTCGGACACGACTCAGTGACTTCTTTCACTTTTCACTTTCATGCATTGGAGAAGGAAATGGCAACCCACTCCAGTGTTCTTGCCTGGAGAATCCCAGGGACGGGGGAGCCTGGTGGGCTGCCATCTATGGGGTCGCACAGAGTCGGACACGACTGAAGCAACTTAGCAGCAGCAGCATGATTGTTCTATGGGTTTGTCATAAATGGCATCTATTGTGTTGAGATATGTTTCCTCTATACCACTGGATTGAGAGTTTATCATAACTGGGTATTGAATTTTGTCAAAAGACTTTTCTGCATCTATTGAAATAATCATATACTTTTACCATTTTGTTAATTGGTGTATCATGTTGAGTGATTTGTGGGTATTGAATCATCTTTGCATCATTGGACTAAATCCCACTTGATCATGGTGTATTATTTTAATGTATTATTGAATTCAGCTTCCTAATCTTTTTTTTTTTTTTTTGAGGTTTTTTTGTCTTCTTTGTAACTTTGTTGTTCTAGTGTTTCATGGCCCAGAATTCTTCCTGAAAAGAACCTTCAGATCTTTGGTGGTGCAGTGAAAATAATACCAATCTAAAAAATCAGAAAACCAAGATTGTAACACAGGTTCTGACACCCTTTGTTCACTGAACCTGAGCCAAAAGATTTTTGCATCTATGTTCATTAGGGATGTTGCCCTGTAATTTTCTTTTCTTTCTTTTTTTTTTAGTGTCTTTGTCAGATTTTAGTATTTTATGAATACTATATCCCCTTATATTTATCCCTTTATTATTATATAATGTCCTTCTTTGTCTTTTATTATAGACTTTATATTAAAGTCTACTTAGTCTGAAATGAATATTGCTATTTCAACTTTCCATTCATTTCTAATTGCATGGAATATCTTTTTCCAAGTCCTCACTTTCAGTCTCTGTGTGTCTTTAGATATGAAGACAGCCTCTTGCAGGCAGCATATAGTGGGTCTTGTCTTTTTTATACATTCAGCCATCCTATGTCTTTTGATTGGAGCATTCAGTCCATTTACATTCACAGTGATTATTGTTAGCCATGTATTTATTGCCATCTTGCTAATTATTTTCTGGTAGTTTTGTAGCTCTTTTCTGTACTTTTCTTCTCTTGATCTCGTCCTTGGTGATTTGATGATTGTCTTTAGTGTTAGTTTTGGGTTCCTTTCTCTTTACTTTTGTGGATCTGTTAAAGGTTTTTGACTTGTGGTTACCATAAAGTTCCTAAATATTGACATATATATAAGCTGATAGTCCTTAACTTTGAGTGCATTCTAAAAGCACCATGAATCTTTACTCTACCACCACATCTTATGTTTTTGATGTTTTATTTTACATCTTTAGCTTTGAGTACCCCTTAACTACTTATTGTAGTTATAGCTGACTTTATTGCTTTTGTCATTTAACCTTCATACTGGCTTTTTAAGTGGCTAGTCCACTCCCTTTACTATTTTTTTACCTTTACCAGTGAGTTCTTTTTTTCATATATATATATTTTTTCTTTTTTCTACTATGGCCTTTTCTTTTTTACTTAAAAAAGGCCCTTTAACAAATTATAGTTTAAAATACAATTTACCAAAATTAATACCAACTTACAAAAAGAAGTAGAGTATTGGAGTAGCTTTATATTTATTAATTAATTGAATTTATTATAAAAAACTCCCAGAGAAAACCTCAGCATAAGATGATTTCATTAGTAAATTCTATTAAATATTTAAGAAAGAAATAATATCAATCTTACACAAACTCTTTCAGAACACAAAGGCTAAAGGCACAGTTCCAACTTGTTTTATGAAACCAGCATAACCCTAATGCCAAAGACCTTATATGAATATAAATCAAATTAAACTATACATAAATAAATCATGAAAAACTATGGTTTAATCCCAGGAATACAAAGTTTGTTAACAATTCAAAGACCAATCAGTATAACCCACCATATCCAGATAGTAAAGAAAAAAAAAGACTATCTCAACTGATGCAAAGAAAGCATCTGACAACATTCAATACCCATTCATTATGAAAAAAAAAAATGTTTGTAACCTTCAGCATATGAGGAACAAAGGAGAATTTGCTTAATTTTATTGTATGTATCTGTAAAAAATTTACAACTACTTAATTCTTAATAGTAAAACACTATACATATTTTCCCTAATACTGGAAAGAAAGTACGTTTCTCTGCTCTTGCCACTTCTGTTGTATTGGAGGTCTTTGTCAGTTCAATAAGGGAAGAAAAATAAACACAAGACACATAAGTTGAAAAGGAAGAACATATATATACCCTTATTCTCAGATGGCATGATCATTTGTACAGAAAAAACTAAGGAATCAACTACAAAAAACAACCCAGATCTAATTTATGAGTTTAACTCTGATTCTCAAAAACTAATGTGTGAGTTTAACTAAGTCTTACTAACATACTAACAGCAAATATTGGGAAAGTGAATTTAAAAATAGTCTCATTTACAATACCATCAAAAGCATAAAATATTTGGAATAAATTTCATAAAAGACATGTAAGCCCTGTACAGTGAAAACAACTAAACACTGCAAAAATAAATTAAAGACCTAAATAAATGGAGATATAGACTACATTTATGGATTTAAATTCAATATTGCCAAGGTATTAATTCTCCCCACAATGATCTTCCTACAATTCAATGTAAATAGGCTTCTTATAGAAATTGGCTGCTGCTGCTGCTGCTAAGTCACTTCAGTTGTGTCTGACTCTGTGTGACCCCATAGACGGCAGCCCACCAGGCTCCCCCATCCCTGGGATTCTCCAGGCAAGAACACTGGAGTGGGTTGCCATTTCCTTCTCCAATGCATGAAAGTGAAAAGTGAAAGTGAAGTCGCTCAGTCGTGTCTGACTCTTAGCGACCCCATGGACTGCAGCCCACCAGGCTCCTCCATCCATGGGATTTTCCAGGCAAGAGTACTGGAGTGGGCTGCCATTGCCTTCTCCAATAGAAACTGGCAGGACAATTCTAAAATGTATGTGGAAAAGACAAGGATTTGCAATAGACAAAGCTGGAGCACTTACACTAACGTCAGTTTATTACAAAATTATAGAAATTATGACAGTATGGTGGACTTCTCCGGTGGTACAGTGGATAAGAATCCGTCTGCCAATGCAGGGGACATGGGTTCAATCCCTGGTCCAAGAAGATCCTACATGCTGCTGAGCAACTAAGCCTGTGTGCCACAACTACTGAGCCTGCCAGCTGCAGCTACTGAAGTGTGTGCACTTAGAGCCTTTACTCTGCAACAGGAGAAGCCACTGCAGTGAGAAGTCCGTGAACCATGACGAAGAGTAGCCCCTGCTCATGGCAATGAGAGAAAGCCCAGGCGCAATGACAAAGATCCAGCACAGCCAAAAATTATTAAATACATACATACATAAATAAAGATAAATAAATAAGCTATGTGTTCTATTAAATAAAAAGACAGTATGGTATCTCCATAAGGGTAGACAAATAGATCCATACAACAGACTAGAAAGTCTAGAAATATACCAACAGCTAATGATCAATTGGTTTTGACAAAAGTATTAGATAAAGTCAATGCAGGAAGGCAAGTCTTTACAACAAATGTTACTGAAACTACTCACACCCCTCCCTCATACTACACAAAAATTAATCTGAGATGGCTCATTGACCTAAACATCAAAATGAAATTACCAACTGTTTAGAAGAAAATATAGGAGGATATCTTATGATTTAGGGCTAGATGAGCAGTAACCATACAAGAAAAAAAAATGCAAAACTTAACAAATTAGGTTTCATCCAAATTAAAACTTCTGTTCATTAAAAGACACCATTAAGAAAATACATAGTTAAGATTTTTATTAAGAATATATAATAAACTCATACAATTTGATAACAAAAATGAAGACAATTTTTCAAGTGGACAAGATGTGAAAAGACATTTCACAATGGTAGTCATGCCTATGGCCAGTAAGCCCATGAAAAGTGCTCAATATTATTATTCACCAGTCAAGTGACTACTGAAGCCGCAAAGAGATACTACTCTACGTCCATTACAATGGTTCAAAAGTTAAAAGACTGACAATACCAAATATTAGCAAAACTGTATAGAACGCTCATACACTCTTGATGAGAATTCAAAATGGTGCAAATACCTTGGAAAAACATTTGGGCCATTCTTATAAAGTTAAACATGCTGTTTGAAATTCTACTCTACTTTATTGCAAGAAAAGTGAAAACACTGGCTACAAAAAGACTTGTATAAGAATGTTAATCACAGCTCTATTTATGATAGACAAAAACTGGAAACAGTCCAGTGTCCATCAACAGGTGAATGAATAAACAAAGTGCAGTATAACTATAAAATGGAATAAAACCCAGCAAAAAAAGCAATAAAAGAAGTACATACTATTTCTTTCCATTAATGTGAAGTTTTAGAAAGTCATAACTCATCTATGTGAAAAGTGTTTATTATATAATTTGTATGAAATTCTGGAAAGGTAAAATTAAAATATGGTAAGAAGAAGAAGGAGAGGGAGGGGAAGGAAAAAGGGAGGGAGAGGAAGGAAGGGCTTCTCTCATAGCTCAGTTGGTAAAGAATCTGCCTGCAGTGCAGGAGATCCTGGTTCAATTCCTGGGTTGGGAAGATCCCCTGGAGAAGGGAAGGGCTACCCACTCCAGTTTTCTGGTCTGGAGAATTCCATGGACTATAGTCCATGGGGTCACAAAGAGTTGGACACGGCTGAGTGACTTTAACTTCACTTCAAGGAGAAGGAAAGTGGTGGCCTCTTTGAGGGGCAACTGACACAGAAAGATTACTTGGGGGACTAGGGTGACTCCTGGGATGCTGGAAATCTTGATAGTCTGTAGTTCATCTTCCAGGGGGCTGGAAACATTCTATATCTTGATAGGAGAATATTCATTTTAAGTTGTACATTTAAGATTTATACATTTCAACATGCCTTTAAGAATGTTTAAAATTACTATAATTGAAGGGGGTAGAGAGAGGCAGAGATGGCACAAGAAACTGAGAGTTGCTGTGTGATGGAAGTCTGAAGGTTCATTATAGTATGGTGATTATTTTGTATATGTTTGAGATTTTTCATGATAAAAAATTTAAATCAATAAATAAACACAAGAAACTCACTGCCAACAGTTGTCAACTCATGGCCAATCTATTTTATTTTCAACCCCCTTCAACTTCCTTTCCTTCCAGTATGATTCTGTGGCAAATCCATACTGAACCCCTGCTCTGTTGCCAGTGTCTACGCTGGGGTCCGCATCAACAGCAACAGAAAGGACAGACCAAGTTCTGCTGTCAAGGTATTCAGAAAGAGGCCAGGTAACCCATGAATGAATAAAGCAATTTCAGATAGTGAGGTTACTATGACAATAGAAACCAGTAAAGGCAGAGAGTGACTTGGTGGGTGGTCCAGAAGCAGCTCTTTATTGGGGTGGTCAAAGAATGCCTTTCTGAGACAGTGATGTCTGAGACAAGATTGAATGAGGAGGAAAAGTAGCTGTGGGAAGGATCCTCATTCAAAGCCAAGGGCTTGGGTGGATCTGAGCAGGCCATGTTAAGTGATAGAGAGAAGGCTGGCATGGCAGGACAGGAGTGAGTCCCTGGTAGCTCAGCTGGTAAAGAATCCACCAGAAATGCAGGAGACTGGTTTGATTCCTGGGTCAGGAAGATACACTGGAGAAGGGATAGGCTACCCACTCCAGTATTCAAGGGCTTCCCTGATGGCTCAGATGGTAAAGAATCCGCCTGCGATATGGGAGACCTGGGTTTGATCCCTGGGTTGGGAAGATCCCCTGGAGGAGGGCATGGGAATCCACTCCAGTATTCTGGCCTGGAGAATCCCACGGTCAGAGGAACCTGGTGGGATAGGTGGGCTACAGTCCATGGAGTCGCAGAGTCAGACATGACTGAGCACCTAAGCACAGCACAGGTGAGACAAGGTGAGGTCTGAGGTGGGACACTGACCAGCCACGTGGGCCCTGGAGAGGATGCCAGGAGCTTGTGTTCCAAGTGCAATGAGGAGCTTGCAGAGGATGCTCCAGGTCCCCCCAAATGATTTACAGTTTAAGAAGGTCACTTAGCCCAGTGAAGAATGGACTGGGAGAAAGGAAGCAGGAAAAGAATGTTGGGGGCCAAGGTAGGGGTGCAAGTAAAAGAAGAGAGGGTGGCCAAGGTGTGGGGAGAAGTGTGCAGTATTGGGATTTGTGAAGGGTGGGGAGCCCTATAGCGGGTGGGAAGAGGAAGCAGGTTCTTGGTGGGGCTGAGAAGGAAGGAGACTGGGCGGGAGGGCCGGTTGTGGGGGGGAAGGCAAGAGTGACTTCTGGGCCGCATGATGCCTGAGAAGACAAGTTGTGATGCAAGTAAAGGTCCTGCTTGAAGGATTGGGATACAGGAGTGCAGTGCTCAGAGCAGACAGAAGAGGAATAACTGAAATAAAGTGCGCCGGGGGCCAGAAGAATGCGTGCAAGTGCACATATGGCACAGTTCTCCTCTTCTGCTTTACTGGCTGGTGAAAGAGACGAAGGGACACCGACCCAGGGGAGGGGTTGGATCACTGGGTCAGGAAGATCCCCTAGAGAAGGGAATGGCAACCCACTCCAGTACTCTTGCCTGGAGAACCCGACAGACAGAGGAGCCTGAACGGCTATAGTCCCTGGAGTCGCAGAGTCGGACACCACTGAGCGACCAAACACTGACAATTAAACAGATAAGAGAATCTAGAAGTAGCTGCAACTTTATTTCTAAAAACTCATACAGAGGAACTGTCATTTCATCTATGCCATGGGGTTGCAAGAATTACGTGAGTTCACATAAATAAGATGCTTTAAAAAGTGCCTGGTGCATATTCAGTGCTCACTGCATATTTTTTAAGCTTCAATTCCAGAAGAAAAGGACTAGGGAGGAATCTTTGCATATCTGGGATCTTTGTCCATCTGGAAAAAAATTCAGTTAGATGCTCTACCTCATACTTAAGTGAAAATATATTTCATATGGATTAAATGTGTACATGGAAGAAATCAAGCTAGAAAAGTATGAGAAAAACATTTGGATGAATAGTCAGTTGTCTAGCTTCAGCATAATAAAGTAACCAAAACAAGACCAGGAGCTGAATGTGGCTCAGATCATGAACTCCTTATTGCCAAATTCAGACTGAAATTGAAGAAAGTAGGGAAAACCACTAGACCATTCAGGTATGACCTAAATCAAATCCCTTATGATTATGCAGTGGAAGTGAGACATAGATTTAAGGGCCTAGATCTGATAGAGTGCCTGATGAACTATGGAATGAGGTTCATGACATGGTACAGGAGACAGGGATCAAAACCATCCCCATGGAAAAGAAATGCAAAAAAGCAAAATGGCTGTCTGAGGAGGCCTTACAAATAGCTGTGAAAAGAAGAGAAGTGAAAAGCAAAGGAGAAAAGGAAAGATATAAACATCTGAATGCAGAGTTCCAAAGAATAGCAAGAAGAGATAAGAAAGCCTTCCTCAGCGATCAATGCAAAGAAATAGAGGAAAACAACAGAATGGGAAAGACTAGAGATCTCTTCAAGAAAATTAGAGAAATCAAGGGGACATTTCATGCAAAGATGGGCTCGATAAAGGACAGAAATGGTATGGACCTAACAGAAGCAGAAGATATTAAGAAGAGATGGCAAGAATATACAGAAGAACTGTACAAAAAAGATCTTCACGACCCAGATAATCACGATGGTGTGATCACTGACCTAGAGCCAGACATCCTGGAATGTGAAGTCAAGTGGGCCTTAGAAAGCATCACTACGAACAAAGCTAGTGGAGGTGATGGAATTCCAGTTGAGCTATTTCAAATCCTGAAAGATGATGCTGTAAAACTGCTGCACTCAATATGCCAGCAAATTTGGAAAACTCAGCAGTGGCCACAGGACTGGAAAAGGTCAGTTTTCATTTCAATCCCAAAGAAAGGCAATGCCAAAGAATGCTCAAACTACCGCACAATTGCACTCATCTCACATGCTAGTAAAGTAATGCTCAAAACTCTCCAAGCCGGGCTTCAGCAATATGTGAACCATGAACTTCCTGATGTTCAAGCTGGTTTTAGAAAAGGCAGAGGAACCAGTGATCAAATTGCCAACATCTGCTGGATCATGGGAAAAGCAAGAGAGTTCCAGAAAAACATCTATTTCTGCTTTATTGACTATGCCAAAGCCTTTGACTGTGTGGATCACTATCAACTGTGGAGAATTCTGAAAGAGATGGGAATACCAGAGCACCTGACCTGCCTCTTGAGAAATCTGTATGCAGGTCAGGAAGCAACCGTTAGAACTGGACATGGACCAACAGACTGGTTCCAAATAGGAAAAGGAGTACGTCAAGGCTGTATATTGTCACCCTGCTTATTTAACTTATATGCAGAGTACATCATGAGAAATGCTGGACTGGAAGAAACACAAGCTGCAATCAAGATTGCCGGGAGAAATATCAATAACTTCAGATATGCAGATGACACCACCCTTATGGCAGAAAGTGAAGAGGAACTAAAAAGCCTCTTGATGAAAGTGAAAGTGGAAAGTGAAAAACTTGGCTTAAAGCTCAACATTCAGAAAACAAAGATCATGGCATCCGGTCCCAGCACTTCATGGGAAATAGATGGGGAAACAGTGGAAACAGTGTCAGACTTTATCTTTTTGGGCTTCAAAATCACTGCCGATGGTGACTGCAGCCATGAAATTAAAAGACGCTTACTCCTTGGAAGAAAAGTTATGACCAACCTAGATAGCATATTCAAAAGCAGAGACATTACTTTGCCAACAAAGGTTCGTCTAGTCAAGGCTATGGTTTTACCTGTGGTCATGTATGGATGTGAGAGTTGAACTGTGAAGAAGGCTGAGTGCCGAAGAATTGATGCTTTTGAACTGTGGTGTTGGAGAAGACTCTTGAGAGTCCCTTGGACTGCAAGGAGATCCAACCAGTCCATTCTGAAGGAGATCAGCCCTGGGATTTCTTTGGAGGGAATGATGCTAAAGCTGAAACTCCAGTACTTTGGCCACCTCATGCGAAGAGTTGACTCATTGGAAAAGACTCTGATGCTGGGAGGGATTGGGGGCAGGAGGAGAAGGGGATGACAGAGGATGAGATGGCTGGATGGCATCACTGACTCGATGGACGTGAGTCTGAGTGAACTCCAGGAGTTGGTGATGGACAGGGAGGCCTGGCGTGCTGCGATTCATGGGGTCGTGAAGAGTTGGACACGACTGAGTGACTGAACTGAACTGAACTGAACTGATGGTTTTTCCAGTGGTCATGTATGGATGTGAGAGTTGGACTGTGAAGAAAGCTGAGCGCCGAAGATTTGATGCTTTTGAACTGTGGTGTTGGAGAAGACTCTTGAGAGTTCCTTGGACTGCAAGGAGATACATCCAGTCCATCCTAAAGGAGATCAGTCCTAGGTGTTCATTGGAAGGACTGATGCTGAAGCTGAAACTCCAATACTTTGGCCACCTCATGTGAAGAGTTGACTCATTGGAAAAGACTCTGATGCTGGGAGGGATTGGGGGCAGGAGGAAAAGGGGACGACAGAGGATGAGGTGGTTGGATGGCATCACTGATTCGATGGACATGAGTTTGGGTGAACTCCGGAAGTTAGTGATGGACAGGGAGGCCTGGCGTGCTGTGATTCGTGGGGTCGCAAAGAGTCGGACACGACTGAGCGACTGAACTGAACTGAACTGAATACATACTGTTGGGGAAATGGCAACCCACTCCAGTATTCTTGCCTGGAGAATCCCATGGACAGAGGAACCTATCAAGCTACAGTCCATGGGGTCGTAGAGAGTCAGACATGACTGAGCGACTTCACTTTCACTTTCACTTTAAAGCTATACAGAAAACCCAGACTGACTTATGAAGAGTCTAAACACATATAAAATCTTGGGGGGCAAAATGCTATAAACCTTCCAAGTATAAAAGTTAAGTAAGGAGCTGGATATTGCACATAGAGATGGCATCACCTGGAATTTGAGAAGCTGCACGAGGGTATTGGAGGCCTGACAATAGGCGAGAACAAACTAAGAGGGGAGAATTCCAGGAATGTATTCCACATAGCCAGCCAAAATAAAGCTTTAAGGTTAAAAATAAAGCAAAACCAGTTACCACCAACCTTAAGAAGATAAACATTGTGAATGATGAAAAAGTTAACAGAGTGAATAAAGCTTTTATAGATATACAAAGGGAACTGGCAAACTTCTCAAAAGGCCTTTCCCTTGAACCCCTGCAGAAACAACTGATATCTCAGCAGTGTCATGAAAATGTACCAGTTAATGTTGATGAAGCTACAAGATTAATGGCTCACTTGTAATACACTGATGATGCATCAAATTCCCCAAAAAGACCAATAAATTTAATATTTTATACAAGAAAAAAAAAGTTAAGTAAGGAAACATTGCATCATAAATGACAAGCAGAGGATGAATTTCACCAAAATACAAAGATTCCCAGAAATTGATAAACAACTCAATGAAGATTACTTTTCACAAAAGAAAATGCAAACCATCAAGAAATAAATGAAAAGAGGCTTTATCTCAGTGGTATTTAAGTAAGCTAATGACCTTCACCTTTTCACCTATCCAATTTGACCCAGCTTTCTCAGATATTGATGCTGGGAGTGTGAATTGCTACAACCTTTCTTGGATGATCTAGGAAATTAAAATATGGATATCATTCCACTCAGTAATTTCTCTTTTAGGAATTCAGACAAAGGAAATAAAAAGCATTAGTATATACAAAATGGCAACCCACTCCAGTGTTCTTGCCTGGAGAATCCCAGGGACGGGGAGCCTGGTGGGCTGCCATCTATGGGGTCGCACAGAGTCGGACACGACTGAAGCGACTTAGCAGCAGCAGCATATACAAGATATTGCTGCTGCACTATTAGAACTAGCAAAGCACTGAAAAAAACTGAATGTTCATCGATAGGAAAATGGTTAAATAAATTATGGTTCATTACATTTTGTCATATTGTCAGCTATTAAAAGCATGCGAGTATGTATGTGTGTGTGTGTGTGTGTGTGTGTGTATATATATATATATATATATATATATATATATATGTAATCTCCAGTATACTGGAGAGATGTGTGTGACTTGTTGTTAAGGAAAAAGGCAAGTAATGTGGTAAAGGACTAATATTTTACTTTTGGTTTTAGTTTTTTGTATATGTCTTGCTTTGTTGTTGCTGGGTATGTGGTAATGGAGTTTGGGGATATTTATATATTCATCCGGGCATTCCAGGTGGCACTAGTGGTAAAGAACCCACCTGCCAATGCAGGAGACATAAAAGAAGCAGTTTCGACCCCTGAGTTAGGAAGACACCCTGGGGGAGGGCATGACAACCCTCTCGAGTACTCTTGCCTGGAGAATCCCATGGACAGAGGAGGCTGGTGGGCTACAGTCCATAGGGTCACAAAGAGTCAGATATGGCTGAAATGACTTAGCATGCATGCAGGTATTCATACGTGTGCTTATGTGTGTAATGGTACAGAAGGAGAAGAGACCCCACTGCCACTGTTGATCATCTCACAGAAATAGGGTGGAAAGGTGGGAAGAGCATATGTAGTAACTTTTCTTCTGAAAAATTAAAATCTGGTGTTAAATAGATACTTTCTCTTTACAAACTTTTGCATCATGTGACTTCTTTCTGAACTTAAAAATGAAGGATAAATAAGAGTCTAGTATCCAGAATATACCTGGTCATGGCAGCCCTCTGCACTATTCTTGCCTGTAGAGTCCCATAGACAGAAGAGCCTGGTGGGCTACAGTCCTGGTTGCAAATAGAGGGCATGATTGAAGCGACTTAGCACATATGCATGCATCCAGAACACATTTTTTAAAACTGCAACAACTCAACAACAAAAGGCAAACAATCCAATTAAAAACTGGACAAAGAACTGAAACAGACATTTCTTCAAAGATATACAAGTTGCCAACAACACATGAAATGATGCTTAACATCATTATGCAAATCAAACCCACAAAGAGATGTCACTTCACACTTAATAGGATGATTAGAATTAACAAAACAAAACCAGAAGATGAGTGTTGGTGAAGATGTGGAGACGTTGGAATCCTTGTTAAAAATGGAATTACAGTATAAGCCAACAATTACACTGCCAGGTATAAATCCAAAAGAATAGAAACTAACACACCTTCAAGTTCACAGCAGCAGTGTTCACAATAGCCAAAAAGCAGAAACAGCTCACATGTCCATCAATGACTGAAGAGATAAAATTAGGTGTCAATCCTAAAGGAAATCAACCCTGAATGTTTATTGGAAGGACTGATGCTGAAGTTGCAATATTTTGGCCACCTGATGTGAACAGCCAACTTACTGGAAAAGACCTTGATGTTGGGAAAGACTGAAGGCAGGAGGAGAAGGGGATGCAAGAGGATGAGATGTTTGGATGGTATCAATGACTCAATGGACATGAACTTGGGCAAACTCTGGGAGATGGTGAAGGACAGGGAGCCCTGGTGTGCTGCAGTCCATGGGGTTGCAAAGAGTTGGACATGACTTGGTGACAACATATATACACTTCAGTTCAGTTCAGTTGCTCAGTCGTGTCCGACTCTCTGTGACCCCATGAATCGCAGCACACCAGGCCTCCCTGTCCATCACCATCTCCCAGAGTTCACTCAAACTCACGTTTATCACTCATCAGACATGCATCCTCAGGCAAACAACTTAACCTTTCACTGCCTCAATTTCTTTATTCACTGAATGGTATGGTATGGCATGGCATGCTCAGTCGTGTCTGACTCTTTACGATCCCATGGACTGTAGCCCCCCAGGCTCCTCTGAGTCGGTGATGCCATCCAGCCATCTCATCCTATGTCATCCCCTTTTCCTCCTGACCCCAATCCCTCCCAGCATCAGAGTCTTTTCCAATGAGTCAGCTCTTCGCATGAGGTGGCCAAAGTACTGGAGTTTCAGCTTTAGCATCATTCCTTCCAAAGAACACCCAGGGCTGATCTCCTTGCAGTCCAAGGGACTCTCACTGCTCAGCTATAAAAAGGAATGAAGTTCTGATACATAATACAAAGTGTATGAACCTCAAAAACACTATACCAAATGGAAGAAGCCTCACCTGAAAGACCCCATGTATGATTCCATTTACTTGAGGTTGGTGGCTCAGTGGTAAAGAATCTGCCTGCTAATGTAGGGGACATGGGTTCCATCCCTGGAGTGGAAAGATCCCACATACTGTGGAGCAACCAAGCCCCAGCATCACAATTACTGAGCTCACCTGCCTCACCTACTGAAGCGGGCAGAACCTAGAGCCCATACTTGGCAACAACAGAAGTCACCGCAACGAGAAGCACGCGCATGGGAACTAGAGAGTAGTTCCACTTCCTCACTCCCTGCGACTAGAGAAAAGCGTATGCAGCAATGAGGACCCAGCCCAACGAAAAATAAAACAAATTTTAAAAAGCGTTATCAGCGGTTGCCAGGGGCCGGGAGGGAGGGGACAATGGGGAGTAACTCCTAGTGGCGTATGAGGTTTCCCCTACGCTGATACAACTGTTTCCAAACTAGTAACGGTGCAACTTTGCAATTGTACTACACATCACTGAGCTGTGTAGTTAGCCTTAAAATGGCTAACGAGTTAGGTGAATTTCACTTCAATTAAAAACTGAAAAAAAAAATAATAATAAAGATAAGCTCGTTAGCGCCCCTTCCAAGAGCAGGCTGAATTGGAGACCCCAGCGACCCCCTTGTTGGTCCCGCGTCCACCCGCCGCGGCTCAGGTCAAGACCCGGGCTCCCAAGTCTAGAGGCGACGGTGCTGGTGGCGGGCGCACCCTCGGCTCCAGACACTGCCAACCCACCCCAGTCAAGCTACTCCGCTCAGGCTCCCATGTGATGTGATCCTCAGACTGAAAAAAATCTGCCTGCAATTCATGAGACCCAGGTTCGATCCCTGTGTCGGGAAGATCCCCTGGAGAAGGGAATGGCAACCCACTGCATGGACAGAGGAGCCTGCTGGGCTACCGTCCATAGTCTCTAAAAGAGTGGGATGCGACTGAGCGAATAACACTTTCACTTGACTCCCAGCCCGCGGGGACCAGGCGGAACCCAGGGGCGGGGCCAAAGGCGGCAGAAGGGTCGGTCCCCGGACGCCCGCCCGGACGCGGAGGGACCGGAACCCTTCAGCCGAGGGTGCCTGGCTCCAGAGGACGGTCGGATCCGGACGTCAAAGTACGCCGCTTTAGGAAGCCGGCTTCCGGAGTCTCCTTTTTGCAACCGGGTCTCTGCGGCGTGGGATATCGGCGGGGATGAGGCAGAAGCACTACCTTGAGGCCGCGGCGTGGAAACTACAAAATAGCTGCCCGGGCCAGGCCCGCTACCTCCTGTAAGAGAGGAGGGAGGGGAAGCGGGAGGCGAGCGGCAGGCGGGTGTGTCCCGTCCCTTACGAGTGTCTGTCTCTTTTGCAGCTGGGCCTACAGCTCGTCACACGGTAAGGAGGACGCCCGTTGGTTGTGGGTCGGGCTCTAGTGGCCCCGCTCCTTCCCTTCCGCACAACGAACCAGATGATCCAGAGAAATCTGATCGATCCACGGCCATTATAAACCCCCCTCCAGAGGCTTCTCAGTTCCGTAAAAAAAAAAGAAAAAAAACAAAAACAAAAACCGAATGCCTTAACATGACTTACCTTGCCTGACCTTTTATTGGCATTTGACACGATTGATCAATCTACTCGAAGTAGTTTCTTCACTTGGCTTCCAAATCATCACCGAGTTCAACTCCTGCCTCTTTAGCCAGTACTTCTTGATCTGCTTTATTGGCGCCTCCTTCCCCACCCTCCAAATGATGGAGTGTCCCAGGACTCAGCCCTTGGACGTCTTTTCTACCTACGCCCAATTCCTTGATGACAGTTTTTCATGCAGTCTTACGGGTTTTAAATTCTTCATACTGAGGACTTCCAAACTTATATCCCAGTTCAGACGACTCCCCTGAATCCTAGACTCATCCAGATGCATTGACAACTTTTTTGAATGTCACATTAGGCGAAAACTCGAGCTTTATCCCCCAACACGACAACCCCCCTTCCCCAGTTCTTCCCATTTTAGTAACCAGTAACCCCATCCTTAAGATTCATTCAGCCCAAAAACCTAGGAGCCACTCTTGTCTCACTAACAGTCTTCCTCCCCAGGACAATATGCCAGCAAATCCTGTTGGCTTTAAAATGTATCCAACATCTAGCCACCTCTTTCCACATCCCTCTTACCACCCTGTCCAAGCCATCAGTTTCTCTCTTGGATTATTGCCCACAGCTCCCATGCATCTCTACAGTCCAGGCTCAATCCAGCAGTCAGTGTGAGCCTAACGGAAACCTAAGCTAGATTCATGTCAGTTCTCTGCTACAAACTCTGAAATGACCGTCCACCTCAGTAAAAGTGAAGATCTTTATGAGCCCACAGGTGTACCTATGTCACAGGTCTGCATTACCTCTTTGAGCTGCTCTCCCTTTTTCTCACTGAACTTCAACCACTGCCAGGCCCCCATGTTGTGTCATGGCCTTTGCAACTGCCCTTCCAGTACCTGGAAGTCTTACCTCACCTAAGTCTTACCTTACCTACTTGGATTCCTTCCTCATTTCCTTCTGATCTCTTGAAAATGTCACCCCACGAAGCCTTCCCTGGCTTCCCTATTTAAGAAAATATCAGCTATATCAGCAATCCACATTCTCCTTTCCAGTCTTTCTTTTTTCTCCCCAGCACTTAACATTTGGCATTGTGTTCATTGTCTCTCTCCATGAATTGTGCTCTGTTCACCATGGTATCTCCCACAACCAGTGCTTGGCACATAACAGTCTCTCAGTGTGAATGAATTTTACACTTTTCAGAGCTAAGTTACAAGCATGGTCTTTAGCTTTTCAATAGTGCTATTCCTAGCACTTAACACAGGACTTACCCTTAAATATTTATACAGATGGTGTGCCCACCTTCCTTTTCAGCAACATCACCTTCACACTTCATCTTTCCCTAAATAACCATGCTTGCTTTTTTACTGTACTTGTACCCAAAAGCCCTTTACCAATAATAGATGCCTTTTCCAAATACAGGTAAGAGTTTATAGTCATCTACAATGACCTTTGTCAAGCCTCTTTGAAATGTTTCTAGCTAGTCTATATAGAGTTTAATAATTTTCAGGGCATTTTAATCATATTGTTACACTTCTTACCAGTCTTACCTTCATTTCCCTAGGGCTCCCCAAGAACATGAAGTCTATAAAGATAGCAATTCCTTTACTTCCATATTTATGTCTCCAGCCTAGCATGGTAGATGGTCAGTGAATGCTTTCTTGATTGCATAAAGGGCCTGGGGCAAGTCTGTTGTCCTGTTACCTTGTACTGCAGACAAAGCCCAGCTCACAAAACTGATTGTTTAAAAAAGAAAAGTCCCAATATTGTTATTTCATGATAAATGTGTTTGTAAAATTTGTGAGACTTACAGCCTTTTTTTACTTGGTAGCAACAATGAACAACATATCAAAAGAGTGGCTCAGTTCAGTCACTCAGTTGTGTCTGACTGCAACCCCATGGACTGCAGCAAGCCAGGCTTCCCTGTCCATCACCAGCTCCCGGAGCTTGCTCAAACTCATGTCCATCGAGTCAGTGATGCCATTCAATCATCTCATCCTCTGTTGTCCCCTTCTTTCCCCTTCACGTCTTACTGTTGAGCATAATTATTTTCACATCAGCATCAGGGTCTTTTCAAATGAGTCAGTTCTTCGCATCAGGTGGCCAAAGTTTTGGAGTTTCAGCTTCAGCATCAGTCTTTTCAGTGAATATTCATGATTGATTTCCTTTACGATTGACTGGTTTAATCTCCTTGCAGTCCAAGGGACTCTCAAGAGTCTTCTCCAACACCACAGTTCGAAAGTATCAATTCTTCGGCACTCAGCTTTCTTTATGTTTATAGTCCAATTCTCACATCCATACATGACTACTGGAAATACCAGACGGACCTCTGTCGGCAAAGTAACGTCTGCTTTTTAATATAATGTCTAGGTTGGTCAGATTTTCTTCCAAGGAGCAAGAGTCTTTTAATTTCATGGCTGCAGTCACTATTTGCAGTGATTTTGGAGCCTCAAAAAATAAAGTCTGTCACTGTTTCCCCATCTATTTACCACGAAGTGATGGGACCGGATGCCATGATCTTAGTTTTCTGAATGTTGAGTTTTAAGCCACGTTTTTCATTCTCTTCTTTCATCAAGAGACTTTTTAATTCTTGTTTGCTTTCTGCCATAAAGGTGGTGTCATCTGCATAACTGAGGTTATTGATATTTCTCCCGGCAATCTTAATTCCAGCTTGTGCTTTATCCAGCCTGGCATTTCGCATGATGTGAAAAAGGGTGGGGACTTAACCTATCTGTTGCTAAAGAGTGACTCAATAGAACTACAGTGTTTTGTAAAATAAATTTTTGTCATTTTATCTTTGTAGATTCTTATATTTTGAGTTTTGCTTAAGGAAAATTTGTATTTGCTCATATTAAATAATATACTCTTTTGCATCTATAATATTGATAGCTTGTGGTAACAGAATACTCTGATTTGCTGACTTCTGGGTTTTACTTGTGTAATTTTAGATGATAAAAGCACTTTTGAAGGAACATGTCCATACTGTTTCCAGTTGCTTGTTCAGGATAAATCTCGAGTGCGCCTCAAACCCAAGCCCAAACTGACACCCAAAATACAAAAACTTCTGAATCGAGAAGCAAGAAATTATACACTCAGTTTTAAAGAAGCAAAAATTCTGAAAAAGTACAAAGACTCCAAAAGTGTGCTGGTAAGATTTCGATTCCATTCTGTGTAAGTAAACTAGACTTTCTTTCACTTACGATGGTTAAGGTTAAGAATTAGCCTGAATATAACTCAGAGGTTTATAGTAGTATATTTAGATTGTCAAAATATATACATAAGATTTTTTTTCTCGTGATTACTGTTTCATCAAGAGTACAGCTTAGTTTTGTTTTTCAATGTTACCTAAAACCAGACATCATGAACTCTGAATGCCCAGATCTTACTGTTGAACACAGTTATTTTCACAGATTTGAGGATTTCTTGAGCTCACCAGTGTGACGTCATCCGAACTGCAGTTAACCACTAAATATTTTCAGCTAATGGTCCTTTTATTCAGACACAGTAAACTGTATTAGGTATACATAAGGAAAGAGCGTCAAGTATTAGGTACCAGTGTCATTTCTTCAGTCACCCTCTCCATGTCAGAGTATGTATTTACGTCCAACAAAGATAAGTGTGTCTTATGTTCATTCATCAAACATTTATTGAGAATCTTACATTATGCCAAACAGTGTTATATATTGGAGATGTAAAGTGGAATGAAACAACCAAATTAAATTAGTTATGGTTTAGTATGTAGCGACCAGTATTAGATACACTTTATGTGCATGTTCTGTGTTAAACATTTACCAACTATTCCAGTGCCTGGTTACTACTAGGCACTGTGCTGGGCATGGTGGACACTATGACAGATTAGGTCTGGCCTTAGACTACAGTCAGTAACAACTTGGATTGGTTTATTTGCCATATTTACGAGTTTACCGTTGTTGGACAGGTAAGTGCATTTTCATAAAGCAACTTAAACCTCTGTGAATGCATTTTTACCTGCTCATGAACATCAGAGTACTTCTCATAAACTAGTTTGTTAATTTTGTTGAGGCCTGGGCCGAATCTGGTGCCTTGTGAGTCAGGTGTGTAGAAGAGCATTTAGCTGTAAAATGGACCATGTCTTGAACAACGAATCCTGAAAAGAAAGTCAACCTCTATTCCTAATGAAGTGAAGAAGGATGAAAATGTGAGAATTCATATGCCTGGTTTTATAAATTACTTTAGACTTGTATTTATATATAGATTCACTAAGGGTCTGAAGGAGTCAATTATTTTCAGTGATATTTTGCCATATTTTATTGGGAAAAGGCTTGGAATTTTTCTTCAAAAAAAAAAAAAAATGTTATAAAATGTTATAAAGGTATAAATGCCCAGATATTAAAGGGTGTCTTACCTATAAGAATTTAATGAATATACAGTTTATTGGATTAAATTACAAGGAGAAATAAGACTCACTGTTTCTTCTTTTTGTGGCAGTTGATTACTTGTAAAACGTGCAACAGAACAGTTAAACATCATGGAAAAAGCAGAAGCTTTCTGTCAGCACTGAAGAGCAATCCTACCACTCCTACGAGTAAACTCAGCCTGAAGACCCCAGAGAAAAAGACTCCAAGTTCTGCAAACCTAAATCACATGTCTGGTTCCAAAGGCAAGAGCCCAGCATTGATTTTCAGGTATGTTAATCCATTAAGTTATATAAATGGCCATTGCTAACCCCTGAGTTCTAATTTCTCTGTTTAATAAACACTCCCTGAAACTGCCATGCAGTTGAGGAAGTCATCACTGCACTGACTTCCAGGTGTGTTTCTCTACATCCAACCTCTCCCTGGGCCCGTTCCCAACTGCCTCTTAAATATATCCACTTCCCACCCCTGCATGTCCCCAGAGGTAACCACTCAAACCTGCCCATCCTCCTAAATTTCCTTAATCCATAAATGAACATGCCCTTCTAGACATTCTGACCTTACATGGTCGATATAATTGACAGTCCTGCTCCCTCTGTCCTGGCCCAGTTAGTCACCAGTTTCTGTCCATCCTGCCTCCAAGGTGTTTGCAACTGTCCTCTCCTTTTACTCCATGCTGCTGCTGTCTGTTCAGGTCATTATTCATCCTTTGCCAGGATTACTACAATAATTCCCCGAGTCTTCCTGCTTCTAGTTTCAAACCCTTCTAGTCTAATATTTATTAAAAAACACAGTTCTGATTAGAAGCCTGGGGTACCTCACTCTGTACATATGAAAGACACTGGCATGAGTTTCCAGCCCCCACTAGCTGGCACCAATCTGTCTGCCTATCACTTGCCTTAATTCATCCTTTGTGTCACCAAGACAACCAGTCAGGGTTGACTTTCCTGCTCTAAACCTTTATTTTTTGCGGTTTCCCCTGTCAGGAACTCAACAGAACAGGGATTTGTGAAATGATGTGAAGTTAACTATGTGACTGGGCACATGTTTTATTTTCAGTAATCCTCAATACTTTATTCATTATGCTGATTAACAAATTTAACTCTAGTAACTGTGAAAGGAATTTTTAAACATTTTTGTTACAAAAGAGTCTGGTAGCTTCTTGAAATTAAATAACAAAATTCAGCAAAGACTAGATTATTTCTGCTTATTGAGGTTTTTATATGAGGATTGACATTTAAAATTTCAAGTTAGTTTTCTCTGTATTCCTGATTATTTGGTGTTTGATATGATAGGAATTCATCGTGCAAGTTTCTACTTACAGGATATATGCAGATAAAAGAAAATTTAGAATATTTAAAATAATCCACTTGCATTTAGACCAGACTGTTTGTTATGTATATGCAGGAAAGAGAAAGTTGTATCATGTTTATCATGGTTGGGGGGTCAGAAAAGGGATAAGATTGACAAACCCCAAATATTGTTTGGGGGCTGAACAAAGTTGGAGAGAATGAAGTGGAAGGAGGCATAAATACACACATACCAGATGGGGAATCGTTTATTCAGTGGATATTTATAGAGCACCCTCTGTGCTTGGTTCTGTTAAAAAGCACTGGAATATACAGTTCAGTTCAGTTCAGTCGCTCAGTTGTGTCTGACTTTTTGCGACCCCACGAATCACAGCACGCCAGGCCTCCCTGTCCATCACCAACTCCCGGAGTTCACTCAGACTCAACGTCCATCGAGTCAGTGATGCCATCTAGCCATCTCATCCTTTGTCGTCCCCATCTCCTCCTGCCCCCAATCCCTCCCAGCATCAGAGTCTTTTCCAATGAGTCAACTCTTTGCATGAGGTGGCCAGAGTACTGGAGTTTCATCTTTAGCATCATTCCTTCCAAAGAACACTCAGGACTGATCTCCTTTAGAATGGACTGGTTGGATCTCCTTGAAGTCCAAGGAACTCTCAAGAGTCTTCTCCAACACCACAGTTCAAAAGCATCAAATCTTCGGCGCTCAGCTTTCTTCACAGTCCAACTCTCACATCCATACATGCTGCTGCTGCTACTGCTGCTAAGTCGCTTCAGTCGTGTCCAACTCTGTGCGACCCCATAGACAGCAGCCCACCAGGCTCCTCCGTCCATGGGATTTTCCAGGCAAGAGTACTGGAGTGGGGTGCCATTGCCTTCTCCGCATCCACACATGACCACTGGAAAAACCATTGCCTTGACTAGACGGACCTTTGTTGGCAAAGTAATGTCTCTGCTTTTGAATATGCTATCTAGGTTGGTCATAACTTTCCTCCCAAGGAGTAAGCGTCTTTTAATTTCATGGCTGCAGTCACCATCTGCAGTGATTTTGGAGCCCCAAAAAATAAAGTCTGACACTGTTTCCCCATCTATTTCCCATGAAATGATGGGACCAGATGCCATGATCTTCGTTTTGCCCTCTAGAGCTCACCTTGTGTAAAGGTGAAAATACAACAGAATGGTACCTGTATGCATAGGTTGAGATTCTTCACTTTTGAGAAAGGAAGTGGTCTTGAGCTGTGAACTAAAAAATGTTTTTGCAGTCTTTGCTTAGAATTATCATGAATTTTGATGTCAGTCTTACAAGGAACTCAGTCCTAATGAGACTTTGCCTTTAGCTTTCTCTTTCAGGTATGAAAGAAGCTTCTAGACATACCCCTTATACCTCCTTAATGTTGCCGTTAGCCTGTTTAGTGAGATTTTTTTTTTCTTAACAAACTGCGAATGACTTTGCTGGGTACAGCTACTGCTCATGTATGGCCATAATTATTACAGAAGAGCAGAAAATGATTATAGTAGTAGGTATCTAGGCTAGGTAGGAGGAACTGTTGCCATATCTAAGTGTGGCTTTATGTTTCTTTTCAGAACACCTACATCTGGACAGTCAACATCCATTTGTTCCTCAAAGAATGTGAGCAAAACAAAGAAACACTTCTCTCAACTAAAAATGTTGCTTAGTCAGAGTGAATCCAAAAAGAATCCAAAGATGGACTTTAGAAATTTCTTATCTTCTTTGTAAAAGATGGACTATGAAAATAAAAGTTTAATGCAATTTCTGAAACTAAAGTTAGAAAAACTGCTTTTTTAAAAAGTTACTTATTCTTAAAATAAATGGAAACTCAGGTCCAAGAGCAAACTTTTCTTGGCATTCTTCAGTGTTTATGGAGAAAATACCTCCTTGGAATGAAAAACTGAACCCTGCCTGCCTCACAATCCTGCCTGCCTCACAGGATGATTGCAAGGATCAGAAATATATGAAAGGTAAGTAGTAAAGATAAATATGAACAGTGAGTGGTTACATTATGATTTTTCTCCTCCCCTAAGTTTTCATTATTTATGTCCTTTTCTTTCATAAGGGAATTGAGGCCTTTATAAGAGGTCTACTTACTCCTTTCTAGTTGTCTGTGGCCTTACTGTTAATTCAGAAAAAGTGTACACTATAATGTTTCACTGTAAGTGGCATTTCATTTGCTCTGGTGAATACCTACTTTTAGGTCTAAAATTTACATTGGAACATAACACAGTAACTATCTTAGCTTAGCTAAGATAGCTGTCTTAGTTTAGCTATCTTAAGTATTTCCTGGAACATAGATATGCTTTTTTTAAATGATAAGCTAGGATTATATTCAACCTGTGTTTTAAAAGCTCTTTAAATAAGTAATTTATAATCTGTTTCCAAGCCTCTTTGCTACTTAAAAGTTTAAAATTTAAATTTCTTAAGAACATACAGTGAAGAAAGGACAGTGTCTTCAGTAAATCATACTAGGAAAACTGAACAGCCACATGGAAAAAAATGAAACTACCACTATCTGACACCATACATAAAAATTAAAATTAACTCATAGTGAATTAAAGACTTGAATGTTAAGACCTGAAACTATAAAACTCCCAGAAGAAATCATAGGCAATATGCTCTTTAACATCATCATTGCATTATCTTTCTAGGTATGTCTCTTCAGGCAAGGGAAACAAAACCAAAAATAAATGGGATTACATCACATTAAAAAGCTTCCATACAGCAAAGGAAACCAATAAAATGAAAACCTACTGAATGGGAGAAGATAGATGCAAATAATATTGCTGATAAGGGGTTGATAAACTCATATAATCAACAACAATAAAAATAACCTGTTAAAAAGTGGGCAGAGAAGCTGATGGACATGTTTCCAAAGAAGATATACAGATAGCCAACAGACACATGAAGAGATGTTCAACTTCACTAATTAGGGGAATGTAAATCAAAATCACAATGAACTATCACTTCACACCTATCAGAACAGGCAGGATCAAAAAAGCCAACAAAGTGTTGGCAAGGATGTGGAGAAAAGGAAGCCCTTGTACACTGCTAGTAGAAATATTAATTGGTGTAGACACTGGAAGATGATTTCTCCAAAAATTAAGGATAGAGCTATCATAAGATCCAGTTATCCCACTCCTTGCTATTTATCCAGAGAATACAAAGACACAAATCCGAGAAGAATACAAAGACACAATACAAAATACAAAGAATACAAAGACACAAATCTGACAGGTGTACCCCCATGTTCATCGCGGCATTATTTATAATAGCCAAGATATAGAAACAACCCAAGTGCTCATCAACAGGTGAACAGTCAAAAAGGTGTTACATATATACAATGAATACGCCACATGATTCACATGGAATGCTCAGAATAGGAAAATACCTAGGAATAGATTAATGGTTTGCTGAGGGGGAGGGCGGGGGAATGGGGAGTGGACTGATAAATGAGAATAGAATTATTTTTCACAGTGATGCAAATATTCTGGAAAGAAAGTGAAAGTCACATGGGGAGAGGGGAGGAGAGGGTGAGATGTATGGAAAGAGTAACATGGAAATTTACATTACCATATGTAAAACAGTCAACAGGAATTTGCTGTATGGCTCAGGAAACTCAAAACAGGGGCTCTGTATCAATCTAGAGGGGTGGGATGGGGAGGGAGATGGGAGAGAGGTTCAAAAGGGAGGGGATATATGTATGCCTATGGCTGATTCATGTTGAGGTTTGACAGAAAACAACAAAATTCTGTAAAGCAATTATCCTTCAATAAAAAAATGAATTAAAAATGTTTAAAAAGAAAGTGAAAGTCACTCAGTCACGTCCAACTCTCTGCAACCCTATGGACTATACAGTCCATGGAATTCTCCAGGCCAGAATACTGGAGTGGGTATTCCCTTCTCCAGGGGATCTATCCAACCCAGGGATCCAACCCAGGTCTCCCACACTGCAGATTTTTTACCAGCTGAGCCACCAGGGAAGCCCAAGAATACTGGATGGAGTGGGTAGCCTATCCCTTCTCCAGCAGATCTTCCTGACCCGGGAATCGAACCAGGATCTCCTGCATTGCAGGCAGATTCTTTACCAATGGAGCTATCAGGGAAGTTCCCTAAATATTCTGGAATTAGTAGTAGTAATTATTGGGTAACTTTAAAAACTACTGAATATACTAAAAACCACTGAATTCTACACTTTAAAAGGGTGATTATAATGTGTAATTATCTCATTAAAGCTGTTATTTAAAAAATGAAAATAAACATTACCTACAAATATTACAGTGTATGTTGGCAGCAATGTAAATTGGTGCAGCTAGTATAGAAAAGGATGTGTAGGTTCCTAAAAAAACTAGAAACAGAACTACCATATGATCTAGGAATCCCACTCCTGGATATCTGGAAAAACTGAAAACACTAATTCAAAAAGATACATGCTCCCCAATGTTCACTACAGCACTATTTACAATAGCCAAGACATGCTGTTGCTGCTGCTACGTCACTTCAGTTGTGTCCGACTCTGTGCGACCCCATCGACAGCAGCCCACAAGGCTCCCCCGTCTCTGGGATTCTCCTGGCAAGAACACTGGAGTGGGTTGCCATTTCCTTTTCCAATGCATGAAAGTGAAGTCGCTCAGTCATGTCCAACCCTCAGCGACCCCATGGACTGCAGCCTTCCAGGCTCCTCCGTCCATGGGATTTTCCAGGCAAGAGTACTGGAGTGGGGTGCCATTGCCTTCTCCGAGCCAAGACATGAAAGCAACCCAAATGCCCATTAAGAGATGACTGGATTAATAAGATATACATACATATACAGATACATATGATGGAATATTAGTCCTAAAAAAGAACGAAAAGATTGCTTGGAGGAGGGCATGGCAACCCACTCCAATATTCTTGCCTGGAGAATCCCATGTACAAAGGAGCCTGCCAGGCTGTACTCCATAGGGTCACACACAGTCGGACACGACTGAAACGACTTAGCACGTATACATGCACTGTTATTTGCAGCGATGTGTATGGACCTAGAGAGTATTATGCTTCATGAAATGTCAGAGACAAATTATGGTATCACACGTGCAAAATCTAAAAAATAATATAAATGAATGTAAAACAGACAGACTTATAGAAAATAAACTTGTGGTTACCAAAGGGGAGAGGAAAGGGGAAAAGGAGAAATAAGGGATATGGGATTAAGACACAAATTACTATATATAAAAGATAAGCAATAAGCTATCACAGGGAATTATACCCATGAATCTTGTAATAACCTATAATGGAGTGTATCTGCAAAAATACTGAATAACTTTAACATCTGAAACTAACACAATATTGTATATATTTCAATAAAATTTTTTTAAATATTAGAGTGTAGATTGTTGTTATTTAGTCGCTAAGTCATGTCCAACTCTTTTGCAACCCCATGGACTGTAGCCTGCCAGGCTCCTCTATCCATGGGGTCTCCCAGGCAAGAATACTGGAGTAAGTTGCCATTTCCTTCTGCAGGGGATCTTCCTGACCTAGGGATCAAACCTGCATCTCCTGAGCCACCAGGGAAGCCCCCACTTGTGTGCTCTTAAAAACAAGTGCAGTCTTCTGGTTAAGACTGTCGTCTTTGTAGTCTTGCCCTACAGAACTAGCCTGTGTCATTTACTGACTGTGATCTTTGGCAAATGCTTAATTTCTCTGAGTCTGTTTCATTATTTCTAAAATGAGGATAATACTACTACTTACCTCATAAAGGTGCCGTGAGGACTCCATGAGATGGTACCTAGAAGAGTGGATGGAATATTAAAAGTGCTCAAGCACTTTGTGCTATTATCATAGTTGATCAAAAAAAGATCTTAATATGACCACCAACAATAAAATGGCTAGATGAATAACAAGATCAAACATTACACTATGGTGGTTGCCCTTTGAACGTGTCTCACTAATGATGGATGTAGGCAAATTGTTTTTAATTATATGGACAAAGACACACTTCTTGTCTAAACTTCTTCTCTGAGCCCCTTTTTGATTAGGCCTCATCCTTGGGATTTGTATTTGGCCTGCCCAGCCCAGTTTTAGTGAAAATCCTGCTAAGTCAGTTTAGCAAGAATTCCCCCACCCTCAACATCTGATTTTAGTAATCTTCCATCCACTGACCCTCTCATTTTCTGCTCCACGGCTATAAATTCCAGCTGCCTCTGGCATAGAGTTGAGCCCCAACTTTCTCCCCTATTGCAATACTTTTGATACCTGTAACAAATGTCCTGAATAAAGTCTTCCCTTCCCTTTAAACAAGTGTTAAATAATTATTTTTTCTTTAACAGTATCGTCACTTGTCTAATATATCTTCAGTCTAAGTTCAGCAAGGCAATGTGGTTTTCTAACAAGTGACAGACTGACTTTGGTGACTGCTGTCTTGAGGTGGCATGTAGGTAATGGAGGTTAAGCAAAGTCTGATCTATGCATTCATTTCATGAACTGCAGAAAATCCAAGTGGCTCAGTCTCCAAAGTTACGTCCAAGAGGTCCTTCTGGCCTCATTTGGGTCTTCCTGTAATGGCTCTATCCACAGTTGCAAATACAAGATGTATACACACAAGCCTGTCTGGAATAATTCCAAAACATCTTTTACTTTTCTCAAGGACAGAAATTGTAGCAACATGTGTGGAAGCAACTCTTTCATCAACTGGGCATCCCAAAATATTAGTTATAAATCTTGGGTACAACTAGCAATTTTCATTAAAATTAACAGACAAAAGAGTGGTACAGGTGTTCATATAGCTTTTGATATATTCAATTCAACCTGTCTTTTCAACCTTGTTTTGATCTGAAATACTTAAAATTTATCTTTTCAGACCTATTAGCATTTTAGAGAACATTTTCTTACTAATTTTAATATGCAACTATACACACACAGCAAATATATATAATTTATACTATTTAAACTATGTCTTTGCATCCTTTCTTAACTTTTAAGAATGTAAAATCACCAGTTGTAGCTTAAAATGAAAGTGTTAGTCACTTAGTCATGTCCTACTCTTTGTGACTCCATGGACTGCAGCCCGCCAGGCTCCTCTGTCCACGGGATCCTCCAGGCAAGAATACTGTAGTAGGTTGCCATTTCCTTCTCCAGGGGATCTTCCTCATCCAGGGATCAAACCTGGATCTCATGCATTGCTGGAAGATTCTTTACCGTCTGAGCCACCAGGGAAACCCTTATTCATTTCAGGTTAGTTATCCCAAAATTTCAGTCTGAACTTGGGTATTGTATTGTATTGGGTATTGTATACTGAACTTGTATTTGGGGTTTTGGGCTTCAATATCTTGGAATTAGAGTGTGTGGATCTAAATAATTCTCCCTGCAATTACTTGCTAGCTGTAGTACCTGCTACTTTTTCTCATATATCCTCAGGGAAACACTGGGCTTCCCAGGTGGTGCTAGAGGTAAAAAACCCACCTGCCAATCAAGGAGACGTAAGAGACAGGGGTTCGATCCCTGGTTCAGGAAGATCCCCTGAGTAGGGCACAGCAACTCACTCCAGTATTCTTGCCTGGAAAATCGCATGGACAGAGGAGCCTAGAGGGCTACAGTCCACAGGGTCACAAAGAGTTGGACACAACTGAAGTGACTTAGCATGCATGCAAACACCAGGCAGGATTCCTGGTATTTAAATATAACTATATAATTAATAAAAAGAGACAAATAAAAGTTGTCTAGGTAGGTCTAAAATTTAGCCTTTTAATTTTGTGGTCAAAAGCAGGACTATTTAAACACCTAACTTAGAGAAAGACGCTCCCTTGTGGCCTAGTGCTGCCATGACCCAAATTTAATCCCTGGTCAAGGAGCTGATCCTGCAATCATGCGGCATGGCCAAAAAATAACATCTAATTTGGACTTTCGAGTTTTGGGGAGTTCACACTCCTCCACTAAGATTCCAGTAAGTGTTGTGTTATTTCCTCATATCAGTTAAGTATGAATTACATTTCCCTGAGCTTCAAGTATCTCTAAGGTGCAGTATCTTATCTAGGATAATAGTCCTCATTAGAGCTTATGGTCTATCTAAAACTTTGCTGGCATACCAATTCTAAAGAATTTAATAAAGTTTCTAACCATAGTCTCATACAGGCACATCAAATATGCTAATACTGTCTCTAGGCACTTCCTGGAAAACTACAGTACCTAAATTCTGACAAGAGAAAAACACTTAGACCAGTAAGCCTTTGAAACCTGAGGTTATCAAACCTGGGGAAGTTTCATGATCTTGATAATATTATTTATTTGGCTTTGCTGGGTCTTCGTTGCTGCTTGGGCTTTTCTCTCGTTGCAAAGAGGGGCTGCTCTCTAGTTGCGGTGCTCCTCTTGCTATGGAGCATGGGCTTCAGCAGCTGCAGCACACAGGCTCAGTAGTTGCGGCTCCCAGGCTCTAGAGCACAGGCTCAACAGCTGTGGTGTATGGGGTCAGCTGCTCCATGGCATGTGGGATCTTTCCAGATCAGGGATTGAACTCGCGTCTCCTGCCTTGGCAGGCGGGTCCTTAACCACTGAACCACCAGGTGTGTGTGTCTATGTGTGTCAGCCGCTCAGTCATGTCAGATTCTGTAAGATCCCGTGGACTGTAGCCCACCAGGCTGCTCTGTCCATGGGATCCTCCAGGCCAGAGTGCTGGAGTGGGTTGCCAGTTCCTTCTCCAGGGGATTTTCCTGCACCCAGGGATCGAACCTGGGACTTCCACATTGCATCACCAGGGAAGCCCCATAACCTCAGTTATATATGTAAGCCATTAAGCTCTTGTAGGGGAATCGTTAAACTTCAATAAAAGCAGGAAAATATAGTACATTCCCACAAATTAGTGCTTAGGTTAAGCTAGGAACAGAACCCTCACTTGAGTGTGTATCTTACAGGTCCAGGTCTGAGAGACACAGCCAAAGCTGGGTGACGGATGCTCTTCCAAGGAGGATTCCTATATTTCACCTTAGTCAGTACATAGTTCTCGCTGTTGCCTCAAATCTTTACAGTCAGAAATGGCATTCCTCAAATTATGTGGTTAAACAAACTAGCTGCTGCATTTACCAAAGACTAAATCTAGCTAGTTAGCAGCAAGAATGAATAGCACGGTCCTTGGTCTACAGTCTGACCATCTCTCCCCGTCAGACAGTCAATGTCAGTCATGATGACGACACAGTGAAAGAAATCAGACTGCACACCATGTTTCATTTTTATCTGCTAGCATCTTTATTTTACTGGTCCTTAGTCTAACAATTGTTGCAAGTGAGTTCAGATACAGAGTCAGGTTTTATGAAACTAAACATCATGTTCTAACCATTGCATTTCCAACAACATGAGTAGAATAAAAAACTGCGTCACTTTTTTGCCACAAAGAAGAGAAACGTGTGTACACACACACACACACACACACACAGCTGTGGCATGCGGTAGTGGTGAAGGGCAAGGAACAATTCTCAAGACAGCTTGTGTTGTCTGGCCCATGCAGCATGTAGCACATGCCTGAAATCAGGTTTTTCCTTAAAACCTTACCCTTCTTTCCAACAGACCTACTCTAAAGTTAGTCATATTATTCAATATGAGTAACATTTAATGCCTTCAGATTTCCATTGAGCAAAATGTTTATATACAGTATTTCATTTAATTTTCATTTAATCCATCAGTGTTGTTGACACACAGGTAAACAACACATTAAAAAAAATCTTTTTCATTGTTTGATGCATGGTGAGCTGACAGAGATAAAGTCAAATGTCATTCCTCTTTTCTATAATGCTCTCTCCAAGGACTT
Source organism: Bubalus kerabau (assembly GCF_029407905.1). Classification (NCBI taxonomy): domain Eukaryota; kingdom Metazoa; phylum Chordata; class Mammalia; order Artiodactyla; family Bovidae; genus Bubalus; species Bubalus kerabau. The sequence continues at coordinate 24,246,371 of NC_073644.1, read as the reverse complement.
CCCTGGTGGCCCAGTGGTGAAGAATCTGCCTGCCAGTGCAGGATGCTGCTGCTGCTGCTAAGTCACCTCAGTCATGCCCGACTCTGTGACCCCATAGACGGCAGCCCACCAGGCTCCGCCGTCCCTGGGATTCTCCAGGCAAGAACACTGGAGTGGGTTGCCATTTCCTTTTCCAATGCATGAAAGTGAAAAGTGCAAGGGAAGTCGCCCAGTCGTGTCTGACTCCGCGACCCCATGTACTGCAGCCTACCAGGCCCCTCCGTCCATGGGGTTTTCCAGGCAAGAGTACTGGAGTGGGGTGCCATTGCCTTCTCTGCAAGTGCAGGATACACAGGTTTAACCCCTGGTCCAGGATCTAAGATCCCACATGCTGTGGGGCAACTAAGGCCACGTGCCACAACTACTGAGCCTGCCTACTCTAGAGCCCGTGCTCTGCAACAGGAGAAGCCACCACAACGAGAAGCCTGCACAGCACAACTGAACAGTGGTCCCCGCTCGCAGCAACTAGAGAAAAGCCCATGGGCAGCAACAAAGACCCAGCGCAGCCAAAAATAAAATTAAAAAAAAAAACAAAACTTTTTTTTTAAAGCTCTAGCCTTGATCAATGGATAAAGAAGCTGTGGTACATATATACAATGGAATATTATTCAGCCATAAAAAGGAATGCACTTGAGTCAGTTCTAATGAGGTGGATAAGTGAAATAAGGCAGAAAGAGAAATATAAACATCATATACTGATGCATATACATGGAATCCAGAAAGATGACACTGATGAGTTTATTTTCAGGGCAGCAGTGGAGAAACAGACATAATAACAGACCTAAGGACATGAGGGGAGGGGAGGAAGGAGAGGGTGAGATGTATGGAGAGAGTAACATGAAAGTTTACGGTACCATATGTAAAATAGATAGCCAGTGGGAATTTGCTGTGTGACTCAGGAAACTCAAACAGGGGCTCTGTGACAAGAAGGGTGAGATGGGGAGGGAGATGGCAGGGAGGTTTGGGAGGGCGGGGACATGGGTGCACCTATGGCTGATTCTTGTTGACATCTGACAGAAGACAACAAAATTCTGTAAAGCAATTATCCTTCAATTAAAAAATTAAGTGGCCAAAAAGAAAACAAAGCTTTATCCAACTTTTCCCCACAAACATCGAAACCGTTCTTTTCTCAGTGTTGCACATTTTTTCATACCACTTGCATAGAACTGATGACATTATAATATAGTCAGTATCTGCTTCCCACATTAGAACTGAGTTCTGTAAGGGCAGAGGTGCAGCTCACTCACGCTTGAATTCTCTCAGCTTCTGGTATGGTAACTACCACATATTAAAGGCTCAACATATTCATTCAAAAACAACAGAAACTACATTTGCTATATGAAATGGAAAGGAAGCATTTACTTAGACACCATGTGCGCATGTACTTAGTCATGTCTGACTCTTTGCGACCCCATAGACTAGACCACCAGGCTCCTCTGTCCCTGGGATTTCTCAGACAAGAATACTGGAGCGGGTTGCCATGCCCTTCTCCACAGGATCTTCCCAACACCATGCACCACTATTAATTGGGCTTCTGACAGCTTAGGTCAATACAATCTTGAAAAGCTGAAATGGGAATTCTGGATTGGGAAGCTACGGTTTTCTTGGGAAACTACAAACTCTGAGACTATCTTCCTCTTTCTGGTCACTACAGTTCAGTTGGCACCATTTTTGAAACTGTAAAGAGCTCATTAGACTTTTCACCTAAACAGCAAAGAAATGTATTTCAATTCCTGTTCCAACTCCAGTCAATTGGTGATGGCTGCCTGGAGCTCTGATTTTTGAGGACACATTCAGGCTTCATAGAATTAAAGATATTTGCCATAAAAAAGAGACAGCAACCCATGGGAAGAAGGGCATGTATGACATACATGTGTCGTCCCTGCTCTAAAGGAAACACGGCATGGGTTCAGACAAATGGCATACTTGCAGAGTTCCAGGATAAAACTACTCTCCAGCCTGAGAACTGAAGATGATACAATTTTGACTTCATGGCTGAATTTTGTTGGCTCTTGATGCTATGTCTTTCTAGAAAGTAAGTGCTTGGTCTTTCTTATCTGAAGACCTCTGCAAATTACTACTGACAGTTTTATCCTTTAGAAAAGTACAATGTGCAGAAGCATTCTGCTGCTAAGTCGCTTCAGTCATGTCCGACTCTGTGTGACCCCATAGACGGCAGCCCACCAGGCTCCGCCGTCCCTGGGATTCTCCAGGCAAGAACACTGGAGTGGGTTGCCACTGCCTTCTCCAATGCATGAAAGTGAAACAGAAGTCGCTCAGTCATATCTGACTCTTCGTGACCCCATGGACTGCAGCCCACCAGGCTCCTCCATCCATGGGATTTTCCAGGCAAGAGTACTGGAGTGGGTTGCCGTGGCCTTCTCCTAGAAGCATTCTAGGATGACATAAAATACAAATCACAATTTCATTAAGTAGCATACAATGAAAGAAGTCTATATATCCTTAACAGTGTATCAATAAATAAGATTTCTAGTACAGTACCCAAAAAACTCTACACACTGCTATCATATCCATGTAATGCACTCAGTAATGTAACAAAAATGGAAACCAATGTTCATAAACAAAAATGAAGGGCTTCCCTATCAGTCCAGTGGTTAAGACTCTGTGCTTCCACTGAGTGGGGCATGAGTTCGATCCCTGGTTGGGGAACTATTATAATGAAATCCCACAAGCTGTGCAGCATGGTCAAAAATAAATGCAAATGTGGAAGAGTAATAAATTGCCAACATCTGCTGGATCATCGAAAAAGCAAGAGAGTTCCAGAAAAACATCTATTTCTGCTTTATTGACTATGCCAAAGCCTTAGACTGTGTGGATCATAATAAACTGTGGAAAATTCTGAGAGAGAAGGGAATACCAGACTACCTGACCTGCCTCTTGAGAAACCTGTATGCTGATCAGGAAGCAACAGTTAGAACTGGACATGGAACAACAGACTAGTTCCAGATAGGAAAAGGAGTACATCAAGGCTGTATATTGTCACCCTGCTTATTTAACTTCTATGCAGAGTACATCATGAGAAACACTGTGCTGGAGGAAGCACAAGCTGGAATCAAGATTGCTGGGAGAAATATCAATAACCTCAGATATGCAGATGACACCACTCTTATGACAGAAGTGAAGAACTAAAGAGCCTCTTAATGAAAGTGAAAGAGGAGAGTGAAAAAGTTGGCTTAAAGCTCAACATTCAGAAAACGAAGATCATGGCATCTGGTCCCACCACTTCATGGGAAATAGATGGGGAAACAGAGGAAACAGTGGCTGACTCTATTTTTCTGGGCTCCAAAATCACTGCAGATGGTGATTGCAGCCATGAAATTAAAAGACGCTTACTCCTTGGAAGGAAAGTTATGACCAACCTTTTCAATAGCATATTGAAAAGTAGAGACATTACTTTGTCAACAAAGGTCCATTTAGTCAAGGCTATGGTTTTTCCAGTGGTCATGTACAGATGTGAGAGTTGGACTATAAAGAAAGCTGAGCACCGAAAAATTGATGCTTTTGAACTGTGGTGTTGGAGAAGACTCTTGAGAGTCCCTTGGACTCCAAGGAGATCCTACCAGTCCATCCTAACGGAAATCAGTTCTGAATATTCACTGGAAGGACTGATGTTGAAGCTGAAACTCCCAATACTTTGGCTACCTGATGTGAAGAACTGACTCATTTGAAAAGACCCTGATTCTGGGAAAGATTGAGGGCAGGAGGAGAAGGCGACGACAGAGGACGAGATGGTTGGATGGCATCACCTACTCAATGGACATGTATTTGGGTGGACTCTGGGAGCTGGCGATGGACAGGGAGGCCTGGCGTGCTGGGGTTCATAGGGTCGCAAAGAGTTGGACACAACTGAGCGACTGAACTGAACTGAATGTTTTAACCAAATGATGCTCAACACTGACTCTTAACTTTTTATAGTGAAAGCAACTATTTAGAATTTATAAAATGACAGGAAATAAGCACTTGGGGAATCTCTTCATTGTATCTAACCTAATTAAAGTATTCAAAAGTAATTATTAATCTGCAAAATATATATCTAGTGAATATTTAAATTCATATATGACTATGATTATATAACATCTGAAAATAAAATTGCTTACCTACTGCCCTGGGTTATTTGAATTACCAACTGTTACATTATATAACTACAAGGATTTTTAAATTAATAATATGGAGCTTTTTAAAAAACACTTAGAAAACACTTCTATATTAAAATAATTAAATTTTCTGTATATTATTTCTAAGTCATTTGTTTCAAAAAACACACTAGCCTTAAAAAAAAGATCTAAGCCATGTTATAAAACCTGGGTAAGAAAAAATTCTATTTGAACCAATCAGTTGGCTCCGTCATTAGCAGTTCAATTTTTATTGGTTCCTGGTGGGAAAATTACACTCAACTAGAAAAAGAGCTTTATGCCACTTATATAGAACTTTATCATAATTGTAACTGCTGGACTCATCAGTGGACATAAAAGCAAGACTAGAAAGAAGTTAGTCTTTCTTCCTCATGCTTTCTAAGACAGGGAAAGACTAGCAATTCTAACAGGGAGAATGCTGAGCACTAATGACTAGGCTAGGGTGTCAAACGCTATCAACTAGATAAAGGTACAAAGAACTGGACATGAAGCATGCCTGAAGTGCTGCAGAGCTTAAAAGTGAAAGTGTTACTTGCTCAGTCATGTCCGACTCTTTGCAGCCCCCATGGATCATAGCCTGCCAGGCTTTTCTGTCCATAGAATGCTCCAGGCAAGAATACTGGAGTAGGTTGCCATGCTCTCCTCCAGGGGATCTTCCTGACCCAGGGATCAAACCCTCGTCTCTTACATGTCCTGCACTGCCAGGCAGGTTCTTTACCACTAGTGCCACCTGGCAAGCTCAAACACCAACTCAAAAGAACAATGAAAACTAAATTTCCCTCACTTAAGCACACTCCAGCTGCAGTCTAACAGCTCAAATCACAAAACCACAACCAAAACCACAACCACCTTACGGCAGTTTATCACCAAATTATACAAATACCTTAACAATCAAACAGCATTGTGAGCTCTCTGCTAGTAACCTGACCCCATAAAAGTACTATAAGATTTTACAACATAAATATCAAGAGCTGGAAAAAAGAGACACTAAATACTAATGTGATATTTCGAAAAAGCCGTGTATTAATATATGATTTAAACTTCTTAAAATTTCTGAACTTGTATTTCCATAAGTAAACACAAGTTTTATTTAAAACAAATATTTCTTTGTATATTTGTAATATGACTTTAAGATGATAAATCTAACTAAACAATGCAACTGAATTTTTCTAAATATATCTGAATAATAAGCCAATGGCTCTGCATAGCAATTTCCCTTAAATCAAAATTTCAATTTTGTACCTTTTTCATGATGCAGAGAATTCAAATGTGAAATACATTACTTCCGAAATTCACTTCAGTCATTCCATTTTAATCAGTGATCCATTTATAAAAAGGGCAATAAAAGGACTTCCCTGGTGATCCAGTGGTTAAGAATCTGCACTGCAATGAGGGAGAAGTGGGTTGGATCCCGGGTTGGGAAGCTAAGATCCCACATGCCACGGGGCAGCTAAGCCCATGAGCCACAGCTTGAGTCAGCATGCCTGTGTGCTGCAACAGAAAGACCCCGTGCAGCCAAGAAAAAGGGGCACGGGGAGGAAAATATAGTTTTCTTTGATGGCATCCAGCAAGTCGAAAATAAAATCACAGGGATTTCAGTAATTCAAATGGGTAAACCTGTGGTGGTATAAACATACAAAGGGCTAGTCAGCCTTTTCAATAAGGCAGATGATGGTCGGACTCCAGACTGCATCACTGTTTCTCCTTCACTCTACCATCCTCAGAAGAAAAGGACAAGAGATACCCTGGACAGAGAAATGAAATAAGAAAATATGGAGAAATTTGCCAGGGTGGAGACAGGTGGTTTCCAAAATGTAGAAATAATGCAGATGAAAAGCATTTCTTGGCTTGCCAGAAAAGTGTACTATTTTACAATTGCTTTTGTTGCACCAAGTCCTTTTATTCCCTCTAAAGCTTTTCCATACTTGACAATAAAGTGCTGAGGTAAGCTGCCAACTGCCCACAACAGTGGTACACAAAACAAGCCTGGAACTTTCATGTGCATCAGGACTACCTAGAGGGCTTGTGTAAAGGATACACTGCTGGTCTGCAACCTCAGATTTTCCAATTCAGTAGGTCTGGAGACTGAGACTTCAGCATTGTAAAGAAGTTCCCAGCTGAGGCTAATACTGCTGGCCTATGGAACTACTGGCTTGGAAGAAACATGGTAGTTTAAAAATAAAAGCACACTTTGGTCAATTCTAAAGTGTTATCATATTCCATTCCCACTAGACTGTAAACCTTTTGAGAGCAGCCATGCAGTTGAATAATCTCTGTATATCTCAAAAGATTTAATACCTTAAACATAGTAGGTATTCACTGAAATGTTGTCTAAGACTATCCCTACAACAGCTCATTCTAACTCTACTTTGTTGATATGAATACAAATAACTGCTTTGAAAAAAAGCAACTGGAAATCAAAGTAGGGACTTGCAGAGATATTTGCACACCCATGCTTATAGCTGTATTATTCACAATAGTCAAAAGACAGAAGCAATCTTACATGCTGTGCAGCACAGCCAAGAGATAAAAAATAAATAATAAATACATAAGGTGGAAACAATCCAGGGTCCACTGACAGATGAATGAATAAACAAAATTTGGTGTATCCATACAATGCAATATTACTGAGCCTTAAGAAGAAAGGAAATTCTGACACATGATACAACATGAATGAACCTAGAGTGAATTGTACTAAGTTTAATGAGGCAGGCACAAAAGAACGAATATTTTATAATTCCACTTATATACCTGGGGAAGTCAGATTCATAGAGACAGAAAGTGAAATGGCTGCAAGGACTAAGGCGTTCTGTTTAACGGGTCGAGTTTTATATGCGTTAGACTTTGGAGATGTTTTCAAGGTGGGTGGTGGTGATGGCTGCACAATAATGTTACTCATCAATGTATTTCCTGCCAGAGCACACTTTAAAATGGTGAATTTTATGTTACGTTTGACCTCAGTGAAAACAACACAAGACAACTGGGTGTCATAGCTTTTCCTAAGTGCCCATTCTTCAGTAGTGCTTCCAGTTAAGATGTTTCTTTTTAATTTGAATGTTTGCATCATAACTTCACATTGTGCAAAATGTGATATGGTGATGGTGGAGCTGCTACACAACATATCAACTTAACAGGCAGCATCGTGTGGTAGTTCAGAAGCATAGGCTCAGAGTCAAACTTGGAGCTGGGTCTGAATCCTGGCTTCACCATTTGACTTGTTCGTGGTCTGTATCTTAGGCTTCTCCATGGAGTTCCCTGGTAGCTTAGCTGGTAAAGAATCCGCCTGCAATGCAGGAGACCTGGGTTCAATTCCTGGGTCGGGAAGATCCACTGGAGAAGGGATAGGCGACGCACTCCAGTATTCTTGGGTTTCTCTTGTGACTCAACTGGTGAAGAAGCCACCTGCAATGAAGGAGATCTGGGTTCGATCCCTGGGTTAGGAAGATCTCCTGGAGAAGGGAACAGCTACCCACTCCAGTATTCTGGCCTGGAGAGAAATTCCATGGACTCTATAGTCCATGGGGTTGTAAAGAGTCAGACACGACTGAGCAACTTGCACTCACCAGCTTCTCCATAGGTAAAACTGGAGTAATCAGAGCCATCTATCACAAAAGTTATGTGAAGTGCTTACAGCAGTCCTGGTGTATAGTAAGTAACATATATGTGACACCTACCATCAGTGTGTTATAGACCATAATTTGCTCAGTAGGGCACTGTTTCCCAAAGTGCAGTCAAGAATTACCTGCATCAGAATCATCAGGTAGCTCATTTAAAATGCCCACTTCCAGGTCTATCCTAAATCTTCCAAACAGAATCTCTGGATAGAAGTTCCCCTATATAAAACCTACTGCCGCAGGGGGAAATAGTGGAATGGCAACGGGAAGCCCCCGAATTCAGATAAAAGTGACCAGAGGCCATCCAGGAGCGGGGAGCCAGGGGCACTGGTCTAAGGACTAGCTCTCTCAAACTTTCTAGATGGTAAAATCACAGAGAATTCTGATCCAGGAGGTATGTGCCCTTCCTGCAAATGTCCCAAGAGAGACTTATGAAAGTTTAGCAAACAGTGCCCTAGAGATTCCTTAAGATTCCTAGTATTTTCCAGTTCTGTTTTAAATGTGGCGAGAGGACCTGTACTCCAGGGAGTTCAAGGTACTATAAGTGAATCTGCTGATTCAAATGCACTTAAGACTGTGCAGCAGGTCATAAAAGAAGATGCAGTTTCATTCTCTGCCCAAAGAACTTGTTACATAATGAACTGTAAAACCCATAGTCTTATTATTACTTGGAATTGCATGGAGTTACCTGCAATTTTAAGTCATCAAGCAAGTCACAGACTTGAAGCTGGTTTAGAGCAACGGTTGTCAAACTCAGTGGCATCAGCATCAAATTGTTAGGAATGTAATCAGGCCTTACCCCAGTACCTCTGAGGGTGGAGCCCCGCAATCTGTAGTTTAATAAGCCCTCCAGGTGCTACTGATGTTCGCTTAAGTTTGGTTCTCACTGACCAAGCAACTGGAATTTCCTTTGGCAGTTTCTCCACTGTCAGATCAGATCAGATCAGATCAGTTGCACAGTCGTGTCCGACTCTTTGCAACCCCATGAATCACAGCACGCCACGCCTCCCTGTCCATCACCAACTCCCGGAGCTCACTCAGACTCACGTCCATCGAGTCAGTGATGCCACCCAGCCATCTCATCCTCTGTCGTCCCCCTTCTCCTCCTGCCCCCAATCCCTCCCAGTATCAGAGTCTTTTCCAATGAGGCAACTCTTCGCATGAGGTGGCCAAAGTACTGGAGTTTCAGCTTTAGCATCATTCCTTCCAAAGAAATCCCAGGACTGATCTCCTTCAGAATGGACTGGTTGGATCTCCTTGCAGTTCAAGGGACTCTCAAGAGTCTTCTCCACCATACCACTGCTGAATACTTCCAGCACTTTCCTTCCCTCCTGGTCCATCCTCATCTCCCCTCCTCACCCCATATCCACCTGAGCATATACACAAAAATGATCTGCACATCTCAAAAAGAACGTAAAACTTTATTAAGAACATCTTATATTGTCATCAGATACAACCAAAGAAAAGGGGGTAAAGAAATAGGGAGACTTCATCTTCCCATGTGCTATTGCCACCTCAGAACAGACTCATGTGTGGATGGCTGGAATTACAGATAGCAACAAATGCTCTGTATAAATAAATTCAGTAAGTAACACAATGCTCCCTTTCTATACAGAGAAGAACTGAGTTTACACTTTAAAAAGCTGTGATATAGTGCAACAACTATTAAGACTGCTGCTTAGAAGCTACTTCTTAATAGAATACAAAGCAGTTTAGTAGCTTTAAGTTATTTCATATAAATTTTTTGAATGGAAAATTCAGAAAGGACAGTCTAACTTTCTTAATTAATTTGTACTTTTGAGCGCTTTCTTTCTGAAGATTTCTCAGAACAGTTCAATAATAATAGATGAGTTGCTCATCTACAATGACAACCAACAACCTGGTTTTAATTTTGAAAATCAAGATGACCAGGTCATCTCAGCTTTTGCTGATCCTGAAAGAGTTCTTATAGAAAAACCCTGATTCAGAGTGCATGTGAGATGAGGTACCAAAGTAGCTGCACCTGGACTGGTTTTCCTAGAAGGGGAGGTTGGCTATTGAGCACAGCTGATTTTCCCAGACTCCCAGGCTCCCCCATGTGGTTCTTTTACTTACTGTATTGATAGAAGGAGCAGAGGGAACACCAGGGAATCTGTTCAAATTGCCACTCCAGACAGCTCTCTGCACTGTTTGTGGAGAAAAGAGTGATGGTATCCATTCAAACCAAATATGCCTACTGCAAGTACGGTGACATGCTTTTCTCTCGAGGGGCCAGGCCAAGCTGCACTCAAAACGCATGATTTGCCTCACGTACACAGTGAAGAACATGTTCATGATTTAGAATTTGGTATTAGAGTACCCCCAGCTAACCCAGCTAAAGTTTCTTGAGAAATTTTAGTCCCCCTTTTAGAAAGGAAGGCTATTTACTGCTAAGGCTTACCACACTAACTATCAAGACTTCTAAACCAGACCATATCATTTCTGTTCATGGTCAGTGAATTAACCAACAACTGAAGGCTTATGAAGACTTGGTCAAAGGGGGAAACTGGGGGTAGGATTCAGGTTGAGTACAATCACTTACCACAAATTGCATCAAGCTCTTTAAAAAAAATAATGCATTTTTATAATAAATATTTAGAGCGGATACTGGCATTAAAATCAGTATCTAAGTCAGAAGTCTTTCTTAAATGGTGAAAATATTTCAACAAACTTCTAGTAGGTTTCAAATCTTCCCAGGAGTACATAGTTTATAAATTAGTATTAAATGGAAAACAAAAATGTATTTTGAATAAGTCACCACTTTAGTAGATCATAAATAAGGTCAAGATGCTAAAAAATAAGTTAATATACAAGTTTTTGCTTTCACTTTAACAAAGTGGCATGCTTTTGTAATAGGTATAACCAGGTTTCAATAATCGTGCATTTGTTACACCCTCCACCCCCACGCTGAGTCTTTTCCTTACACATCCTACACCTAGGGACAGAGGTACACAAGACAGAGAGACACCCCAATGTCTAAGTCTGGCTGCTACACACCATTTCCTTAGTGCAGAGTGATGTTACAAATGCTGGTCAGGGTCTACTACTCGTAATTTGTCAACCACATTACAAGTTCAGTACATTCATGGTTGAGTGGATTAGGTTCCTGGGTGAGCTCTCTGTGGGAGTGTTCACAGGGAACCTAATTACTACTGTTCCTGTGGAAAAATGTGCCCCGAGTCCCAAAAGTTGACTAAAAACCTTTGGAATATAAGCCATGTATGGGTGGGAACTACTACTAAGTGTGTCTGTTTTGGAGAGGCCAAACCGTTCAAAGCACCGTTCTGAAAACTACTGGCTGCTAAAATGAAACACTGGCTTTCTCCTTCACATATAGTAAATTCACTTTAACTATAATTTCTAATACTGAGAAAGAGTGAAGCCATTCAGACTAGTGAGACATAACTGACCTGTGGGATTTAAAAAGCTGTTTTATTGACTAAAATGAATCTTCTTACAACAAAAAGAAAAATGTCTAATATGTAATGAATGAAAAAAAATGTTTATCCTAAGTAATCACTGAGTACAAAATCCACAGCTTAACAGTGTGATTTAAAGAGAAAGCAGGAGAGCATGCAATTGCTCTAACACAGGGTTAGAAATAAAAGGTAAAAGTACATTTGTTTTGGTAATTCTAAATATACAAATATAATATTTACCATATCTACCCTGTAGTGTAGGACTGCTTAATTCCCATTTATACGTAATTCAAAAACCTTAAGGAAACATTAAAAATGTTCCAGGCAACTTTACTGAACATTAATGAATATTTAGTTCATGAGATATTAGAGCTAAAAATACTACTGTTTTTTAAAGTTAAATGGCTAAGAGAATATTAAGGTACCATTATTTTACTCTTCTTTTAATCCCACAGATGGCTTTTTATGTTAAAGGGATCAATTATGTCAAAAGGAGCTTGATTTGACAAACAGAGATTCCAGAATCAGAGTTGTTCTCTTGGTACAATGTCAATTTTTTTAAAAACATTTCCAAAAGCATTTTCATAGCTATCTACCTAAATAACTCTAAACAGCTTTTAATCAAGGGGTCCCTATATAACACTCCTTTTATCCTACACTGTGGCTGTTGGGATGAAACACCTGTTGTGGGAAAGTTCTCTAGGTTCTGATCTGACCCTCAAAACAACATCCATTTTTAGTATTAAATGACCGACCTCTGGGGAATAAGGAATCTAAGGTGTTGAGAGGCACAGAACTGATGTTTTGGTTGAGGAGAAGGGTGAAAATCAAGTTGGAACACCTAGTCCCTTCTACAATCAAGTCCTAACTATACCATAATAAAGTCTCAACCAACCTGATTAGTTCTTACCCTTTAGGAATCACATACTATACACTGATTAGATACTGAAGAAAATAAAGAAAAACATTTGAAAATACATGAAGAAATAGAAACATGGAAATTTCTCACAAGGCCCTGGATCAAAAAAATTTACAAAAAGATCTTTTGAAAATAATCACTACTTGTGAGCTTAATACACATAGAGATTCACTTTGTTTAACCTAAGTCATGTTAACTTACCAATAAAATAGTAAACAAACCAACATTTTAAACAATTTTATAAATTACCTGTCATTTCTTTTTGTTAATGTCACTCTCTCAACAATATACAAAAATAACACTACAGCACTATCCACCTAACCTGTCTCCATCTCTTGCAAAGTCCTGGGCCCTGGAAAGAGACTGGTCATCAATCTTCACTGTAGATGTCCCCCGCAAAGGGCAGGTGCATGTGGCTGCCAGTGACATTGGGCAATCGAGATAAGTCCGGCAGGCTCTGGATCCGGGACCTGAGTTCTTTGCGTACCAGGGAAACTCTGGCTAACTTGCGCTTGTATTCCTGTAACATCAAACCACTCTCATTAGCACTGTGGGAGTTCAGAAAGGAGCTATCTAGCTTATCCAGCTAATGCTCTGCAGAAAATCTGATAAAGCACTCAGTTTATGCTGAAAAACAAGATTATGTAAGCCTTAGGACCAAGAGAGGGATTTGGGAAATACTCAAGTAGGGAAACTCATTCTTAGGAAAAACTACAGTCTTAAGTTGCTGCTTCACACCTGTAAAAAGAAGACTAACATATTAATGTATCAATATTTAACTGAAGCATATAGGATTCTCAGGTATACCGGGGCAAGGATAAGAAAAAGTATATATTTATTTCCACAAGCTTAAAATAAAATTTAGCAGTGTTTTTGACTATAAATGTTGGCAAAAAACCACAGGAGTATTATCAGTATCTTTGAGTTTATCTTGAATAGAAACCAGATGCTTCATTATTACATCATAGTTTTTCACATTTATCACTACTTTGAAATGATTAGACCAACTGCTAGTGTTACTTAATTTATCAGTAAAGAAGCATGTATTACTGTTCAAGTTTTATTACTTCAATAACTATTTCAATATAACTTTTTTCTATTGTAATGTTATGCATTTTATTTTCTACATTTAAAGTATTTAACTTGAGAAGGGGTCCAAGGCTTCATAGGCTCACCAAAGGATCTCAATGGCACAAAAGGAAAAAAACTTAGGAAACCCTGCAAACAGCAGCCTAAGGCGTCAGACTAGAAACCAATAAAGATCATGTTTGGCTTAGGGGGAACAGGCCATTCTCTGTAGTGGAAATATCTTTTATTAATAACTGAAGCTTTCAGACTTCAACCCGGAGAGAGGAACCTTCTTTACTCCATCACCTAGTAGAGGCAGAGTGTGAAGAGGGGAAATCAAAAAGTTGACTATTATTTCCTCTATAAAGACTAGAAACTTTTCCTCCCTCTGACCAAGGGTTAGCTCACCAAGACAGAGCAGGTGAGTGAGAAGCTTTCATCTGGGGTAGGAGGCCTATCCACAAGGAGCCCCTTTTTGTTTCTCAACTCTGACTAAATCTCCTAGGAAATTTTTGGAGAAACAGAATTCTCAAAAGAACACCAGCTTCATCAACCATCAATTAAATGAGAACCTCTGGAAGCAGGTCCAGAGCTCTTGAATTTTGTAAAAGCTCCCCCAAAGGATGCTAATACACGAGCCACTTCTCTACAGGTTTTGTCTAAAAATGAAATCAGGGAAGCTTCTCTGTATTACTAAGTCCCCTCTTTTAAAGAACCACCATTAATATGCCTGGGGAAAGGAGTCTGTCAGAATTACTATATCCCAACCACTCTAAGGCAATGGGGAAACAGGGTTTCTGAAGCACACTGGGGAAGTGAGCACCCTGGCAGACAAAGCCAACGAGGGTGAATGCTGGGCATGCTGTAGGACAGCTTTGGACACAAAAGAGAGGTGTCGATTCTTGCCGTGTCTGCCTGTCCTTGCACTTTTAATCCATCATGAGGGTCAAGGTTGAGTAAGGGAATTTAATATCTAAAACCTCAAGGTTAAGACTTTCCTGTTCCTTTTTCCCCTTTGCCAGTGACACTGGCACAGCAGGTAGGTTTCAGTACAGCAGCTCTGAATGGCACAGAAAAGCAGCAAGGTGCTCATTCTAGATACACACTTTTCAGTCCATACACATTTCCGCACTTCGCACACGTCCTCAGAATACTCTGGTGGGGGCAGGGGCAAACACATACCTCCACCTGTCCCATCTGTGTGCATGCTCAGTGGCCTCAGTTGTCTCTGATTCTTTGCGACCCCATGGCAGGCTTCTGTCCATGGGATTTCCCAGCAAGAATACTGGACTGGGTTGCCATGCCCTCCTCCAGATCATCCTCACCCAGGGATAGAACCCACGGCTCCTACGTCTCCTGCATAGCAGGAAGATTCTTTACCACTGAGCTACTGGGGAAGCCCCCATATGTCCGTTTGTACTAAATCATTCTTTAATAAATAACACCTAAAGTACTCCAAGGCTAGCACGATAGATTCAGATGCTGTTCAAACATGCACATAAGTAATTACTCTGCTCCTCTTGAGGCTAGATGTCCTGAGAAGTCTCATGTGCCTTTAGTGATCATTACTGCCCATCCTAATTTCAAGTTTCTAGCAACCACACAGGCTGTTCTTCAGTTATTAAGATTTATCTTAATCCTTTGATTCAGGCAACCCACTCCAGTACTCTTGCCTGGAAAATCCCATGGACGGAGGAGCCTGGTAGGCTACAGTCTATGGGGTCGTAAAGAGTCAGACACAACTGGGCGACTTCACTTTTACTTTCATGGCAATTAAAAGCCCTCTACCAACTGGTGACACTGCATACAAAAAACTGGTACACATAAACAAGAGCTGCCCTTTACTGGATGTCCACTGATACACCAGGCATTAAAGAAAGAACTCATTTCATCCTCTCAGTAATCCTGTGAGAAGACTGATTATCCTTCACAAACAGTAAAAATCAGGCTTTCCTCAATTAGGAACAAAAGTAGTAACCAAAAATTTTCTTCTACTGTCAGAATCAGACTTTCATCTGAAAGACAAAAGATTTAAGAAGTTGTGGTTAACCATCTGATGGTAGCTTGAAGAAAAAACCGACGAAACCTGATTAACTACCCAACTCTATGATCCAGGGCACAGTTCTAAAGGTCTTAAATTGCCTCACTGGATTCCACAGGATGGTTTCCTATGGCAACGATGCTTATAGTAAGAGGTGCGTGTTGTTCTGAAACTGAGGCTCTACCTCAGACATGGAGGCTGAGAATACTGAGGCACCAATAACCCCTGCCCACCGCCCCTACCCAACCCAACCTCCCATCCCCGTGCCATTCAGGAGGTGGCAGTCACAAGCAGCTGAGAGGAACACAGGATGCTGCACCCCTCCCCTTCACCTAGAGCTCAGGACCTACAGCAGGGGGAGCATTTAGAGAAAAGCCTGCCATTGTCTCCACCCACAGTTCCACAGTCCCAACTCAAAGACTTTACAGGAGGAAATAAACAGGCAATAAAACAGCGCCCTCCTGGGTCAGAACAAATATCTAACTGACCTCAAAACAAAATCAGTATCTGGAAGAGATTCCTGCACTCCCATCTTCATCGCAGCATTGTTCACAATAGCCAAGACATGGAAACAACCTAAGCCTCTGCCAACAGATGAATGGATAAAGATGTGGTGCATATGTATAATGGAGCAC
Source organism: Bubalus kerabau (assembly GCF_029407905.1). Taxonomy (NCBI): domain Eukaryota; kingdom Metazoa; phylum Chordata; class Mammalia; order Artiodactyla; family Bovidae; genus Bubalus; species Bubalus kerabau. The sequence continues at coordinate 24,230,464 of NC_073644.1, read as the reverse complement.
TCAGCCACGAGAATGAAGGAAATTCTGTCATTTGCAACAACCTGGACAAACCTAGAGGACACTGTTGTTGTTTATGGTCACTAAGTTGTGTTCGACACTTCTGACCCCATGAACTGCAGTCTGCCAGACTCCTCGGTCCATGGGATTCTCCAGGCAAGAATACTGGAGTGGGTTGTCATTTCCTTCTCCAGGGGATCTTCCCAACGCAGGGATTGAACCCAAGTCTTCGGCATTGCAGGTGGATTCTTTACCATTGAGTAAAACAATTAGCCAGACAAATACTATATAATCTCACTTACATGGGGACCCTTAAGAAAAAAAAAAAAAAATGAACTCACAAAAACAGAGTAAGAGTGATGCTGACCAGGGACTGGGGTGCTAGGCGGGGGGAGATGGGAAGATGCTGGTCAATGGGTAGAAGCCTTCAGTTATAAAATGAATATGCTCTGGAGATCTAATGTAGAGATCCTGATTATAGTCAATAATACTGAGTACACCTGATATCTGCCGAGAGCAGACCTATGTTCTCATCACCAAAAAGGAGAGAAAAAGTAATGATGTGTAGTGAGGAATATATTAACCTGATTCTTAGTAATCATTTCACAAAGAATACTTACACCATACTCTGTAAATATACACAGTTTTATGTGACAGTTTCACCTCAATGAAGCTGAAGTTGGGGGCAAAGAAACATCTTTTTATCCTTAGTATATAAAAAAGGCCACTACAGGTAAGTCCCTTTTATTTTCTCATTCTTTTCTAACTAAACCTGCATTTCGCAAAAACGGCTTTCAAAATATTTTGTATTTTAACCTAAAGAACTTCTTTTTCCTAAAAGAATTTAGCTCTGTTCCAGCAACAAAGAGGATCTGAATTCTAAAGTTAAAAAAAAAAGAAAAAAATGCTGAAAAGCCAAAGCATTAAAAAATCATGCCCTTTCCCTTAGTAATAAATACTGAACTGATATATACTCCCTTCACTGCAAAAGTACAGCAATCCCACTGCTGGGCATACACACTGAGGAAACCAGAAGGGAAAGAGACACGTGTACCCCAATGTTCATCGCAGCACTGTTTATAATAGCCAGGACATGGAAGCAACCTAGATGTCCATCAGCAGATGAATGGGTAAGAAAGCTGTGGTACATATACACAATGGAGTACTACTCAGCCATTAAAAAGAACACATTTAAATCAGTTCTAATGAGGTGGAGGAAACTGGAGCCTATTATACAGAGTGAAGTAAGCCAGAAAAACACCAATACAGAATACTAACGCATATATATGGAATTTAGAAAGATGGTAACAATAACCCTGTGTACAAGACAGCAAAAGAGACACTGATGTATAGAACAGTCTTATGGACTCTGTGGGAGAGGGAGAGGGTGGGAAGATTTGGGAGAATGGGATTGAAACATGTGTAATATCATGTATGAAACGAGTTGCCAGTCCAGGTTCAATGCACGATACTGGATGCTTGGGGCTGGTGCACTGGGATGACCCAGAGGGATGGTGTGGGGAGGGAGGAGGGAGGAGGGTTCAGGATGGGGAGCACATGTATACCTGTGGCAGATTCGTTTTGATGTTTGGCAAAACTAACACAGTGTTTGAGGTTTAAAAATAAAATTAAAAAAAAAAAAGTACAGTGTTGTATTTTGTCTTTTTAAAATTTTTATTTTTTAATTGAAGTATAGTTGATTTATAGCTGTTGTAAACCCTCTGGTGTACAACAAAAATGATTACGTTATATAGAACATACATAAAAGAATGTATTTATATTATGTTCTTTTTCAGATCCCTTCCCATTACAGGTTAAGATATTGAATATAGTTCCCTCTGCTATCCAGTATGTCCTTGTCATCTACTTTAGATACAGTAGTCTTTATCTGTTAATCTCAAATTCCAGTCTGTCCCTTCCAGCCTTTCCCCCTTTGGTCTCTTTTTCCTTTTGTTCTCTTCTGTGATTTGTTGACTGTCTTCAGTACTTTTTTGGATTACTTCTTGTTTATATCTATTATACATTTTGGGGTTTGCGATTACCCTGAGGTTTTGGTATAGTAGTCTATATAAACACATGTGTTGTAAGTCACTCATCTTTCAATTTCAAACACATTTTAAATACCCTGCCATTTATACTCTCCTTCTCTCTCGGTTACATTTTGATAACATGTTTTACATCTAACTGCTCTGTGTATCCTTTAACTGCTTACTGTGGACACAGGTGTGATTTTACTACTTTTGTCTTTTAATCTTTCTAGCTTTGTGTGTAGGTGATTTCCTTAATGTTTTCTTTTACCTGTGAGCTTTTTCATCTCTTAGCTTGTTTCTAGTTGTGGCCTTTTCTTTTTCAGCTAGAGAAGTTCCTTATATGTTTTTTGTAAAGCTGGTTTGGTGGTGCTGAATTCTTCTGTTACTTCTCTATAAAAACTTTTGATTATCCATCAAATCTGAAGGAGAGTCTTGTGGGTAAAGTATTCTTGGTTGTAGGCTTTTCCATTTCACTCCCTTCTGGCCTGCAGTTTCTGCTAAAAAATCAGCTGCCATTTCCTGAACCAATGTTTTACCTCATTTCCTGCCAACTGTTTACATGAGTTATTTTACTTCTCCCTTGTTATTCCCCACTCATTCAACAAGGCCTATATTTTTATTCTTAATTTACTTGCCAGATCTCCACAAACACCACACTCAAACGGCAACACTCATGTATATTTCAGTATCAATCAGGAGGTGCAATCTATCTTGTGTGCAGTGAAAGTGGGGTAGAGCTAGGTTGAAATCTGAACCACTAGAAATGCTTTTCTTTACAGCTAATATTGAGTATCTTATGTTGTGTTCAAATTTTCTCATTTCACACGACCTATTTTAAGATCAATCTTTGCCACAGAAGCTTTTCCTATTGTGGTTTCACACCTGCTACCATTCAAGTTAGTTCTGAACTTAAATACTACTATTCTGTTCTCCGGTTTTTATATCCATAACTGGGGAAAACACACTTTGTGTCTATCTGTATTCCTTATAGTGTCCAGCAGAGCACAGGGTATGAACAGGTAGATCCCCAGTGGATTCTCCTGGAAATTAAGTCAAAAGATCTGATACAAGTACTGCTGTGAAAATGCTGCACTCAATATGCCAGTAAATTTGGAAAACTCAGCAGTGGCCACAGGACTGGGAAAGGTCAGTTTTCATTCCAATCTCAAAGAAAGGCAATGCCAAAGAATGTTCAAACTACCGCACAACTGCACTCATCTCACACGCTAGCAAAGTAATGCTCAAAATTCTCCAAGCCAGGCGTCAACAGTACATGAACCAAGAACTTCTAGATGTTCATGCTGGATATAGAAAAGGCAGAGGAACCAGAGATCGAATTGCCAACATCCATTGGATCATAGAAAAAGCAAGAGAATTCCAGAAAAACATCTACTTCTGTTTCACTGACCATGCTTAAGCCTTTGTGTGGATCACAACAAACTGTGGAAAATTCTTAGACACGGGAATACCTGACCACCTCACCTGCCTCCTGAGAAACCAGTTTGCAGGTCAAGAAGCAACAGTTAGAATCGGACATGGAACGATGCACTGGTTCCAAATTGGGAAAGGAGTACATCAAGGCTGTATATTGTCACCTTGCTTATTTAACTTATATGCAGAGTACAACATGCGAAATGCCACGGTGGATGAAGCACAAGCTGGAATCACAACTGCTGGGAAAAATATCAATAACCTCAGAAATGCAGATGATACCAGCCTTATTGCAGAAAGCAAAGAGGAACTGAAGAGCCTCTTGATGAAGTGAAAGAGTAGAGTGAAAAAGCTGGCTTAAAACTCAACATTCAAAAAACTAAGATCATGGCATCTGGTCCCATCACTTCATGGCAAAAAAATGGGGAAACAATGGAAATAGTTTATTTTCTTGGGCTCCAAAATCACTGAGGATGGTGACTGCAGCCATGAAATTAAAAGACGCTTGCTCCTTGAAAGAAAAGCTATGACCAACCTAGACAGCATATTACAAAGCAGAGACGTTACTTTGCCAACAAAGGTCTGTTAGGTCAAAGATATGGTCTTTCCAGCAGTCATGTATGAATGCAAGTTGGGCCATAAAAAAGTTGAGTGCCAAAGAATTCATGCTTTTGAACTGTGATGTTGGAGAAGACACTTGAGAGTCCCCTGGACCACAAGGAAATCCAACCAGCCGATCGTAAAGGAAATTAGTTCTGAATATTCATTGAAAAGACTGATGCTGAAGCTGAATCTCCAATACTCTGGCCACCTGATGTAAAGAACGACTCAGTGGAAAAGACCCTGATGCTGGGAAAATCTGAAGGCAGGAGAATGGGACGACAGAGGACGAGATGATTGGATGGCATCACCGATTCAGTGGACGTGAATTTGAGCAAGCTCCGGGAGCTGGTGATGGACAGGGAAGCCTGGCATGCTGCAGTCCATGGGGTTGCTGGGTCAGACACAACTCAGTGATTGAACTGCTCCCTCCATTTATTACCTATAATCTTAGGCAACATGCCCTAAGATTATCTAAGCCTCACTTGCTTCCTTTATACAATATATATCTATTTTATCGGGCTGTGAGGCCTGCTGCTACTGCTAATTCGCTTCAGTCGTGTCCGACTCTGTGCGACCAGATAGACGGAAGACCACCAGGCTCCCCCGTCCCTGGGATTCTCCAGGCAAGAACACTGGAGTGGGTTGCCATTTCCTTCTCCAGCGCATGAAGGTGAAAAGTGAAAGTGAAGTCGTGAGTGAAGTGAAGTGAAGTGAAAGCTGTGAGGCCTAAATAAGTTAATTTTGGGAGTTTTCAAACTATGAAGTGCCATATGACCGTGGTTATCATTCTGAGATGGCATCAGAACCATCGTGCACCAAAAACAGCCAAGAGAATAAAATGTCCTGAAATGTGGAGTTCTTAGTCACTTTAGGGCTGACCCAGATACAGTTGTTCTAACATTCCAGTTCTTAAAATAAATGTCTTCACTATTTCTGAATTTAAATGTATATATAAGGGCTAACTTTTTCTTGCAGATGCCACTAAGAAGTCTGCTCTCTTCTTTCATACATGACTATGACTTAAAAAAAAACAGAGAGAGAATTTCAATTGTATACAGGTGAGGATCGTTAGTGGCCAGTAAAGGCTGTGGTCAACAATTTCAAGCATCATGCCTACCATGCTCCAGCCCTTCCTTCCTACCTACTTCCTGAGGGACAGTTGCTGAAGCAGAAAAGGAAAACATCAAGTTAGGAAGCCCAGTCCTGATTCTAGTGAGCAAGCTGTGTAGCTTCTCCAGGAATCGAGTCTGAGTGTAATCCAGGTTCCAGAATACCCTGAACACAAGGTTTTGACAAATCATTCTTTCATCTGTGGAATCAATCTTCAGCATCCCCTTCAAGTATAAAATACGACTGGGCCAGATAACAACCAGTTTTAAAAGACATACATACTAGGATATTATTTTAGTCAAGAAAACATGGACATCCTAGCATGCTGGGGTTATTAAAGACTTTCCCCACACAGTTACTTCTTAAGTTACTTAAGGATGGAGTCAGTAATATTTCCACACGACATCTTATTTCTATAGTATTCTTAGGGGTACCTATGCAAACACCTAAGCAATTTAATTTCTCCCTTTATGACTGTATGTATCCTTAGTCGAAATTTGATAGTAACATACTTGAGAATCTTGGGTTACAATGAATTAATGTTAAAAGTAGAGCTAGTTATCTTCATTCCAAACAGTATCAAGACATAATCTTCAGAACATATTATAAGAACCCCTTAGGTTGATGATAATGCTCACAATCCTGGTTCCTTTTATTGTTCTTCTGTAGAACTTTAAATGGCTTTGTTCTTTGATATGTATTTTATTATGTCTTTTGCCTCTCTCTAGATGTTATCAAGTCTTTCTTATATGACTTTCTTCAAATAACTATTTATTAATAGAAGCTCCAACTCTCACTTTTGAGAATCCACCATACTTTACTTCATTTTGCTTTCCCTGGTGTTGGGACTCTTTGCTAGGTTAGACAGGAAAAGTTAACCAAAGTATTTAATATCAATCAAGATTTTTTTAATACCACTTTTTTTTCAAAACAAGGCCAAGAAATTTCATGGTGTCAGGAAAATTAGTCAAGTCTGTGTCGTCTCCAGGGAACACAGTATAAAGCAGGTAAAGATCTCAGCAGTTTGCCCTAACCTGTCATCTAGAAAACAAATACCCAAATTTAGTTTGGTATACAGTCCTGAAATTTTTCAAAATTATAATAATTAAAATATTTTAAAAATATCAAATCCTTTCTATTTTCTTTTCACAGTATCCTATTTGTCTCTGATGGGCCCATTTTTCCTTGACCATCTGCAGAAAAGTTCTACCTTTTAGTGGGAAATACTTTAGCATAAATGAATGTTGTCTAACACTGTCATACATCATTCAGCTCCTTTGAGGGCTCACTATCATTTTCTTAAGTATTCTAAAAGCAGATTTTACCTTAAAATATCCTTGAAAAAGGTAATTCCCACCTGTTAATAAGTTATGATTCTACTAGCACAAAGGCTCATTAGCCTTCTGGATTAACAAGTAGAAAAAAGATTCAGTATTTACTCAGGGACTAAGATTTCTGCAGGGAACCCAATGCCTACCTGGCTATCAGCTGGGTTTTTAAAAAGTCAGTAATGCTAAATTATAATGAGGGTAGATACTGTTACAAATAAGCTTTATACATTTCTAGATTCATCAAGTATGATCATAATTAAAATTTTGATGTGCTTACTAAATGTCAAACACTGTTCTAAGTGGCCCATTTAATCTTCATAGGAAGAGACTATTATTATCCTTGCATTACAATGCTTCCCTGGTGGTTCAGCTGGTAAGGAATCTGCCTGCAATGTCAGAGACCTGGGTTCACTCTCTGGGTTGGGAAGATCCCCTGGAAACGGGAATGGCTACCCACTCCAGTATTTTGGCCTGGAGAATTCCATGGACAGTATAGTCCATGGGGTTGCAAAGAATTGGACAGGACTGAGTGCCTCTCAGTTTCACAGATAATAAAACTAAAGCACAACTGCTGCTGCTGCTGTTTAGCCGCTCAGTCATGTCCAATTCTTTATGACCTCATGGACTGCAGCCCGCTAGGCTCCTCTGTCCATGGGATTTCCCAGGCAAGAATACTGGAGTGTATCTCCTTCTCCAGGGCAATCTTCCCGACCCAAGGATCAAACCTGCATCTCCTGCTTGGCAGGCAGATTCTCTACCACTGAGCCACCAGGGAAGTCCAAAGCACAATTAACTTCTTGTTAAGAAACTTCCTCTAAAGTCAACAAAGGCTGCAAACTGACAATCTGGCTTCAGAGTCTTCATACTTAACCATTATTCTATCTTACCTCTCATATCTAGAATTGTTACTTGGATGGGTATTCTGAAGAAGCGTTATCCAACCGAAATCTACCTTACATCGAATATAGGATTACCACAATCACAGGACTAACAGGTCCCTAAAACTCAAAACCCAACACATTAAGGAAACAAATTGTGACTTATAGTAGGTAGTCTATCCCTTCATTAAAACATCTCTGGAATTTCCAGTAGTGGAGAGATGTCATTTTCTCATGAGTAACAGCATATGGGCTTAAAGATTAAAAAAGGGGGGGGGGGAGGGGAAGGGGACCAATGATAGTAATAGCAGCAACACACAAGAGAAAAGAAACAAGAAAAGGTAGAGGGCCAGTCCAATCAGCAATGATGACCAGCATTTCAGAGAAGTTGAACCTATTGCCAATTATCACTTTTGACATTGGAAGGGGAGCATAAGCCAGGAGCCTACAGGCCACTTCTCTGTAACTTCAAAATTAAATGGAAAGAAGGAATTTAAGAAAGTGAGATGTAACACATTTTCTACTCATCTTATATTTACCCTAAGAAGTAAGACCTAATCACACTTTCTTGAAATTTTCATTTACCTTTTGGCCTATTTTCATCTCCTGTGTGCCTTTTAGTCTTACTCCCTAAGAAAATGTTATCCAGTTACTAAAGAATCACACTATCTCAGGGTCATGGAGGTCAGCTAATTTGGTATTTCCCAAATTCGGTGTCCAGCAGGTTTTCCAGTATGTCATGTATGGATGTGAGTGTTGAATTACAAAGAAAGCTGAGTGCCGAAGAATTGATGCTTTTGAACTGTGGTGTTGGAGAAGACTCTTTAGAGTCCCTTGGACTGCAAGGAGATCCAACCAGTCCATCCTAAAGGAGATCAGTCCTGGGTGTTCATTGGAAGGACTGATGTTGAAGCTGAAACTCCAGTACTTTGGCCACCTGATGTGAAGAACTGACTCCTTAGAAAAGACCCTGATCCTTGGAAAGATTAAAGGTGGGAGGAGAAGGGGATGACAGAGGATGAGATGGTTGGATGGCAGCACCGATTCAATGGACCTGAGTTTGAGTAAGGTCTGGGAGTCGGTGATGGACAGGGAAGCCTGGCATGCTGTAGTCCATGGGGTCGCAAGAGTCAGATACAACTGAGTGACTGAACCGAACTGAAATTGGGTGTCCTGCAGAATATTGCTACACAAGGCTTTTAACAGGCAGGCCATAAACCTGGGATCCTGGGCTGTTCAAGAGCACATATAGCTTCTTTGTGACATCCCTGCTCCCGTCTCCAATGTGCTCATGTCCAGAATGAAGCTTCAGAAGAGATTCCGGTTTGTAACAGTCCTCAAAAACACTAACATACATAACACAGGCAAACATTAGAGCCAACACCTCTCTTGTTCTTGTCATTCAATCTCTTCTTGACCACCTTCAGCAACAGCAAACATTGCATTCTCTTTCACTTTTAAAGAACAGTTTCACTGGATACAGAATTTTAGGATGGAATTTCTCCCAACACTTTTCATTCCACTCTTCTTGGCGTGGTTCTGCTGTAATTCTTTTCCTACAGATAAGAATTTTTCTTTTTCAACTCTTCCCAAGGTTTTCTCTTTGCATTTCATTTTCTGCAATTTGAATATGACATGAAAACTGAAAGTGTTAGTTGCTCAGTCATGTCCAACTCTTTGCAACCCCATGGACTATATATAGTGCATGAAATTTTCCAGGTCAGAACACTGGAGTGGGTAGCCATTTCCTTTTCCAGGGGATCTTCCTGACCCAGGGATCAAACTGGGGTCTCTCAAATTACAGGTAGATTCTTTAGTGTCTGAACCACCTGGGAAGCCCCAACATGCCTAAGTGCAAACCACATTTTTATATCCTGTCAAGTATTTGTCCTCTCCATTTCCTGGATCAGTCAGTTTGATGTGCTGTCATTAATTTTGGAATTTCTTCTGCTTCATTTGTTCTCCTTCTGATATCCCAAGCAAATGTTATGTTACACTTTTCCAAACTGCCCACAATTCTTGAATGTTCTAGGTTTGGTTTTTGGAGAAAAGGTTGTTGCTGTTGTTCTATTTTCTTTTTGCATCTAAGTTGGGAAAATCTCTACTGATGGATTATCAAGCCCATATATATTTTTCCCTCAGCAGTGTCCAGTCTACTGAGGTGATCATCAGAAGCACTCGTGTCAGTGTTTATTCCTAGCATTTAAAATTTGTTTTTGATTCTTTAAGCATTTTCACCTCTACTTACATCTGTTCTTGCATGGTGTCTACTCTTCATTAGAGTTGTTAACATATTAATCAATTACATTCCTGAGCTGGTGATTCTAAAATTTGTGTCATACAAGAATCTACTTCTGACTTCTTGTTTTGTCTCTTCAGGCTGTTCCTTGCCTGTTGGCATGTTTTGTAATTTTTCAAAAGCTGAACATGATTACCAGACAATAAAAGACTGAGGTAAACAGATCTTTATCTTGAGGTTTTACATTGGTGTGGCCAGGATTGGGGCTATATTTGAGGTCTGCTGTAGATGTAGATAGCTGAGGTTTTTTGAAACACATTACTTTCATAGTCCTTTCACATTAGGCCAGGTCTAATTGGAAGAATGGTTTTGTCATTTGGAAGATATCCACTGGTCCTAATTCGGCCTTCTTACATAAACCAAATTCTTCTCTCCCAATAGCTTTCAAAGCATCTGAAGACAAGTAGCACATAAATTATGCCTGTCCTTAAGTCTGATCTCTGATATCCCCATTTGTTCAACTGTCCAATGTACTTTATCTTTATTTCCTTTGCCATCCTGACCCCTGCCTCTGAATACACTGTGGTAATTCCCTTTGCTAATGCAGAATCCAGCTGCATTAACAAGCATGGTTTAACAAGCATGCATTAACAAACATGCTTTAACAAGCACCCAATGAAATAGAACTTATTTTTCATATTCTGAACACTTAGTGTAGCTTAACACTGTTTATGTTACTACAGCTTTATCACCACACTAACAGCTACATGACCCCTGTTTTCTCAAGAAATGATGCCAAGCCATACTGATGCCAAGTCCTACTGATGCAGTTAGCTTAGAGAAATCTAAATGTAGGAACTGACAGTGGAAATTTTTAAGTGATAATGAAACCAATGCAAGATTCACATATTCCCCATTCAATTTGCACTGGTTATGGACCAATGGTTATTAAACTGTGAGCCACAGATGTGTATTAGAGGCAGCTTTAATTCAACTGAAGTTGTAAGCAAATCTGGGCAATGTGCATTTTTCAAAACTTTTGGCCACTCAGAAACTTTAAAAATGACAATGCTCTCATATTCTATAATCTGATGTTTCATGAACTTTTTTTTTTTTTTGGCTCTGACACACAGCATGAGGTCTTAGTTCCCAGAACAGCTCCCCCTGCAGTGAAAGCACAGTTTTAACCCCAGATGGGAACCAGGGATGTCCCAAACACACTTTTTCTTTAATCAAAGAAAACTGAACACATTTATCTATGGTCCCAAAAGTTAAAAAGTTACTAAAATCTCATTAGGATTTAGAACACAGAACACATTACTGTAGCATAATGTATTCAGCATCTAATAAGTTATCAAAATTTATCAAATTTACTGATAATGATCTGCCTAGTTAATATGCATATTTCATTGTATGTAAAATTATCTCAATTTTAAAATGCACTAAGTATTAATCCTAAAAAAAACCCAAGAATACTACTTTATGATGGAATACTATCACTGGTATTAGAAAGCTTCCAAGAATGAAATTGGCTTTGCTTTGAAGCAGTGCCTTTCTTCATAACCTGATCTAAGCATGACCAAATTTGACATGTTTTACAAAGAAATTTTGCTTTAGGAAGCTATGCCAGACAGAATTCTTTCTGTGAGATATTAGTATCAATGACATAAGACTCTCTTTAAAATTTTGATTTAACTACCTAAGAAGTTCATATTTTACTTCAACAAAACGGTATGTGCAATGCTATCAAAATTACCAAGACAAATTCTAACATGAATCTTACTTTAAAAAGGAGTGGACAATTAGAAGGTATAGTTACCAAAAATACCACTCCCCCAATAAATTACAATGATGCATTGAAAGACTGAGCTTAGAGAGGCAGTGAGGACTTGCAGATTAACTTCTAGTATTTTTGATAGTAAATATCTCCCCCAACCAGGATGTCACACAGACCTAGGTCTTCCAGTAGATCCAACAACTTATATATCCTACATGGATAAATGGACCTCTTTCCTAAGGCTTCAGCTGTCTTTTAAATAAAGGAAACAAAAGATACAATAAATGCTAGCCACCTATAATGTTGTTTAAAAAAGTCACTATCACAAATACTTTTTTAGAAGATGAGATTGAATATATGCAACTATTTAAAACAAAACAGTGGAGTGAAATATTAAAAATTATTGTTTTCAGAGAGGTTGATATAAACTCTTGAGCTGGAATTTTTTCAGTACTTTCCAAATTTTCTATAATAAACATTTATTGTTTTTATGATGGGAAAGCATTTTAGGAATAAAAGGCAAGGAAAAATTTTAAACTCTGCATACAAACTTACTCAGAAGTTTCCAACTATAAGATGAAGAATGGGTGGAAAGTCAAAAGCCCTGAATTTTAGAGTTTAAACAGATCTCATAAATCATTAGGTTTGATATCTGCATTTTGAAAATGAGGGGAAAGAAAGATTTATATTACACAACTTCAAGTTCACACCAAAGTTCTAAAACCCATAACTCTCTGGTTCATTATTCAAATCCAAACTTCATACTCACTGAAGGCTAATCAAGATAAATATCCAAGTTGGATGTAAATCTGTACACTGAGTATGGCTGTAACTCTTTTAACATTTTTGTAATGAGGCTTACAATGGTATTTTTAATCTGTGATTTTTATAAGATTAAGAAAGTACACTGAAATGTTATCAGGAACTAAGTAGTTTTAATATATTCGTTTTAATGTAATTATTTTAATATTTTCAAATTTCCTTTGAAGATAATATTAACTAATACTTCAGTGCTTCAGTGTTCTCATTCATAAAACAGTATCCACCTCATATAGTCACAAATATAGGATCAATACCTAGAACTGCACCTTCACAAAGAGTAAATGCTAAGTATTTGTTATTATTTTATAATAAAATTATAAATTGTCTCCTTACAATGTCATTTAACTGCAGTATCAGGTTTCAGGTTAGACACTGATCATTTTTCACCCATATAATGTATAGAAAATGTTTCCTTTATTCAGGATTGGGATATTTCATGCAAGAGGCCAAAAATTTTTGGGAATCTAAATAAAAACTAATAAGCTCTTAGAGGCTGTGAAGACAACCTATTTTCTGATGAATCCTAACTAGGGATGGGGCAGGATCTCCACATGTGTAGGCATTTTCAGTAGTTTACATCACTATGTTGGACTTTTCTGTTAACTATTTCCTAGGGGGAAATTCTTCCCTCTGAATCTGCTGTCTTATGTATTGCCCTTCAGGGAATGCCTGGTAGTTCCAGTGATGTTACTGTCTTTGTGACTAGACTGCTATGTACAACTTACTTGGGTTGTCATTAAAGTGGACAAGATCCAACATCAATTACCCAGTGAATGATTTTCCAGAAACAGGTGATTCCCATTACTCCTGGGCCTCACCAGCTTGGAGGAAACACTGCCCTTTTCCTCTGCTCCAAGCTCTGATACAGACACAAATGCCTCACCGCTGCTACCTGGCCCAGGAAGAAGTTCGGCAAGTGACCTTCCTGTTTCCACTGCAGCACCCTTAGTCCCTGTGTGTTGTTCCAACTTCCTGCTTCCACTTCGGAGCTTAGAATATTTAAGCAAACACTCCCATCTTGAGGAGAGCACATGCCAAGATGTGGTTTATTTCTTCAATTCCTATCAGTGATCCACCTTCTAAGTAGGCTGCCATCTGAGGGAGGAGGGCACCCATAGCATTTCTATTATATTAGAGTGGAGCTATTATATACATATTTAATAAATATAACTTATCCATTTTATCTCTGTATCTTTTAATCTTTATCAGTCATTATAAACAGGATTTTCTGTGGCAACGGAAATGTTCTGTATCTGCACTATCCAAGAGTACCAAAGAGCCACACGTGGCTACTAAGCATCTGAAATATGGCTAATGCTGATAACTTAAATTTTATTCAATTGTAATTAAATATCACTGTGGCTAGTGGCTACTGGGTAGTGCAGCTCCTTCTCTCTTTACATTCACCTCAACTCCATGTGTGCCTCCAATTCATTCTTCTTCCTCAAATTTCATTTCATCCCCCCCTCTTCATTGTATCTACCTTTATATTTGTGTAATATATATACATATTCATCTTTATTATATGATATCATAAAGATAGACTATGCTAGGTTTTATAATTCCTTTATTAAATTTTAATATATATTAACTTTTCTATAAGTTCTAGGAGGTGGGAAAAGCTGCCACTCAGTCTAACATCTTAAAAAAAAGAAATCTACTCTGCTTTCATTTTCTCTACAGAAGAGTGAAAATCTAAATCAGGCAAGGAAATAATGTGACTATCACACTTTAATTATGCCCAAGTCTCCTAACAGAATCAATTACATCCCAGACCAACTTCATTTACAACAGAGAAATAAGTATAGGGCAGGTAAGTCCAAATCTCAAAAAAAGATGGAATATATTATTTAAAAGATCTTAGGAATCCAGTTGCAACCACTGAGATGCTAAGACTATAACTAGGAATATAAACACTTGCTTTTTGAGAGCTCACACTACAGATATAAAAACACTGCAGACATCTTATACTCTTCTTACAGTATCCCAATAAATAAAACACAAATTCACTGGTTAAATGATAAGACAGATATAAACTAGCTAGAAAACCTCCAAGTCTCTTTGTTTTGGGGCTGAAACTTCTGGGGGCACTTACTATATGCTGAGCAGTTTAAGCACCCCAACTCGTTTAAATCCCATAATAATCATATAAAGCAGGTATAATTATTATCTCTATTTTATAGACAAGGAAACTGAGGTAGAGAAAGATCAAATGATTTGCCGTATGCCACTCAGCTAGTGAGTGGTGAAGCCAGATTCTTAACTCAGGTAATCCGGTTCCAGAGTCCCTACTCTTCCGCACAGGGCTAAAGTGCCTGGCTATGTGTTTACTGATCCAAGACCAAGCTGATTAACTGGGGAAAACGTCTAATCACAGGCATATGTTTCTAGCCTAGCCTTATCTCTCAAACACACAAAAATACTTTTATTTGTAATTTAAAATATATCCTTAAGAAATTTGCAGAAGAAACAAAAGCCAAAACAAGAAGTAACAAAAGTAAAGTGTTTTAAAGAAAAACTCTTACATACTGAAACACTGACTCAGTAAGATAATACAGACACATGTATTTTAAAAACTAATTACATAAGAATCTGACAAACAACTCCAAGATTAAGAATGGCTGATGTTGAATAAAAAAAAGTTTGAAATAGTCCCAAAATTAGCATGAGCAAAAAAATGCCAGAGCTACATTGTCAAAAATATACACCACCAAAAGAAAGAAAAAAACCCCTCAGGGCTAGAAGAAAGTTTATATGCAGCCAAAAAAGCTCCAAAGTGAAGGGAATGGTCTTTCTCAAAGGAAAGCAGGGTGCTTGCTTTGATATCCCTACTGCATCAGTAACAGAAGTACAGGAAAAGTGGCATGATTCACAGCTGGCAGCTTTCTGTGGCCATGGAGCAACCAGAGCTAGAAGGTCCACGGGAAGGATATCGCAACTTTCGAGGACAGCGGGAAGGCAATTGAGGCTTCAGGGGACAGCACGAGGGCAACCGAGGTGTCAGGGGACAGTGGGAAAGTAGTAGAAGCTTCAGAGGACAGCGATCAGGAGGTGGCAACAAAAGTAACAGATTTCAAAACAAAGGCCAGAAGCGGAGTTTTAATAACACATTTGGACAGTAGCTTGAAGTAGAGGATTCATTTGGCCAAAACAGAACTATGTTCAGCAATGTGGAACTGAACATTATTTTTCATACAAAGTTAAAAGCACATTGTATCTCCTTCCTGACCACTTGCCCAGTCCCCATCTCTTCGAGAGAGAAAAGCTTCATCTAAATTATTTCATCTGACTGATGACTGTCTTATAACTTCATTGCTACTTCCATCTTGGGTATTCCATTGGAAAAGGTGCATGGATTCATTACATATTCTAATGTATTATTTATAGATTATAAGATAAAGTCAAGCATGTATCTGCTGATACTTTTTAAGTTGACCTGTCATTATACTTAGAAATGTCTCTTAATAGTAGGCTTCCCTGGTGGCTCAGATGGTAAAGACTCTCCTGCAATGCAGGACCCCTGGGTCGGGAAGATCCCCTGGAGAAGGAAATGGCAACCCACTCCAGTAATCTTGCCTGGAGAATTCCATGAACAGAGGATCCTGGCAGGCTACAGTCCATGGGGTTGCAAAGAGTCAGGCATGACTGAGCAACTATCACTCAAAAAAGCTCTAAATTATTTATGCTAAAATAATATTTTATTTATTAGAATTAACTTCAACATTCTTTAAATAATAAAAAAAAAGACATATAATTATTTACTTTGCTTACTGAAGTCATCTTTTCTCAGAGCTCATTACTTTCATCAAACATGTACTTTCAAATACCTATTTATTTGTACAATTCCTAAACCCACAGATTAGGAAAAATAATCTAAAAGTAGAGAGAGAAAATGCTTTAAGCACTAACTGCAAGCAATAAAACATAAGTTAACCTACAAAGAACACATATGCAAGTTTCTTAAAAAAGCAGACAGTAGCAGATTAAGCAGTATGTAACATTTAAATAGGTCCAAATATTCCTATAAATTTTACCAAGCTCTATGGGCAGGACTATTTTCCAGTTGTTAGACATTTATAATGTAGATTCTCCTATGTGTCACTTTAACAAGCAACCTGTGCCTGTGGGGACTCCCGGCAGCACGGGGAGGGTCCAAGGACCACTGTGACTAAAGGGGTACTGGGTGGCGTGGCTCCTGTGCTGGGAAAACAGAGGCAACGCTCCAGTCAGGTCTGAGCTGACTGGGCAAACTCGCAGAACTCTTGGTGCTAACATCTCCTCGGATGCCGATTCCCTATCCACCTGCTCCAGAGTTGTAGCATCTGTGAACTGGCCAACTAAAAGCCAGTATTAAATCTCTTTTTTCAACACAGATCAATAAAACACTGACAAAACTCTCCACTCCCCCCATTAGAGAACCATGCTGTGAGCAAGAACAAGTACAACAGAAACAGCAACAGCAACAAAAACCCACGGGACTATTAAAGGAAAACAACAGAAATGAGGAAAAACGATGAGAAAAGATAAACAATGTGGCATAAAGATTCAAGAGAGTCAATATACGTAACAGGGAATTTAAGGAGCAACTATGGTAGCTCAGATGGTAAAGAATCCACCTGCGATGCAGGAGATGCAGGTTCAATCCCCAGGTTGGGAAGATCCCCTGGAGGGGGGCAAGGCAACCCACTCCAGTATTCTTGCCTGGAGAATCCCAGGACAGAGGAGCCTGGCAGGGTCCATGTTTAGTTGGACACGACTAAACACCTAACACTGTAATAAAAAATTAACAGAAATAAATGGCAACATACATTTTTCTGATAAAAGTGAACAGCAATGTCAAGCCAAATTAATTAAAGGCCAATATCCTAGATATGTGATAGTCAAAGTGTTAAATGTGTAAGAGAAAAGAAAAAAAAAACACGGTAACTAGACCAAATGAAAAAAGAAAGTGACCCAAGAATTCTACATTCAGCCAAGTACTCATATGTGAGCAGAAAGGAAAGCCACTCACAGACATGCCAAGACTTGCACTAATTTTGCTATTCATCAAGACTTCCACAACTCTGCCCTTTTTTTGACATAGTTGACTGGAATAGCTTTTCAAGTAAATTTTTAAATGACAAATAATATAAGAATAATGTAATAAAATTAAAAAATATGATTTTCTACAGACCACTGAAAGGATCTAGGATTCTATAAATGAAACTGGTTGGTAAAGAGTAAAGAGAAAAGAGGGAGAAAACTAAATAGAGAGCTATTATTTCAGAGTATGTAATTTCAATATCAATAGTAGGTTGTGGTTTTTACTTATAATTCTGGATTTTTGGTATAATCTACATTTTCCCCAGGAATGCATGTGAATGTATACACACACACATACACACACAAATATATAAAACATATAAATGAAAAAAAAAAAAACTTTTGTGAAATTTCCTAAACAAAAGTATATAATAAATTTCTAGCTACTGATCAGAAAATGGAGATTACTAGTCTCAGAACCATGTGCTCCCTTCACATCAGAAACATTATTCAAGCAGAGGCTACTTAACCTATCTTTTGAGAAGTGTGCTAAATTAATTTCCAGCACTGGGTAAATTAGATGATCTCCAAACCAAGCTCTGTGCATTGTTGGTAGGAATGCAAAATAGTTGTGGCCATTATAGATGGTATAGTATGGTAATTTCTCAGAAAAATGGAAAACAGAATTACCACATGATTCAGCAATCCCACTCCTGGGTATATACCCAGAAGATGTGAAGTCAGGGACTCAAAAAGATATTTGCTATGAACCCATGTACACAGCAGCATTATTCACGACAGCCAAAAGGCGGAAGCTATTACAGTGTTCACTGATGGACAACTGGGGAAAAACAGAGAAGTTTATACATGTTATAAAGTATTATTGAGCCTTAAAAAAGAAAATTCTTGGACTTCCCTAGTGGTCCAGTGGTTAAGAGACCACCTGCTAATGCAGGGGACATAGGTTCAATCCCTGGTCTGGGAAGACCCCACATGCTGCGAGGCCACTAACTCTGTGCGCCACAACCACTGAAGTTCATGCGCCCTAGAGCCTGTGCTCTGCAACAAGAGAAGCCACTGCAAACACAAGCCCCACTCACTGCATCTAGAGAAAGCCCTCAAGCAGCAATGAACACCCAGCACAGCCAAAAATAAATTTTTTAAAAAAGAAAATTCTGGCATATGTTATAACGTGGATGAACCTAGAGAATATAATGCTAAGTGATATGAAAGTGAAAGTGGTAATTGTTCAGTCGTGTCCAACTCTGTGCGACCCCATGAACTGGAGCCCGGCAGCCTCTCTGTCCACAGGATCCTCCAGGCAAGAATACTGGAGTGGGTTGCCATGCCCTCTCCAGGGGATCTTCCCACCCCAGGGATTAAACCTGGGTCTCCTGCACTGTAGGCAAATTCTTTTATCATCTGAGGCACCTGGGAAGCCCCTCCCGTCAAAAAGACAAATGCTGCAGGATTACACTTATATTATATATCCAGCATAGACTTATTCATAGAGACAGTCTGTCAGGGGTGGTAGGGAGTGGGGAGTTGATTCATGGGTATAGTTTCAGTTCTGCTACATGAAAATAGTTCTGCAGGCTGGCTACAAAAGAACATGAATATACCTAACAGTATCGAACCGCACACTTTTAAAAATGGTTAAGATGGTCAACTGTATATTTATCTTACAATTTTTTTAAGTGTAAAAGAAAAAAACTATACCATTACTTTAACTGCTCCCAGAATTTATCCCAGTAAAGATTTTTATGGGTATTATGCAATTTAAAGGATCTGGTAGTAGGGCAAAAGGAAAAAGCAAAAAACAAAAAACCATTATGTAAAATAATGGCTTTTGGTATTTATTGCCAACTGTCTTTCACAAAGAATGAATGATACATGAATTTACATCAACAGTGTAAGAGACCCACTCCCATCTCCTCTTGTCATTGCACAGGATGCCATATCCTTTTCTTAAACTTGTAGCTAACATGAGCATGAAAATCATATCATGTATTACTTTTTCCATTTTTCCCCTACTTCTAAGAATTTATGAAACCATGATCACAGATAAGCATATTCTTAAACTGGAAAAAATAAATGCTAAGCAGCAGTCAGCTGGCTAAAGAAATACTTCTTTAAAACCGAATATGATCTAGATATTAAAATGAGAATTTCTGTAATCACAGGAAAATGTTTACAGTACATGTGTAAAAAGGGCAATGTATAAAAATGTCATACATGCTAATGCAATGACTGACCCCATCTTCCAAATCTTGTCAAGGGTTATTTCAGGAGGAACGAGACTTTAGGTGATATCTGTGCTTACCAATAGTTTCTAAACTATAAGGAGCATGTACTACTCATACAATCTTTTTTTAAAGAACTAATATTTATTGACCACTCAAGCTAGTTCTCTAGGTCAATGCCAGAATCATTCACACCATGGTTATCAATCTCATTTATCACTGATTCCTCTTACTCCTCTGATCCAGTTAACAAATTATGGTGATTCAATTGTTCCCCTCACCTTCCCATTCCTTTATTTTCTCATTGCTATCATCAATTATGGTTTAGGCCTTCATTACCCATAATATAAAATTTCCAGTAAAGTCCTATCTGGTCTCCCTATCGCAAATCTCTTGCCATTCTAATCCACTTGGCAACTGCAACCGGGTTTCCAAACACTGCTAATGCTACAAGTCTGCTCTGGCCTCTGGGCTGTTATAAACCAACCATCTGCTCAGCCAGCCATTCAGTGCCCTTCACAATTTGATTCCAACCTACTTTTCAATTTCATCTCATTCTTAATAATTCTCAGCTGCTACAGTAACAACAAATAATTGTAGCAGCTGTCAGTTATTGTGCACTTTACCACACCCAGGGTGCTAACTGCTTTATATGCATAAATTCCGTAATCACAATGCTTCTCTTGAAGGGTATGAGTAACTCATACTTACGAGTATGAGTTCTATTCCACAAAGGAGTTAACAAGCAGAGAGCAATTAGAGTTTAATTCCTCTTTTTACCTAAGTGAACAAACGTAGACGAGGACTATTAATTTGTAGCTACGGTTCTTCCACCAGGTAGCACTGTGATGCTTATAAATTCAGCACTTATGGATTGCTGAGTATTACTGTTCGTCATTCATGTTTTCTAATATATCGTTAAAGTGTTATTCTACTAAAGACAAAAAGTAAACTGGTAAAATAATTTTAAAATTCCAAAATGGTCTTTCATTTTTTTGTCAAAAATTCCCAACTGCAGTTCTAGAATCCACAGTCCTTTAACACAAAACCCCCTTTTAAAAAAGTATTGGGCTTATACTAATATGACTTAAAAATTAACTTATTTTCTGCTGAATACAATTTTTTTCAAAAACCTCAAATATCTTTAATCATTTTATCAAAGCATCATTCTAATTACAAGAGAAATCACAAATTTAAAATACAAAGAGTACATACTCCTTGCAAACTACATTTGTACTAGCATTCATTCATTCATTCATCATTTGATGGCCAACTATCATTTTACTCACTCAACAGAAACACCTGCCTACTAGGAGAAAAACTATTGCTCCAAACCCTTAAGATACAGCAATAAACATGAAAAATAAAGTTCTTCCTCTCATGGTACTCACATTCCAGTCAGGTACAGATATAAGTATATAATAAGGTTTTAAATTTCAAACAGTGGTTTAAGTTCCATGAAGAAAAAACAATATATCAGCAATGTAATCAGGAGAAGGGTAGGTGGAATTTAATGAGACAAGGGTTCTAAGGAGGCGATATAGGAATGAAAAAAAAGGAACCAAGTTCCCAGGTGGTGCTAGTGGTAAAGAATCCACCTGCCAATGCAGGTTAGACATGAGATGCGGGTTTGATCCCTGGGCTGGGAAGATCCCCTGGAGGAGGGCAGGGTAAGCCACTCCAGTATTCTTGCCTGGAGAACCCCATGGACGGAGGAGCCTAGTAGGCTGCAGTCCACAGTGTCACACAGAGTCTGACACAACTGAAGCAACTTAGCACGTAACTAAAGATCAGGTGACTGCAGCCATGAAATTAAAAGACGCTTACTCCTTGGAAGGAAAATTATGACCAACCTAGATAGCATATTCAAAAGCAGAGACGTTACTTTGCCAACAAAGGTCTGTCTAGTCAAGGCTATGGTTTTTCCTGTGGTCATGTATGGATTTGAGAATTGGACTGTGAAGAAAGCTGAGCGCCGAAGAATTGATGCTTTTGAACTGTGGTGTTGGAGAAGACTCGAGAGTCCCTTGGACTGCAAGGAGATCCAACCAGTCCATTCTGAAGGAGATCAGCCCTGAGATTTCTTTGGAGGGGGATACTGCTGAAGCTGAAACTCCAGTACTTTGGCCACCTCATGCGAAGAGTTGACTCATTGGGAAAGACTCTGATGCTGGGAGGGATTGGGGGCAGGAGGAGAAGGGGACGACAGAGGATGAGATGGCTGGATGGCATCACTGACTCGATGGATGTGAGTCTGAGTGAACTCTGGGAGTTGGTGATGGACAGGGAGGCCTGGCGTGCTGCGATTCATGGGGTCGTGAAGAGTCGGACATGACTGAGCAACCGAACTGAACTGAACTGAAAGATCAGGAGACAGCACTACAGCCACTTTGTTAGCAACTGGCAAAGCAAAAGCCCTGCTGTGAAAACTTGCTTCATCTGCTTAAACTGATGCCTCTGAGATGGTTACAAGATGAGGTTAACAGAGACTCAAGACTAGTCATCTCACAGGCCATGTATGGAGTCTAAGATCCAGAAGTGTAATAGGAAGCATTAGCGAGTTTTACACGGGGGTCTGATGAGACCTGTTTTCCTCTTAAAAGTCCAATCTAGCTCCTGTGATGTAGAGAGTTAAGAGAGGGTGCAGGAAGCTCAGCTATTAAAACAACAGAGGCAACAGACAACAGTGTGGTCTGGTATGAGTTATGAAACATATATTACTTCTATTTAATTAGACACAAAGGTCTTCCATTTACATAACAAACTGAACTCCACTCCCTCCCCAAAAATCACTAAAATAATAAAACAAGCTATCAAGGCAGAAACCCACCAGGAAAAAGAAGGAACCAGAGTATAGAGATGTCCTGGAAGTTTTAGAAGAGAAAAAAATGAAAAAAGGGATAATGACCAAGGGTAATATAATTCATCCTGAGCAATTTTGGATGTTCTGAGGACTCTGAGGCACCAAGCTCCTTGAAATGTAATGATGGGCCTTGTTCTGACAATGAAGACCAAATAGATATATCTTGCCATCAATCTGTTAAAACTCATCCCATAGAGCTGACAGATGAGGGATAAGAAACAAAGCCAAAGACCTGCTTCTGAAGATCTGAGTCACACAGATAAGAGGTGAGGCACTGCTCTGAACACAGATGTCCTATGTTAGCTACTGAGCAAATCTGAACCATTTTGTCTAGAGAAAAGCCATGGCCCAGAAGAGAAGACCTATACAGATTAACGATTATCTGAGAATCATCAAAGACAATGACCTAATATAATCTTACTGAAAGTCTTTAACATGAATGAACAATTTCATCTTTAGGAATTTATCACAAGAGGTAAGTGAGTAAGGAGTTAATAAAAGAGATGTTCACTGGGAATTCCCTGGAAGTCCAGTGGCTAGGACTCAGTGCTTTCATTGCTGAGGACCTGGGTTCAATCCCTGGTCAGGGAACTAAGATTCCACAAGCCTTGCAGTATGGCCAGAAAAAAAAATGTCCACTGCAATACTGTTTATAGTATCAAACAAATGTAAACAATTAGTCATAAAGAACATATAGCTATGATATATCCGTATGTTAAGAAAATAGTCACATAAGATGCATATATCACATGAAAAGGATAACACACAAAATACATGGACCCAATACATAAGGCTAATAAGCCTTTGCTTATGTAGCTTTTTTTCCCATGATGAAAACAGCTTACTGGAATAGTTATTAAAAATAATTAAAAGATTTCATAATCCTTGAAAAATGGATATATTAACCATAGCAAAGTTTTAAACTTGATATTTCAGTCTCAAAAAAAATCTAATTAAGACACTAGTAACATTTGCTTCTTTAAAAAAAATTCATATAGCTCCATCTTATTAATTTTAAATTTAAATGAAATCAGTATGATTTCAATGGAAAGATAAAGTATAAAGAAATAAAGATTTCATAAACAGTTCTCCATATTCTTACTACTATGCCCTTGAATGATACTTGTAATTTGATAAATCAATAAAAAACAATCAAAAAGCTACATGCAAACACTTTTAGCATTTTAAAATGTTTAATCCTGCATCTTCAGTGATGTATATTTAAAATATTCTTATTTCCTATATTGAGAGATGTAAGTGTTTCTAATCACTAAATGTTGCAGGCAAAACAAAATTTACCTTTATGCATTTTTAAAAACAGGAAATTAAAACTTTTTGGAAAGCAAAAAATTTTATAAAAGCAAGAACTCTTGAAAACGCCAAGTAAATTAAGAAATGTCTACTTAGGAAGATGTCATTTAAAATATTAGTTATAAATAAAGGCAAATACAAATAAGATAGTAAGAGGGAAGAAGAATTCATAAGCACAATAATCATTAGAAAAAAATTAGACAAGAAAAATAACTAAAATAAAAACAAAAATCTACCAAGTAATTAAATGTGTGTAAAATAGGCCAGTAGAATAGAAAAATGACTACATTCACAAATATACATGTATATACAGAAATATGACTGAAATTATATTTCACAATATAGCAAAATAGACTATCATTAAATGACTAATCATTAATCAGTGACAAGGGGACATTTACTATCACTTTCAAACAGTTAGTTATATCCCTATATCATACATATCATGAACAAAAAGTCCTAATGGATAACATTATTAGGGGAAAAAACTGCAGAAAACTTGTATAGTATTTTTATAATTATGAAAATTGAGAAGGCAATCCTAACTATATCCAAAAAACCTAGAATTTATAAAGGCAAAGACAAATATTAATCTGTCATGGAACCATAAACCCAGAACCAAAGTTAAAGAGATACAGGAAACTGGCAGCAGAAATGAAGCGGCTAACAAATATTTTAAAATGACCAGGAGGCATGTGAGATCCTAAGTTTCCCCGACTGGGGAGTGAACACACACCCTCTGCATGGAAGGCTAAGTCTTAACCACTGGACCATCTGATTTTGCACTAGATATGCAAAAATTTTAAAGATCACTGACTTCAGTATTGGGTGAGGTTGTGCAGGAAAAGATGCACTCACACTTCAAGGAGTTGAAAAAATCAAAATCAACATTTAACCAGTCATTCTTCTTGACCCAGCTATTCTATTCTACTTCTGAGACTCAATCCTACAGATACATACTAGCACAACTAAACAAACCTGCAACAGGATGTCCTCTGTAATACCGGCTGTAATGCACAGAACTAATAAAAGCGCCTCAATGGGTACAATCTGACACCATGAGGGACAGACTTAAACAAACAATATTCACACCATGAATATTATTCCCTCATTTTAAAAAAGTAGGTAAATCTGAATATACTGATAAAAGACTGCAAAGGATAAACACTATCCTCTCTGACAGCTTTCATACCCTGACTTCTAAAACTTGGAACTATAATTTGATTCTCCTTTTAAGAGCCATCAAACCATGATTTCCAATTTTCTATGGAAGTCTACCAATTTAAAACTGATCAATGTATCACGAGATAAATAGGTTTTATAAAAGCCTGTTTTTTTAATACCATCTGTATCATGAAAAGAAAAGTTACCTGCTTTAATAACCAGCTATAGTTACAAGTTTAAAAAATGATTCATAATTTCCAAAAATTTTTTAAACACTTCATGTTTTCATTCATTACAAATGTTTTAATACTGGCTTCCTTAAGAAATATAAAATAGCCAATTCCTGAACCCATACTTTAAATTTATATCCCCTCTTCTAAGAGCAATTACGGACATGTTAATACCTGGTCAATCACACTTAATGTTCAAGGATGCCTGACAAGTGAAAACTCTGTGATGCTGATATGGTCTAAATCCTGACCTCTCAGTCTCAACTTCAAAGGGATGCCACCTATTTGGCACAAAACATGTCTAAAAAACTCAAATTTTTTTCACATCTTCTGACGAAAAAATCACCTAGCTATAAATGATAATTTACAAAGAGTGCTATGGAACAACTTCCTAGTTTATTAGAAATCTAAATATTTTTTACTTGTAAGAAACATCTTACATAATTTAGGTGGTTTATGATAACAAAAATCTAGTCATTCTAAAACACAACAAAAAAGTTCCTAGAACACCTTATTTTGAGAAAAGTGACTACCTCTGAGGGGGGAGGAAACAGAGACAGGGCTTTAGCTGCTGCTATAATCTTACACTGACACAAAAACTGGAAGCAAAATTTTTATTTTGGAGGCAGACTGCCTGGATTCTAAATGATTCACTACCTCTTTATGACCTTAAATTATTTAATCTCCTTTCATTTCCTTTATTTATAAAATTCGTTTAATAATGTTTCCTGCTACACAGGATTAAATCAGTTGATATACGTGAAGTGCTTAGAATAGTACCTGACATATGGTAAATTTCACTGCCATTATTATCATCAGCCTCACTACCTGTAATTGTCAGTCATGAAATCTGGCTTCCTGGAAGGCACTGGGATAAGAGGGGGTTAGGTCGGATGGGATCTGATCATTTTTCTAGACATTTCAAACATAAATGCTATTTTTGTAACCAGTGATATATAAACAGTTTAAGTGGGAAAGCAGTATGAAGTGGAATAATGAAGTTTCAGTCTTCAATTTTCAAAAACATGAGACAATTCAGGCTTTGGAGTTTGATATTTATTTTTAGCAGGAAGAATATGCTAAGGTTGATGACATCATTAGAAGATACGCCCATGTCCAATACCTGCAACAGAAGCTCAATAGAAGTTAAAAACACCATACCAAAGACTAAAGACAAAAATTACATGTCATTACTTACCCTTAATTCTGCTAACAGTAAAACAAGTAACAGTGTGTTTAAGGCTGAAGTTCCATCACAAGATCAAAAATTGGTAAGTTAATTATCAAACTTATTTTTTGGAAAATTCTATCTGTTCTATGTAAAACTGGGCAACCTCTCTAAAGGTGAGCAAAATGCCAACAACTATGTTTTGAGTGTGTAAGTGTGAGCAGAGGAGGGGCAGACTGAAAAGAGGTAATGCTACACAGTGCTGACAATACACGGTGGGAGAGTTCTGATGCTGGTACTTAGTCAACTGCAATCACAGGTAGAAATGGTAATCATCTTTGGCACAATTAGAGACTGCTGAAATAAGAACTAAACTCTAATAAATAAAAGCAACTTAACAGATGCAGCATCATAACATACCTAGAAATTTAAAGAGGACCGTCTTAAAAAAGGGATCCAGACATTAGAAATTCTATGTATTAGAAAAAGAAATTATTATAGCAGCAAACAATTTTAACAAGAACTAATCAAATTAAAAGATTCTGTTAAATAAAATCAAATCTGGTTCATTCCCTACCCCTGACAATGGTTACTCTGCTCAAAGGAAATTTGAGTTTCTTCTTTTAATCCCTGCACCTCCAGACTTTTTGTCAACAGTATCAATTATCATTCAATTTAAAGAAGCAATAACCTTCTACTTAAGGGGGTGTCCAACCCGAGAGTGGAGTAGAAATATGTTAAGATTCAAGAGTGGAATAATAAGGTAACCTGAAGACTACCTTCCTAAGCAAAAATAATAAACTGCTCAGGAATAGGGAAACTGGGGACCGGCATACCCATAACAAAAAGTCTTTATTTCTTAATTGTATACCCAAAAGACTGCATGTACTCAGAACAGGAATTAAGTCCAACCATAATTTACTGTAGCTAAGACCAGACTTTATGCTAACTGCTATTTTCCCATTATTTTTATTATTAAGCATAAGATGAATTACTATTACTGGAATTTCACATGAGTAATTTAAAAACACAACCAGTTTTTGCTCATTCCAAATCTCTAAATTTTCTTAGGCAGACTGATTTGGTTCAAGTAAAAAACCAATTAATGTAGCTTAATTGGAGTAGTTTACCTGGGCCATTGTCTAAAGGGGTCTATGTTCTAAAAGTGCAAAACGTGCAGGAATATTAAGCTATTTTAAAGTTCCTACCAAAAATAAATTTAACAAACAAGCACTAAATAAGGAAAAGGTTACGCACTTCCAATTTATGCTCTTTCTCTGCAAGGGCTTCCTTTTGACAACGAAGAAAATCTGCTAACATTCGAGTGAGCTGCTTCCTATCATCTATTTCAGCCGCCAACCTGCCGTTGTAGTCTGCCAGCAACATACAAGCATCCTCTACCATTTTAGAAAGTCTTTCTCCAGACTCTTTATCTAAGAAAAGCACAGGATAACAAAAGTATTACACAACAAAAACAATGCCATATGCTGTTTCCTTACCCTATCCCCATGAAAAGTTCAGATCCGACTTGCTCTTCTTACCTGTTATTTTATCTAGAAGGGATACTTCTTGAACTTCAACAGGCAAAGAAGCTATCCTTTGATGAACTGCTGCATCACCAGAAGCTGCATTTTCTAGATCTTGCAATGCTCTAACGAGATCTAGAGTCTAAAAAGTTATACAACTTTAGAACCAAAATTAGTAAAGCTTAAACAAATATAAAAGACTTAAAATTCATTCATATTCCTTAATCTGACTATTTGACTATTAAAATGATGTGATTCATCTGTAAGCCAAATATATACAGTGGTAAGACGGAAGGCAGGCTATAACTTCAACCTGGAGAATACAAGTTTTATGAATGACATATTCATTGTATTATCATTATACTAATACATAAGAATTTCTAGTATTAAATTAGATATAGGGGGGTGGAAAATACAAATCATCATCTATCATAACACAGAAGAGCCCTCCAAATTCCATCTCCCAATGAAGTAATTAAAGCATAAGAGAAATGCACTTTTGGAATATATATGTTCACATATGATACCTTCAATTATTCTACGGTTTTTTACTAAGATCATTAAAATATTACAAAGTTCCATATATCTGGTGACATATTTATATAATGCTTAATCAGCATTTTAACATCAATATTTTCGTTGCACTGTTTTCATACCAGCTATAATTAGGAGGGATGGGCAGTCTTTGCTGATATTTCATAATTCATAACATTCCTAAAATTATTCCAAAGAAAACTGAGTAAATTTTCTTTTTCCTAGTCTCCATTCCCATCTACATCCTTTTACATTTTTTCTTTTTTTCATCTCTAAGCCTAGATTCTGGAACACTAAGAAATTATACACATACATGAAAAGTGTAGGATATTATCAACTCTGTATATATTTAGATGACACTGACAGCCAGTTTCAAATTTTTCTTTAAGCTATCCCCTTACAAAAAGTTATTACTGGGGTCTAGCATACAGCAAATAATCAAACATGATTAGAATTAATGGAATCTAGTAAGAAATATACCATCCCCAGTGTGCTTTTAACTCACTATTGTTTTTAAAATCCAAATATTAAAAAAAAAAGTATTTTGTTATATTTCCCCACTACAATGAAAGTGAGCTTAAGAGCAATGACATGACAAGGAAGCTTGTTTCTCATGATGCCCCAAATAACTTACATCATTATTATTTTTTAATCAGATTTAGCAAGTTCTAAAATTTTCTGGATTTCTAAGAAGAAACCTGGCTTTATGGTTTTGACAATGTATGCGTGCTTTAATTACAAACTACTCTCATTACACCTTCACACTCCTACATGAAGAAAGCAAACAGAAACAACATTAGCCTAGGACTTCCTGACAGAAGAGAATGAAATGATTAGATCCTATAAAGAGAAATCTTTGCCATTCTGAACCATTGAGAATTAAGCAATACAACTAACCAGAAAATGGTCATTATAAAGCCAAAAGCAATTGCACTGTATACAACAAGTACTAGGGAAGAGTCATGTCAGAAACTCCTAGAAGTACAACTTAGGTTACTCTTTCATCAGGGAGAACCGGAAAGGGTCAGACCCTTTAACTAAAACTGGAATAAAATACTGTTCTTGGAGTGAGTTTCAGTCCAGGTCTCCAAGTCTATGGAGCACTTAAGTTTTTATCACTCTGTTGCTGCTACTGCTAAGTCACTTCAGTCGTGTCGGACTCTGTGCAACCCCAAAGATGGCAGCCCACCAGGCTCCTCTGTCCCTGGGATTCTCCAGGCAAGAATATTGGAGTGGGTTGCCATTTCCTCCTCCAATGCATGAAAGTGAAAAGTGAAAGTGAAGTCGCTCAGTCATGTCAGACTCTTCGAAACCCCATGGACTGCAGCCCACCAGGCTCCTCCATCCATGGGATTTTCCAGGCAAGAGTACTGGAGTGGGTTGCCATTGCCTTCTCCTCTTATTACTCTACAGGGTACTAATTCCTGCAAACCACATCTGCTTCCAAAGCTCAGCAGGAACCACATTCTGGCTCACATACTGAGTTACGTTTCTGTACCATTTGTAGCCCATGAAGATATTTACCTTGTTTTAAGAGTATGGCTATGTCTTCATTTTCTCCTTTAAAATTCTATCTGTCCCTCCTATATGTTTGAAACATAGAAGGAGGAAGCTTTAAGACTCAATGCCCACATAATTAAGGTAAAAATGTCTTTTTGGAATCATCTGATGGTTAGAAAATGCTATACTCTACCAATCTGGGAGGACATGGAGTATTAAGATAATGATTCTAATTCATCTGATTTTACCATGGAACTACATGGTTCCATATGGTTACACAAAACTATATGAATACATACTTGTTAACTCTAACATGCATTTTTACACATTTAAAAGCAATAATATTTAAAAAGATTGTTTATCTCTATGCATGGAATTTTTAGCATACTTAAACAATAAAATAGTCTTACATTTTATTAAAAAAAAAAACTGTTGAAATGGTGGATATCTCAGCAGATCTAATTATACCTAGCAATCAAATACTTTTATGTGAAATATAATTGCCTAATATACAACACACATTAAACATAAGTGGTTAATCAGAAAATAAGACTTATTCACATAGCTTGTTTCCTGTACCCAGAATTATAATAAGTCAATTTACAGAAATAAAATAGCAAAATTAGTAAAGCTTGATGGCTACATGAAATACTAGAAATATAACTCCCTCAACAGAGAAAAACTGCTACCTGTGGTGGTTCACTTGGAGATCCTAGAGAGGAACAGTTTTCATTCTCATCCACCTTTATCTGCTCATACGTTCGCTTCCTAGGCTTCTTGTCACCATCTGAGTTGAAAGAACATTTAACTTTTAATGAGAGAACACATTTCAATGAAGAGATAATGATAAAAGATTATATACTTACAAAGAGCTTGCTTAAGTTGTTCTAATACATCATTTTCATAAACAGACCTTTCTTCCCAAATAGATAGCACTCTTCCAAGGTGCTTCTTACAACTTTCATCAGTTTCACTAAAGAGAAGATAAAAACATTAACAGTAAAATGCACAGTGCCATTGCAAAGATAATGGTGATTTTAAATACAATGGTCACCCATTCCCTGAAAAAAGCTGCCCAAATGTTTACTAAGTTTCACTATGTGACCAGCAGTTCAAGGGTGAAGTGACCAAGACAGACATACTCTCTGCTTCCCTTAAAGAACTTAGAGACATACTATTAAGCAAAAAATTAAAAAAGAATGATGAAAGTGCTAGTACTGGTGACAAGGGGTTATCACGAAAGTACCTCTAACCTAACGGGGGCTGAACATAAAGCTAAGAAGACTGCCAATAGGTGATTTTGAGGCTTATTTAATAAATATTTACTGATCAACGTTGGTCTCTGACAATGGAGGTACAAATGGAGCTTTAGGGCAGCTGTTATTTGTAAGAGCCACAAAAGAGAACAGAGCGTTCAAGATGGGTTTAACAGAGACATGGCCCAATTCAAGAGAGATAAGGAAAGGCATGGGAGGAAGAGTATTTGAAAAAATGATATATTTATTCTGAATTCTGAAGACTGGACACACAGAAGTGGGAAACAGCCTACTCCCAACCACTTCCCAGCACCTTCACCACTCCCACTGGAGACTGAACCACTATGATCTCGACTGGATTTTTGTAACAGCCTTTTCACTGGTCTCCCAGGCTCTACTCCTTCATCCTATTCTCTACTAAGGTAAATCATTTCATACTGCTCTCAGTCCTCTAAGAACCACTAATTATACCAAGGAAAAAAGCAAAGACTTATTTACCCTGGGCCACAAACTGGGCATGTTCTACTTCCTTGCTACCTCTTAGACCACATTTCCTAAATACAAATCTTGTTGATCCTCAAATATGCCCAGCACATGGCTGTCTCACTGTGTCTGCCTCGAGTTTTCTCTACCCAGGATCCTTTCCTGCTAGTCAAATGGCCCCTTTCATCCCTCCCTTCAGTCTCTGTTCCCCCAAACTGTCAATCCTTACCTCATGAAGTAAGTGTCATCACACTCTCGAGCTCCTTCCCTGCTTTATGTTTCTTCGTAGTACTTATCTCTTTTTTTTTTTTTTGACATTTTTAGATATATTCAGTTGTATTATTCTGTTATCCACTGAAATTTAAGCTCCACTAGAACAGAACTTTATAGTTCATTCACTATTGTATCCTCACTGACCAGCACAAAGTAGATGGTCAATAAATATTTTATGGAATTTTAGGAAGAGGCAATAAATAAAAAAAGCCCAAGCCAGAGAGAACTAAAAGTTCAGTTAACTTAAACTACATAAACTATAGTGTTTGGGGAGGCGGGGGGGAAGAAGAGGAGAAATGTGAGCAAGTCTGAAGAAGTAGACTGGGCCAGGGAAGGAACACCTGAAGCCTTACTCAGGACTTCAGACCTCACCTCTAGAGAAACGAGAACCACTCAAAGACAAAAGACTGTTATAGTCGGTTCTACAACTATGGCTACAGTTTCCTAGATGGATTAAACAACACTGGAGGCTACTGCAATTATTCAGAAATGACGTTATGGTAACTGGAATGACAGGAAGCCTAAGAACCAAGAGAACTATATGTACTATATGGGATAAAGCGAGTGAAGGAGAAAGGACAGTGTGATACATTATAAATAACGGTATCACAGAGAGTTCCCAATAACACCTAATTTCTCACAGGGGCATCAGGATAGATGAAGTTGCCATTCATCAAGAAAGTGAACCTAGAGAAGGATCAAGTTTGACAGGGAGGAAGGATATTGTGAATTCAATAAGAGACAGTTAAGTCTCAGATGTGTGGAAGCATACAACTAGAAATCAATAGGCAACTGGATATACCTACAAGACTAAAAGGAAAAACACTGGACTGGAACAAAGATTATTAGCTATTAGGGTGTGGATAATAACTAAATATATGAAATGTATGAAATCACCCAGAGGACTAGTAAAGAATATGACACCAGGAGGCCGTGGACTGAATTCTAAGAAACACCAGCACCTGAAAACATGGTAATAGACAGTATCTAAATTGAAGGATAAATAATATTAATTTAAGAAAGCAACATACAGCAGTGTTTCACACTCTGTAATTCTTGAAAAAAAAAAAAAACAAAAAAAAAAACATCTACTGTGACTAAACTTCAGGGCATGTGGTGAGTATATTTTCATTCTTAAATCATTCATTCAACACAGATCATCATTCACCACTGAATTCTACAAATCAGACTGATATAATTGCCTACCCCAATGTTTACCCAGTAATCTACCAAATATTTGCATATAATATTTGGAAATAAGCATTTTAAATGCACAGACTTCTACCTTCAGAATTTTTCTATAGCAACATTTTCAACAGGTTTGTGATTATTTTAAATATTCTGTATTAACAAAGCATTTAAAAATGTTGTGACACATACCCACACACCAGAAAACATTAAAATCATTATATGCAATACGACAGAAAGGGGTAAGTTTTTTCAGAAATACTAGTTGGAAGATTGATCATTATAAGCACACAAATTTTCAATTCAACACACTTATTCACTCTTAATAAACTTCATTTCAATATGGCAGTTGCTTTTGGTCACTAAAGAAACAGGTGAACTCCAAATGCCCACCTAAGCAAAACCTTTTCCTTCACACAGGTATTTAACACATTTATAAATGCCATCACTGGTAAGTCTTCTCAAATGAAAACTTCAAAGAAATACAACTTATTTTTTTATTTTAATGTCTTAAGACAAGTTTTAGCAAAAGGACATATTAGACATTTACAACAGATTACCTAGTACCCAAAACAATTATCATACCTTGAAACGTGCTTAAAAGCCTCCACTATAACTGGTGCAAAATCTTTTGTAAACTCTGGCCCCTTCCTTTTGCTGTTCTGAATGACATCATTAGCTAGGTAGAGAAAAGTAAGCTTCCTGTTCGGTTTGGCTGGAAAAAAAAACAACACAAACTAATTAAAATACACTCAACTTAACTGAGACACACTTCCTCTATACCTGAAATTAAGCAGTTTGAGAATTACAACAAACTTACTAGCCTTTGTATATTAGGTTCAACCCTAGCTTCTCATTCTACTGCTAAATTCAGCAAGTCTATATTCTTTAAGGGATAACTACTCTATTGTTTCTGAAGATCACTCACATAAGAGAAAAAAGAGAACTCATGAGGCAGAGGTAGCCAATATTTCCTTACAGTTTTACTAAGTCATCTAAACCATTTATCTTTGATTGGTTATCTTATCATTAGTTACAAATTAAGTTGTATACATGGAAATCATCACATCTGTGTAAAAATGTATTTCTGTTACTATTCTGTACCAAATTTTATTAAAACTATTAAACACTACATGAAATACAGCCACTTAAAATAAGATGGTGATTGGTCATGTTATTAAAATGGTACCTTAAATCTTAACTGAATTTATGACTATTTTATTGACAATACATATACTGATTTAAAAATCAATCATTAAGTTACCATGAAATAAAAGAGAACAAAATGTAAGACAGGTTGAAAGAGGCATTACTTCAATCAATTACAGATTTTTTCACTTACGAAATAAATATTTGTCAAGCTAACAGAGTAAATGTTAGAGAAACCAAGTAGACAAAGTTTAGATATCCTCCCATTTTGGATTACATGCCCTTAAATAACCGATTTATCTTGACAAAAATACGCCCCTACTCACAATATTCTGTGGGTACAATAACCAGAATACATTTTTACTGATTAAATGTTAAGTGGCATAAAAGTACTGAATATGACTTAAAATTCATATATATATATATATATATATGGAAAAATTAGTTGAACACAACCTCTTATACTATTTTCACAGTAGTATTTTACTAGAATTGGAATCATTCAAAGTTGTACAATTATATTCACGAACAGCATACTTTGTGACATCCACATTACGCTGGTGTAGGGGACTTACTCTAAGGACTGATAATCCAGTGTACTATTCACGTGGGCCACTTTATTGGATTTAAGGCAAATATTTGGCCAGATAGCATTTAGTCCTCAAGATATGAGTATTTAATATAAAATTTAAGCCACTTTTGAGTTCACATTTTTCTTTTAGAGACTGTAAAATATTGAGTCACCACTGATTAGACCTTACAAACCTGTAGTGCCCATTGACTGCATAACCTGGTTTGCCTGTCTAAAGTTGCAGTCTACCAATTACTGGGCTTTTGAAAGTTGCTGGCACAGAATAAAGATAAAGGGAGAGATGGTAATAACAGAGACCAACTTCTAATTCTTCTGGCTCTTGTCTGGTCAGCTAAACCACAGAGGACAACTGATTAAGATACCAAGATCCTTTCCTATGAAGATTATAATAGTAAATTTCCAGTATTCAACCTTATCTTTAAAAAAAAAATCCTAACCTTTGCCCACAGAAAACCTCACACAAACAAAAGGCCTTATTTAATCTAAATATTAAAAGTATTAATCCAAGTATTTGCATTCTTGACATCAAAAAGAATTTAAATACTCAAATTTGTTCTTAGCACTTTAATATATATATAAAACCTAATTAAATCCAAAGATTATTTGGATTATTTGGATTAATAAAGTATCATTATTATTTGCATTTGGCAGTTGAACAAAAATAGACATCAAAAAGGTTATCTGCCCGCCGTAAATTAGCCAGGAAGGGATCAGTCATGATTTGAATTCCTAAAGTCCAACTCCAAAGCATTTCCTCTTAACATTAACAACTGGACTATGCCTCCTGTCATAAATGAAAGTGGGTATGACTTTTTGAGAAGATTTAACAGCAACTCAACCAAAATGTTTCAGAATGTTAACAGTATTATTCACAACAGCTAAAAGGTGAAATAATCCAAGTGTCTGTCAACAGAGGAATGGATAAGCAAAACGTGATATATAAATACGAACAGACTACTACTCGGTGTGAAAAAGAAAGAACATTCTGACACGAGCTACAATGCTCAGACAGTAAAGAATACACCTGCAGTGAGTGAGACCTGGGTTCCATCCCTGAGATGGGATGATCCCCTGGAGGAGGGCATGGCAACCCACTCCAGTATTCTTGCCTGGAGAATCCCCATGGACAGTGGAGCCTGGCGGGCTACAGTCCATGGGGTCACAAAGAGTCAAACATGACTGAGCGACCAAGC
Organism: Bubalus kerabau; assembly: GCF_029407905.1. Lineage (NCBI taxonomy): Eukaryota > Metazoa > Chordata > Mammalia > Artiodactyla > Bovidae > Bubalus > Bubalus kerabau. Next base: position 24,194,551 of record NC_073644.1, on the reverse strand, counting down.
ACACACAGAGCACGTTATGTTAAGTGAACAAGCCTGCCACAAAAAGACATACACTGTATGATCGCATTTATATCAGGTACTTAGAATAGTCAAATTCATAGACAAAGTAGAACGGTGGCTGTCAGGGGCTAAGAAGAGGGAGATACAGAGAATTACTGTTTAATGGGGATAGAGTTCCAATTTTATAAGAGGAAAAGAGTTCTAGAGATGTATGTTAATGACAGTTACACAACAGTATAAATATACTTAATACCACTAAAACTTCACACTTAAAAATGATTAAAGTGTTCAATTTTATGTTTATTTTACCACAAAAATTTTAAAGTATATATTTTACAATTTTTAAAATTTGTGAGTGACTAATCTCTTGAAAATAATTCAGAATCATTTTCTGCAATGTACACTAAAGAAAAAATTTACAAGATTTCAACATACATTTCCCAGTATATTCCAAAGGATGAACTCTGTACCAGGAGCACAACTTTATAGTATGGGGTCCAAATACCAAGACATTATTTTCATTTTTTCCCTGGTGGAAACCACACCAAAATATGAGAACTACCTAGAAACTGCCATAAATTATACCCTTCTCCAAATTTTCAGGGGGAAAAAAATGTACTGCCATTTAAAACTTTATGTAGAACAAATAATAAACTAATGGAACAAATTACTTGCTTACAATAAGCAATTCCCAGAAGAAATCACATTATTTTCAAATGAATTTTTTTATAAATTGTAAATAACAGATCCATAAATTGTTTCTAAAACACACAAAGCTAACAACAGGGCAAACAAGCCATTTCATAATTTCTTAAAGAACTCTATTGGCAACAGAATATAAGGCTAAATAATGGGTCAGACCTAATCAATTCCTATGGTTTTACCGTTCATAGGGCTCCCTGTAAAGACACCAATTTTCCCAATCTTCCATTCAGTTTAACTCATGTTTATTTAATATTTGCTGTGTGCCATGCTGAGTTTAGACCAAAAATAATCTTTCCTGTTCAATCAGGACTTTGCAACATAAAAACTGGCACAAGATAGGTCATGTGACTACGTGAGTTCTTTTTTTAAATTCTCTCTCCACTGATACATGACACCAACACTGACAGCAACCATAAACTCAGTATTCTATCGCAGTTAGTCTACCCACTCCAGTATTCCGGCCTGGAGAAACCCATGGACTGTATAGTCCATGGGGTGGCAGAGTCGGATCTGACCGGGTGCCTTTCACCTCACTTCACTTAGTCTATGTGCCCCACTATGTCTGCACCAGTGAAGCATAAGCCGAATAAGGACCAGTCAACATACTGTGAGAAATCATTTTCTTACATCTCACCTCACCAAACAAAATTTTAAGCTCCTGTAGGTACTAAGCATAAAGCTTCCCAGGTGGCACAGTTCAGTTCAGTTGCTCTGTCGGGTCTGACTCTTTGCAATCCCATGGACTGTAGCATGCCAGGTTGCCCTGTCCATCACCAACTCCCGCAGTTTGCCCAAACTCATGTCCATCAAGTCAGTGATGCTATCCAACCATCTCATCCTCTATCGTCCCCTTCTCCTCCTGCCTTCAATCTTTCCTAGCATCAGGGTCTTTTCAAATAAGTCAGTTCTTTGCATCAGGTGGCCAAAGTATTAAGAGTTTCAGCTTCAGCATTAGTCCTTCGAATGAATATTCAGGACTGATTTCCTCTAGGATGGCCTGGTTGGATCTCCTTGCAGTCCAAGGGACTCTCAAGAGTCTTCTCCAACACCACAGTTCGAAAGCATCAATTCTTTGGTGCTCAGCTTTCTTTATAGTCCAACTCTCACATCCATACATGACTACTGGAAAAACCATAGCTTTGACTAGATGGACCTTTGTTTGCAAAGTAACGTCTCTGCTTTTTAATATGCTGTCTAGGTTGGTCATAGCCTTTCTTCCAAGGAGCAAGAGTCTTTTAATTTCATGGCTGCAGTCACTTCTGCAGTGATTTTTGGAGCCCAAAAAAGAAAATCTCTCACTGTTTCCATTGTTTCCCCATCTATTTGCCATAAAGTGATGGGACCGGATGTCATGATGTTAAGTTTTTTAAATGTTGAGTTTTAAGTCAACTTTTTGACTCTCCTCTTTCACTTTTATCAAGACTCTTTAGTTCTTCTTTGCTTTCTGCTATAAGGGTGGTATTATCTGCATATCTGAGGTTATTGATATTTCTCCTGGCAATCTTGATTCCAGCTTGTGCTTCATCCAGCCTGGCATTCCCCATGATGCAGGTGGCACAGTGGAAAAGAATTCATGGAGATGCAGGAGACATGCGTTTGATCACTAGGTCAGAAAGATCCCTCGGAGAAGGAAATGGCAACCCAGTCCAGTATTCCTACTTTTAAAATCCCAAGGAGAGAGGAGCCTGGTGGGCTACAGTCTATGGGGTGCAGAGAGTTGGATGTGACTGAGCATGTGTGCGCACACACACAGGTACTAAGCATAGCCCTTTGTCCAGGGCCCTTGTATATGAATAGGTACATCAAAACAAATAATAATTAAATTCTGAGAGCTAATCTGTGAAAACATAGTATTACCTAAAAAGTTGAGCTGCTGCTGCTAAGTCACTTCAGTCATGTCCGACTTTGTGTGACCCCACAGACGGCAGCCCACCAGGCTCCCCCGTCCCTGGGATTCTCCAGGCAAGAACACTGGAGTGGGTTGCCATTTCCTTCTCCAATGCAGGAAAGTGAAAAGTGAAAGTGAAGACGCTCAGTCGTATCCGACCCTCAGCAACCCCACGGACTGCAGCCTTCCAGGCTCCTCCATCCATGGGATTTTCCAGGCAAGAGTACTGGAGTGGGGTGCCATACACCTTAAAAAAGGGCAAAGCAAGTTCAGTTCATCACGCAAGTAAGAAATAGTTACACAGTAATTCACAAAGAGGGCTTTCCTGGTGGCTCAGTGGTAAAGAATGTGCCTGTCAAAGCAGGAGACACAGGTTTGATCCCTGATCCAGAAGATCCCACAAGCCTCAAAGCAACTAAGCCCGAGCACCACAGCTACGAGCCTGGGAGCCGCAACTACTCCTGGGCCCAAGTGCTGCAACCACTGAAGCACTTACCGGGGAACCCATGCTCTGCAATAAGAGAAGCCACCACAATGAGAAGTCCAAGTACAGCAACTACAGTCCAAGCTACAGCAAGCCCCTGCTTGCTGCAACTAGAGAAAAGCCTGCATGGCAATGAAGACCCAGCATAGCCGACAAAAATACATTTTAAAAATCATAAAAAAAAAAAACCCACAAACAATTCAAAAAAAAGATCAGTTACAAAGCTTCAAAAAGATGAGACCAGGCTATTAAATTAAGAAAAAGAAACAAACCTATTCAAAGGATTACAGAAATGACATCTAGTCTAATTCATAATGAATTCAAAATCTAGTTTTACTTCTTCATAATCAGCTAGGATAATGGTAAGATCATTACTTATTTTCTTACACTGTTCAGACCACATGCCTACTTGCTTTGATATGATACAGAATATTATAATCTAATTTAATCACCGTTTTATGGAGACTGAAATTTACAACCACAGTAGATGATAATGCTGATAAACACAATAATTAGCTAAAAACATTTTTTTGTTATCTATAAACGTTAAGAATTTTCTTTCTAAGAGACGTCTTCTATATAGAGAAGCAGCAAAAAAATTAATAAAAAAATATTACATACACATGCATGTATACATATACACACAAAATAATGAGTATCAGTGCAATTCTTACAGAAGGAAATAAGAAAACCCATTATCTTGAAACAAAAATCTACTAAAGATGTACTAATTGTTGGACAGCCTCACTTATTTCCGAGATAAACTGATTCACAGACCAGAAAACATGTTCATATGGATGGCTAGGTGGTTATAAGGCAGAAGTTACTTAGTAATATTCTTTGCCACAGAAAATGCAAAACCAGCAGGTGATTCTTGAATGGATTCTATCTATCCCAGATGGGACAAAGAGTTCAGTCAGACACAGATGGCTGCTTCTTAACAGGTGAGGTGGGTGAAAAATGGATAGCGCCGGCGTATTCCTGTATCACTGCCAGGATGCTTCAGACTTTTGGTAGCCCATGCCTTGCTTAAAATCCTTCCAAGATTTTCTATTGTTCTCCAGATACATTTTAAATCCTTAACACAACCAAAGGCCCAGAAAGATCTAACTCCACCTCAACACTATTCCTTCTTCAAGCCCGAACTTCCTGGACTCCTACTCCTGCTTTAGACCTCAGTGAAACGGGTTCCTCTGGTTTTTCTGACCACCCACCACACACTGGTGAGGCAATCCTGATATGCTGTCATGCCACCTCATACTTTTCCTATGGAGCATTTATTCCAACCATTTAACTGTTTTTATTTAATCTTGTGCTTCCCAACTAATTCCATCGAAGTAACAATTGCCAGGCTCATCCACCAATCTATGGAATCAAGCCCAGCAGCTAAGTCATAATTTACTCAACATTCACTAAATCAATAAATTTTGGGCTAAACCTTTATGTCTGTAATTATTTGTTCTACTAACTTAGCTTCTGGTCTTAACCTCACCCTGAAAGCTGAAAGGGGAATGCAATTACACTATTCTCAGAAACCTCAACTTCAAATTCACATTACGAAAAGAAGAACTTTCTTACAGATACAGCTACTCTTTATTTTCAATGTATTCAGTTCAAATATTTTCCTTTCCCCTTCCTCCATTCTAGAGTTCCTGCAAATCATAACCCCACAGAAAAATAAGCAAACAGTGTGAATGGGAAGGTCAAAGAACTACAAATGTTAATCAATTAAAGCCATCAAAACCAAAGTCTGACACTAAAGTTGGCAAGATTATGAGTTAAGATTATCCTCTTTAAATACCTTCAAACATGATTAAAATTTAAATTAGTGTGAATTTTTACAAAAATAATTTGGCAATACCTATGAAAAATGTAAATGCACAAATCCCTTCACCCTGCAAATTTCCCTTTTAGGACTTTATCTTGTGGTATCTTCTCATAAATGCACAAAAAACCATGAAGGATATTCACGAAACAACACAAAACAAAATTAGATAAATCATGATATATTCATATAATCCATAGTCTATAGCTATTAAAAACTGAAATAGATTTATATACAAATATAGAAAGATATCTAAGACATATTATTGAATTAAACATATGCACACACACAGTAGATAGCTTTACTTTGGGGGAAGATCAAGAATCTAAAGGGGATTCAGAATTACCAAAACAGAACTGTCATGACAGGGAAACACTTGAGCTATATATTAAATGATGCACGTGAGCCACATACTGAAAAGGGCTCCTGAGTAGTGTGGACTTGCTGCTCTTTCAAAGCACAAACTCCACCCAAGACCACTGTACCACTATAAAAGACAATGCAAACTGGAAAAGATCTAAAGAATACATGTCACATTGTTTGTTCACATTATGCATATAGAGTGGAACTGAAACTAAAACTTTTTTGGCCTACTAAAAATAATATCTTTAAAATAATACTAAGTTTCTTAAGACCTAGGCACTATTCTAAAAGTTAATTACATATCTCTTTTAATCTTCAAAACAACCCTACACAGAGTAATTATCCCCATTTACCAATGAAATAAGTGTTGAAGTAATTAAATGCACTCAGAAATGCACTAAAATCAATCAACACCTACTACAATCCCTAAATAATATTTTATTAACAAAAGCAGGAACTACATAAGATGAGCCTGTAACATCTTGTCATGATACAAAGTAAGAAGTCTATTTTAAAACCTACCAGAGTTGTATCCAAAGGACATAGGCAACACTCCAGGATACGGCCATTGACCAAAGAATATCAAAAAGATGACTCGATGGTCTGAAACATAATCATCTAAAAATCTGTAAGTTCATAAAAAATACTTTAAAAAAGTGGTTGCTATTCAGTTGACAAAGCGGGGGAAATGAGCCATTTAGCCTCTTTTTCCTGTGTGAACTGTATTCCAGAGTCAGTGGTTGATGAAGGGAAGTTCTTATACACAAATGCTCAAATTTCAGATGCTCAGAATCACTTAGAGGGCCTGTTACTACGCAGATAACTGGTTCCTACTGACACAGTTTCTGAGATAGATCTGGGACAGGACCCAAGAATTTGCATTTTCAACAAATACTCAGGTGATACTGATTCTGCAGAGGCCCATGTTTTTGAGAACCACTGTTAGAAAACTCTGGATAATAAACACAGAAAGAATGAAATAATTAAAAATCCATAATTTTGCAACTCCTGATAGAGAGTCTAACCAACTACCATCACAAGCTGCTAAAGCACTTGGAGAAAGGTGATGGTGCATGTGTGCGTGCGCCCAGTCACGTTTGAGCTTTGCGGTCCCAGGACTATAGCCCGCCAGGCTCCTCTGTCCATGGGATGAATAGTGGAGTGGGTTGCCATTTCTTCCTCCAGGGGATCTTTCCGACCCAGAGATCAAATCCACATCTCCTGAGTCTCCTGCATTAGCAGGTGGATTCTTTACCACTGCTCCATCTGGGAAGCCTGTGAAAGGTGATAGGGAACTTTATAACATATCCACAATGGTAACAACTAAATCTCCTGATCAATCTCACTTTTAAACAGAAAACAAACTTGACATTAGATATCTCTTAATGTGGTGCAGCAAGAAGTGCATAAAACAGGCAATAAAGTATTCTTTGAGAATGACACCATAAGGATGAAATCAGTCAAATGCCTAAGGAGGGAAATTATACAGTCCAACTGATAATCTCAACAAATAAACTGCATGAAAAAATGTGTGTGGGGGAGGAAACACAAATTTAAGAGACCTATTCACCAAATATCATCATAAATGGACCTTGTTGGATTCTGTTCTGAACATTAACTACAAAAAGACATTTTTCAGGGAATCTAGGATACTGAACATGAACTAGGATCAAAAAAACCTTTTTTATTTTTTTAAGTCAACAAAGTTAACTTTGTTAGGTGTGACAGAGCTCTTATTACACTAAAATTTTAACATAAAGCTTACTTTATCAATTATAAATATATGTAAATGGTCTGAAGTCTAGGTTTTGCTTTAAAAAAAAAATATGGGAAAAAAGTATCAGGGTAGGGAAGATTTAAGGAGATTAAATTAGAAAGATATAACATTAATAATGCTGAAGCTGGATGATGGGTTCACTGAAGTTCAAAATCTTATTGTCTCCTACTTCTGTATATAATTTTGTCTATCATAAACAGTTAAAAATCTAAGTAAAGTTGGAGTGTAAAAAATGAAATCTTTCATCTCCACCCCCTTATCATGAATGAGCTCATTATTATAGTGTATCCTTTTCACCCCATTAACTGTGCCTTTGCAAATACCATATACTCATTCACATGTCCACAGATACCCAACAGAGGATGTTTTTCTTCAATAAGATCACACTATACATAATGTTTTGCAGTTTTTTCACACTTTAAATATCCAAAGCATTTTTGTATTCATAAACAGATCTGTCACCAAACTCTTTAGGAGCCTCATTCCTTTTAATAACTACTTAGTTGATGCTTTTTAACTGTGGTGTTGGAGAAGACTCTTGAGAGTCCCTTGGACTGCAAGGAGATCCAACCAGTCCATCCTGAAGGAGACCAGTCCTGGGTATTCATTGAAAGGACTGATGCTGAGACTGAAACTCCAATACTTTAGCCAACTGATGCGAAGAACTGACTCATTTGAAAAGACCCCGATGCTGGGAAAGATTGAAGGCAGGAGGAGCAGGAGACAAGAGAGGTTAAGATGGTTGGATGGCATTACCGACACGATGAACATAAGTTTGAGTAGACTCCGGGAGTTGGTGATGGACAGGAAGCGTGGCGTGCTGCAGTCCATGTGGTCGCAAAGAGTTGGACACAACTGAGTGACTCAACTGTAGTCACGTGACACATATATATGTTGTTTCAAATCTTTAATATCTTCTATCTTTGTAAACCTGAGCAAGTATGTCTACAGGATAGATTCTAACAGGCAGAGGTAATAGGTTAAAAGGCATGTTGTTTAAATTTTGACAGACATTGTCAGGCTGCCCACCAAAGAGGGCAACTGCTTGAACTCCTAACCACATAAAAATGTTCATTTCTCTACATCATCAACATACTACTATTACTATTTAAGATCTCTGCCAATCTCCCCAGAGTAAAATGATTGTGTTTTTATTTGTAATTCCCTATATACTACTAAAACTGATTTATTTATTTTCCTTCTTTTGTAAATTGCCTATTCAGATCATATTCCCCATTTTTCTACTGAGCTGTTTATTATCAAAACTCCCAAGAGCATTTTATATGTTATAAATATTAGCTTTTTCCTATTTTAGGTAGTGCAAATATTTTCTCTGAACCTGTTACTTAAAACTGAAACTTGGTATTTTCTGCATTCAGGGATTTTATACTTTTATGTGTTCAAATCTATTTCCTATATGACTCATGGCCTATACTTTATTCATGATCCAAAACTAGAAATTATAAATATATATTTTTTCTTAGATGACTCTATAGTTGAATCTTTTCAGTGCTGTATCTGTAATTCAACTGAATTAATTTCATATATGATATTAGTTAGGAATCTAAGAATTACTTGTTAATATCCTCTTTGGCCTTCCCAGGTGACGTTAGTGGTAAAGAACCTGCCTGCCAATGCAGGAGACTTAAGACATGCAGGTTCAATCCCTGGGTCAGGAAGATCCTCTGGAGGAGGGCATGGCAACCTACTCCAATATTCTTGCCCCGAGAATCCCCATGAACAGATGGCAGGCTATAGTCATAGAGTCATAAAGAGCTGGATACAAATGAAGCAACTCAGCACACAGCACATCCTATCTCTTATCCCATGAATTTCAGGCGTCTAATTCGCCAAATGCCCACATAAAATAGGCCTCACTAATCTCCACTCTGTGTCTTCCATATATATTATTCCTGTACCAATAACATACTCAGCTCATTCCATGTCTTTACAGTCTCCATGGATACTGAGAAGGGCATACTATTTCTATTACTGTTTTCCAGTCAAAACTGTCAAAATTCTCAAGACAAAAACTGCCATGGCTCTTCCTGCACATTCATGTTTTCCAAAGATTTACAGAATTAGAGTTAAATTTCTCACAGACTGCTCTGAACTTACAGATTAATGTGAGGGTAACTGACCTCTTTGCAAGCAAGTTTACTTAGCAGTTTTACCTACTATTGTATTTTAAAACACATACAATAAAGGCATGCTTTAAAGCAATAAAAAGCAAAAGTGCCTGGCATACAGCTACATTAAAATAAACTTATTAAAATACTTAACACAACACATAAACCTGAAAATATCCTATAATACCAAAGACAAGAAAATATTGGTAGAAAACACTAGTCTCAGAGTAACAAATAACGTGTCCTAATTCCAATATAAAGACCAATTTGTAGGAGACTTCGGCTTCTGAGAAAATAGAGCAGACATACGTTCTTCTGCTGCTGCTAAGTCGCTTCAGTCGTGTCCGACTAGGTGCGACCCCAGAGACGGCAGCCCACCAGGCTTCCCCGTCCCTGGGATTCTCCAGGCAAGAACACTGGAGTGGGCTGCCATTTCCTTCTCCAATGCATGAAAGTGAAAAGTGAAAGTGAAGTCGCTCAGTCGTGTCCGACTCTAGTGACCCCATGCACTGCAGCCCACCAGGCTCCTCCGTCCATGGGATTTTCCAGGCAAAAGTACTGTAGTGGGATGCCATTGCCTTCTCCTACGTTCTTCTAGTCCTCCTCCAAGTAAAACTACAAATCCTGGACATCATAAATAAACCAAACACAGGAGAAAAAAAAGAAGGCAGACTGGCTAGACACCTTGGGAGTTCAACACAAGGTATGTTCCCAGAGTTTTCATTTTTGCCTCAGATATCTCAGATTCAAAGCTGACAAGGCCAGCAACCCAGAAGTCTAACAGGTGCAGATATAAAACCCCCCAACAGAAGCTTTCTCGCTCTAGTCAAAGGAGTAGGAAAAGGGCAGCCTAAAAAGACAAAACTTCTAGAAAATAACCTACATACTCCAACCAAACACACTACAGAAAGGAAAAGAAAACAGAATCAGTGGCCCCACTCACACCCACACCAGTAAAGCCTGTAATGTGGAGCATAACACCTCTCCAGAGTGGTGTCAGAGACAGCAGAGTAGAGAGCCTGGGCTTCCACCCCACCCAGCAGCAGGGAGGCAGTCCTCACTGGGGTGGTGTCACAGAAGGACTAGTGGAAAGTCAGGACCTCCACCATGGTCCAGCACTACTGGGCCCACCCATTCACCCCTACACATCTGTGGTAGCAGGCTAAGTCTCACGGGAAGCTAAAACCCCCACTCACACCCAACAGTAATGAAAAAGACCTCCCGCCCCTGATGGGGTAGTGTCAGAGACACCCAGCTAAAATAGAATTAGATAAGGTCCAAAGTCTCGTAACATAATACAAAAAAAAAAAAATCTATGGATCAAGCACAAAATCCACCATACCAAGCATCAAGATCTCAAACTGAACGAAAAAAAAAAGACAATCAATAGATGTCAATACAAAGATGACAGAGACTTGAGAATTGATAAAAAATTTTAAGACAGCCATCATATAAATGCTTCAACTAGCTTATGCAAATATGCTGAAAATTCAAAATTTCTGGAATAAAGCTGAAGCAGTATTGAGAGAAACTTGCAGCACTAAATGCACACACTGGAAAAGATGAACAAGTCTAAAGTCAATAATCTAAGCTCTCACCTCTAAAACCTACAATAAGAACAAAATAAAAATAAATTCATAAAACAAGGAAATAGGGAGAAATAAAAAAAAGTAGAAGCAGAAATAAATGAAAGTGACACAAAAAAATAAAGCTGCTTCCCCTACCCTGGTTTTTTGAGATGCAACTGACACAAAGCACTGTATCATTTAAGGAGTACAGCACAATGGCTTACATATACCATGAACTGACTACCACAATTAAGTTAAAATCTGTCATCTCATATAAATGCAAAAAAAGAAAAGAAAAAAAAACTTTTTTTCTCCTTCTGATGAGATCTCTTGGGCTTTACTTTCTTAACACTGTCATATATACCATACTAAACTGTTAGTCACTCAGTCGTGTCCGACTCTTTGCCGCCCCATGGACTGTAGACTGCCAGCTCCTCTGTCTGTGGAATTATCCAGGCCAGAATACTGGAGTGGGTAGCCATTCCATTCTCCAGGAAATCTTCCAACCCAGGGATCAAACCCGGGTCTCCCACATTGCAGGCGGATGCTTTACCACCTGAGCCACCATCAGTCAGTTCAGTTCAGTCGCTCAGTCGTGTCCGACTCTTTGCGATCCCATCAATCGCAGCACACCAGGCCTCCCTGTCCATCACCAACTCCCGGAGTTCACTCAGACTCATGTACATCGAGTCGGTGATGCCATCCAGCCATCTCATCCTCTGTCGTCCCCTTCTCCTCCTGCCCCCAATCCCTCCCAGCATCAGAGTCTTTCCCAATGAGTCAACTCTTTGCATGAGGTGGCCCAAGTATTGGAGTTTCAGCTTTAGCATCAGTCCTTCCAAAGAAATCCCAGGGCTGATCTCCTTTAGAATGGACTGGTTGGATCTCCTTGCAGTCCAAGGGACTCTCAAGAGTCTTCTCCAACACCACAGTTCAAAAGCATCAATTCTTCGGCACTCAGCCTTCTTCACAGTCCAACTCTCACATCCATACATGACCACAGGAAAAACCATAGCCTTGACTAGATGGACCTTTGTTGGCAAAGTATTGCCTCTGCTTTTCAATATGCTATCTAGTCATAACTAGATACATGCTATGGGGTCATAACTTTCCTTCCAAGGAGTAAGCATCTTTCAATTTCATGGCTGCAATCACCATCTGCAGTGATTTTGGAGCCCAGAAAAATAAACAGTGGACTGTTTCCACTGTTTCCCCATCTATTTGCCATGAAGTGATGGGACCAGATGCCATGATCTTCGTTTTCTGAATGTTGAGCTTTAAACCAACTTTTTCACTCTCCTCTTTCACTTTCATCAACAGGCTTTTTAGTTCCTCTTCACTTTCTGCCATAAGGGTGGTGTCATCTGCATATCTGAGGTTATTGATATTTCTCCCAGCAATCTTGATTCCAGCTTGTGCTTCCTCCAGCCCAGAGTTTCTCATGATGTACTCTGCATATAAGTTAAATAAACAGGGTGACAATATACATACAGCCTTGACGTACTCCTTTTCCTATTTGGAACCAGTCTGTTGTTCCATGTCCAGTTCTAACTGTTGCTTCCTGACCTGCATACAGGTTTCTCAAGAGGCAGGTCAGGTGGTCTGGTATTCCCATCTCTTGAAGAACTTTCCATAGTTTATTGTGATCCACACAGTCAAAGGCTTTGGCATAGTCAATAAAGCAGAAATAGAAGTTTTTCTGGAACTCTCTTGCTTTGTCCATGATCCAGCAGATGTTGGCAATTTGGTCTCTGGTTCCTCTGCCTTTTCTAAAACCAGCTTGAAATCTGGAAGTTCACGGTTCACATACTGCTGAAGCCCGGCTTGGAGAATTTTGAGCATTACTTTACTAGCGTGTGAGATGAGTGCAATTGTGCGGTAGTTTGAGCATTCTTTGGCATTGCCTTTCTTTGGGATTGGAATGAACACTGACCTTTTCCAGTACTGTGGCCACTGCTGAGTTTTCCAAATTTGCTGGCATATTGAGTGCAGCACTTTCACAGCATCATCTTTCAGGATTTGAAATAGCTCAACTGGAATTCCATCACCTCCACTAGCTTTGTTCATAATGCTGCTTCCTAAGGCCTACTTGACTTCACATTCCAGGATGTCTGGCTCTAGGTGAGTGAGTGCACCATCGTGATTATCTGGATCATGAAGATCTTTTTTGTACAGTTCTGTGTATTCTTGCCACCTCTTCTTAATATCCTCTGCTTCTGTTAGGTCCATACCATTTCTGTCCTTTATCGAGCCCATCTTTGCATGAAATGTTCCCTTGGTATCTCTAATTTCTTGAAGAGATCTCTAGTCTTTACCATTCTGTTGTTTTCCTCTATTTTTTTTTGCATTGATCACTGAGCAGGGCTTTCTTATCTCTCCTTGCTATTCTCTGGAACTCTGCATTGAGATGCTTCTATCTTTCCTTTTCTCCTTTGCTTTTCTCTTCTCTTCTTTTCACAGCTATTTGTAAGGCTTCCCCAGACAACCATTTTGCATACAGCAATGTTAATTACAGTCATCATTTTATACATTACATCCCTACTATTTATTTATCTTAAAACTTAGTTTGTACCTTTTGACCATCTTCTACCTTTAGCAACTACAAATCTGATTTCTTTTTCTATGAGTTTGGGTATATGGCCTTTTAAAAAAAAAAAAAAAAGAAAGAAAGATTCAACATATGAGATCGTACAGTCTTTCCCTGATTTATTTCATGTAGCATTATGTCCTCAAGGTCTATCCACATCAACCCCATGGACTGCAGCACACCAGGCTTCCTTGTCCATCACCAACTCCCAGAGTTTACTCAAACTCATGTCCACTGAGTCAGTGATGCTATCCAACCATCTCATCCTCTGTTGTCCTCTTCTCCTCCCGCCTTCAATCTTTCCCAGCATCAGGGTTTTTTCCAATGAGACAGTTCTTCACATCAGGTGGCCAAAGTATTGGAGTTTCAGCTTCAGCATTAGTCCTTCCAATGAATATTCAGGACTGATTTCCTGTAGCATTTGACTGGTTGGCTCTCCTTTCAGTCCAAGGGACTCTCAATAGTCTTCTCCAACACCACAGTTCAAAAGCATCAATTCTTTGGCACTCAGCTTTCTTTATAGTCCAACTCTCACATCCATACATGACTACTGGAAAAACCATAGCCTTGACAAGATGGACCTTTGTTGGCAAAGAAATGTCTCTACTTTTTAATATGCTGTCTAGGTTGGTCGTAGCTTTTCTTCCAAGGAGCAAGCGTCTTTTAATTTCATGGCTGCAGTCACCATCTGCAGTGATTTTGGAGCCCAGAAAAAGAAAGTCTCTCACTGTTTCCACTGTTTTCCCATCTATTTGCCATGAAGTGATGGGACCGGATGCCATGATTGTTTTTTGAATGTTGAGTTTTAAATCAACTTTTTTGCTTTTCACTTTCACTTTCATCAAGAGGCTGTTTAGTTCTTCTTCGCTTTCTGCCATAAGGGTGGTGTCATCTGCATATCTGAGGTTGTTGATATTTCTCTCGGCAATCTTGATTCCAGCTTGAGCTTCATTCAGCCCGGCGTTTTGCATGATGTACTCTGCATATAAGTTAAATGAGCAGGGTGACAATATACAGCCTTTCATAGTGAAATATGTATTTCAATATATTAGCAATAAATATGTAAAATTAAAAATACAATATCCTTTTAAATTGCTCCAAATAATCAATATATTTAAATGTAAATATAACAAAACACAGGACTTGTGTACTGAAAGCTATTTGACAGTTATAGAAATCAAAAATTATAAATAAATGGAGAAATATACTATATTCCTGGATTAGAAGTGACATAATTAAGGTGTCAATTCTCCCTAAACTGGATTTTATCAAAAACTTATCAAAACTTTAAGCAAAATAATCTTTATTGATATAGACCAGATTATTCTGAAATCCATTGAGAAAGGCAAAAGAACCAGAAGAGCTAAAACAATTCTGCAAGGAATCAATCTACCCAATTTCAAGACTTGTCATATAGCTAACAGAGTAATAAAGATTAACTGTGGCACTGGTGAAAGGAGACACATGTGGATCAATGGACTAGGCCAGAGAACCCAGAAACAGAATCACACAAATACGCTCAAGTCAATTTTGACAAAGGAGCAAAGCAATTCAATAAAGGAAAGATAGTCTGCTTTTTCAACAAATGATACTAGATCATTTAAACCTTGATCTAAATTTTACACCTTTTATAAAAATTAACTCAAAATGGATTATGGACTTAAATGCAAAAGTATAAATATTTTTCAACAAAACACTGGGGAAAAAGCTCTTTGGAAAAACAGGTCTAATCAGAGTTCTTAAACCTAACACTAAAAACATAATTTATAAAGAAAAATTTGATCAACTAGGATTAAACAAGGGTGTGTTGGGATTGAGGTGGATGTAGCTAAAAGGCAACACGAGGGGTTGCTCGTGGTGATGAGTATGTTCCATATTTTGACTGTATCAATGTCAATACCACAGCTGTGATGTTTTGCAGGATCTATAATATCAGAGTTTTTTTTTTTTAAAAACTAGTTGTCCGTGATATTACCATTGGTGAAAGCTAGCAGTAGGTAAGCATGGTCTCTCGTATTATTTCTTAAAACTGACTATGAATCTAGAATTATAGAAAAATAAACACTATTTTTAAAAATGTCATGTTTGGGGGCTAAAAAATTACTACACCAGCACTTCCAGAAGTGGGTGGTTAGAAGAAACTCCAGTGTTCACTCTACATACTTGTTTATAGACATTAATATCAATTTCAGTTACTTCAAAAGAATCGGAAAGCTAGAGTTTTAAAAATGAAAACAATTACTACACTGAATTAGGCAAGATGAGCTAAAATAAAATTAATATGAAGAACTCATGGTCTCTGTTAATCTGAAAACAGCTCTCAAACTTTCTGGTCTCAGAATCCCATCATGCTCTTCTACCCATCAATATGTACCTTATTAAAAATTAAAACAGAGGAATTCTTAACATAATCTTTAAAATTACATGTTAACACAAATAGCATTTGTTTAAAAAATACATTTCTCCCCCAAAATCTTAAGTGAGTCATACTGTTTTACATTTTTGCAAATCTCCACCTCAACAGAATACAGATGGATTCTCATATGTCTCCCTATAGAATACACTACAATACATTGTTTTACTGAAAGCAATGAAAAAAAGCAGACCACACCCAGATAAATTTGCTAAGAGCAAACTTTCTCAACAGTTACAGATAGTTTCGGATATTCTTTGAAACTACACCAAAATCCAAAAAGCCATAGTTTTCAAAAAGATTCTAAATTGCAATATGAAATCTAAAAACATATCAGCGAACTTCTAAAACTCTCTTACATTAAAATACTTTAAGCTACCATGCTCTTTGAATGGATCTTTGACTTACATTATCATTTTGTAAATCACAAATTAGTTTCTTGATAAACACTGGTTTGCTGAGTTATAAAAGCATTCCAAAAGCTCAACATTTTATTAGGTAATTATTTTTAAAAATTACATTTGCAAAAATATCACTACTGATTTCATTGGAAAAGTGTTTAAAAGCACTGAGAAGGTGTCAGGCTTAAGACGGCACATTAAGTTTTCCAAAATTCTAATTTTTGCTTGAAAATTGTATAATGGGCAACAAATACTGTCAGTTGTCTTTCTTGAGTAAACAGATTCATTACAGTCATTTTGAGAAAACATCTGGCAAATATCCATGTCTCAATAATCACAGTTTCTCTCGTCAGTCAGTTTTTTCAAATAAAATGGTATTCCATGAAAAAAGCAGCTGGTTTAGCTCAGAACACAATCACACAGGTGTATTTCCTCCAGAATGTGCAGTATACAGAACTTCATGTATACTTCTCATTTTGTTACACAGATTATTTAAAAGACATGTAATCACATCTAATGCGATTCTCTAGTCAAACACTGAGAGCTTTCCCCCTACAATCTGGAAAAACAGAAGAATGCTCACTTTCACCACTTTTATTCAACATACTACTGGAACTTCTAGTGAGAGCAATCAGGCAAGAAAAAGAAATAAGATCTAAATTAGAAGCAAAGAAGTCAAATTATCTCTGTTCATCGATGTTACTTGTTGTAAAGCCCTAATGAGTCCACAAAAAACTGTTACAGCTAATAAATGAATTCAGCAAACTTGCAGAATATAAAACATTCAAAAATGAATTGCATTTCTATAAACTAACAGTGAACAATAGAAAAAATAAACTAAGAATTCTATTTATAATTTTATCAAAAAGAATAAAATATTTAGGAGTCAATTTTAACCAAATAGGTATAAGACTTGTATACTGAAAACCATAACAAGAAATAAAAGATACAAATAAATTGAAATGTATGTCATTTTCATGGATTGAAAGATTTAATACTACTAAGATAACCATATTCAAAGCAACCTACAAATTAAATGGAATCAAAAAACCCATCCTAAAATTCATATAGATTTCCAACTGATCCTAAATAGCCAAAACAATCTTTAAAAAGAAAATTAAAGTTAAAAGACTATTTCCTGATTTCAGTACTTAAGAGAAAACAATAGTAATCAGAAATAGTATAGTATAGGCATAAGGACAGATGTATAGACCAACAAAATAGAATAAAGAGCCCAGAAACAAACACCTGTATATATAGTCTTCACTAGTCATTATGGAAGTGAAAATTAAACCACAGATACTACTCTATAATCATTAGAATGTCTTTTTTCAAAACAAACAAACAAACAGAAAATAATGTGTACTGATGAAGATGTGCAGAAATTGGAATCCTGGGGCACTGCAAGTGGCAACATAACATGGCACAGTCAGCGTGGAAATCAGTACAGTTGTTCCTCAAAAAACTAAACACAGAATTACATGATTTACCAACTTCACTTCTCGGCACATACTCAAAAGAACTGAAGAAGGGACTCAAACACAGATATTTGTACAATCATGTTCATACCAGTGTTGCTCACAATAGCCAAAAACTGGAAGCAACTCTACTGTCATCAACAGATGCTTAACTAAAATCTGGTACATAGATACAAGACTATTATTTAGCTCTTAAAAAGGGAAAAATGTCTGACACATGCTACAGCCTGGATGAACCTTGAAAATTATGTTAAGTTAAAAAAAGCACTCTCAAAAGAATAAGTTCCATGATTTCACTTAAATGAGCCAACCCAGAGTGGCCAAATTCATACTCACAGAAGTATGGGTGGTTGCCAGGGATGGGAGAGAATAGGGAATTACTGTTTAATGGGAATGGAGTTTCAGTTTGGGAAAATGAAAAAAGTTCTGGAGGAGGATGGGGATGACAGTTGCAAAACAGTGTGACTGGACTTAACTGTACACTTAAAAATGGTTAAAACGCTAAATTAACATTATGTATATTTTACTAAAATAAAGAGGGAAAAAAGGTTCAAGTGTGAAGTTTTATGTTTCATATATTTTACCATAATGAAAAAAGCCCAAGCACACACACAGACACACTCACATACAAGGGTCAAGATTTAACAAAATCAGTAAGCTGAGCTACTGTGATGAGCATAGTCAGGAAAGTGACATTTTTTAGCTGTGAACATGCAGTTTGAAAAATACAATGATTACTGGTACAGTCTGGTGCCTCTGCCTTTATTAATGATTAGGCACTACCAGTTTTCACCCACCTTTCCTTTTACACCATCAAAGAACATACCAACACAGCGAAAAGAACTGTGAGAGAGAGAATATCTTAGTAGCATTTGAAAATAATTTTTACCTTGTCTCTCATGCTTCCTAAAAGGGTCTTGGTGATCCACCAAAGGGAATCTAGTGACCACACTTTCAGAACCACTTCTCTAAGAATGGATACATATGGGAAGAGCAGAACAATATGACAGACTGAAAAAGCTGGAAATTTTTCCAAGTCTTCCTCAAACAGGTCAATGTTTGTAACTGGAGTTCATTATTGGCCTTAACACGTCAGAAGTTCCTAAAAATCTTATGATGCGCACACAACATATACAAAATGTAGTTTGTGAAGACAACATAAAGACATACAAAAAAGTGTTAAATTATCTTTTTTAATCTTTTTTATTAATTTTTATTTTATTTATTTTGGCCACACTGTGCAGCTTGTGGGATCTTAGTTCCCCATCAGGAATCAAACCTGGACCTTCAACAATGAAAGTGCAGTCTTAACCACTAGACTGCTGGGGAATTCCCTGTATCTTTTTTGAGTTGAGAGGAAATTCATGTAAGTTTAAATTAACAATGTTAAAGTATATAACCCAGGGACATTTATCATACAGTTGTGCAACCATCACCTATATCTAATTCCAAAACACTTTTGTCACCCTCAAAGACAACCTCATACCCATTCAGGTCATTCATTTCCCATTCCTTTCTCCCTGAGTCTCTGGCAATGACTTTCTCTCTTTGTGGATTCATCTGGATATTTCATATAAATTTCACTTCACATGTTTTTGAGGTTCACCCACACTGTACACGAATCAGCATTTCATTCCTTTTTATGGCAGGATAATATTTCTTTGCATGGATATACCACATAAATCTATTCATGCAATAATGGACAGTCAGGCTGTTTTCACCTTTTGGGTATTGTGAATTGTACTGCTATGAGTATTCTTGTAAAGCATTCGTCTGAAAACCTGCTTTCAATTCTTGTGAATACATACCTAGAAGTAAAATTACTGCAAGAGTGCTAGTAAAAGAGGGGGACGGGACTTCCCTGGTGGTCCACTGGTTAAGAATTCACCTTCCAATGCAGGGGCACGGGTTTGATTCCTGGTGGGGGACCTACCACATGGCGTGAGGCAACTAAGCCCACGTACGGTAACAACCAAGCCTGTGTGCTCTAGAGTCCTTCCATCGTAATGAGAGAAGCCCAGCCCTGCAACAAAAGATTCTGTATGCTACAACTAAGACTTAATGAAGACAAATAAATAAATATTAACAACAACAAAAAAGATGAGGAGTTAGGCAGTAGGGTGGGATAGGACACACAAAAAAATACCGCTAAAACAGTAATTAAAAAAGTTGCAGGTGGGGCATGTATGAAGAAAGGCATCAAGACAACCTTTAAGTTCTGAGTTTAGGCAACTAGTAGACAGTAATTCCTTTCACTGAAACAGGAAATACAGGAAGAGTAACAGGGAAGTGGGACAAGAGTGGGGAAAGATGATAAACTTGTTTTGTACATGTTTGATGTGCTCAAGAAATACCATTCAGTGACATTTAGACTGCTAAAAAAGAAAAAAAAATGACTGAATCATCAGCATAGTGATGGCAGAAAACATATTTTAAGGCATCAATTATAAATATATAAAGTGAAATTATTCTTAATCATTAAAAGCCTTCTACATGCTATAGCATATTAACTGTATTTTTAAAAATTCTAAAACAATTGCTGCTGTTGTTCAGTTACCAAGTTAAGTCCGATTCTTTGTGATCCCATGGACTGCAGCACGCCAGGCTCCTTTGTCCTCCACCACGTCCCAAAGTTTGCTCAGATTCATATCCATTAAGACAGTGATGCTATCTAACCATCTCATCCTCTGCTCCCTGCTTCTCCTTCTGCCTTCAACCTTTCCTAGCATCAGGCTCTTTTCCAATGAGTCGGGTCTTCAAAACAGGTGGCCAAAGTATGGGAGCTTCAGCTTCAGTCCTTTCAATGAATATTCAGTGTTGATTTCCTTTAAGATTGACTGGTTTGATCTCCTTGATGTCCATGAACTTCTCAAGAATTTTCTCCAGCACCACAATTTGAAAGCATCAATTTTTTGGCATTCAGCCTTCTCTATGGTCCAACTCTCACATCTGTACATAGACTAAGGGAAAAAACCATAGCTTTGACTATACTAACCTTTATCAGCAAAGTATTATCTCTGCTTTTTAATACACTGGCTAGGTTTCTTATAGCCATAATCTTTGTTTTTTGTATGTTGAGTTTTAAGCCAGCCTTTTCACTCTCCTCTTTCACTTTCACCAAGAAGCTCTTTAGTTTCTCTTCACTTCTGCTGTAAGGGTGGTGGTATGTGCATATCTGAGGTTACTGATATTTCTCCCCACAATCCTGATGCCAGCTTGTGCTTCATTCACCCTGGCATTTCACATGATGTACTCTGCATATAAATTAAATGAGCAGGGTGACAATAAACAGCCTTGATGTACTCCTTTCTCAATTTTGAACTAGTCCCTTGTTTCATGTCTGGTTCTAATTGTTGCCTCTTGACCTGCATATGGGTTTCTCGGGAGGCAAGTAAGGTGGTCTGGCATTTCCATCTCTTTAGGAATTTTCCACAGTTTGTTGTGATCCACACAGTCAAAGGCTTTAGTGCAGTCAATAAAGCAGAAATAGATGTTTTTCTGGAATTCTCTTGCTTTTTCTATGATCCAGTGGATGTTGGCAATTTAATCTCTGGTTCCTCTGCCTTTTCTAAATTCAGCTTGTACATCTGAAGTTCTTAGTTTACACTGCTGAAGCCTAGCTGGAAGGACTTTGAGCTTTACCTTGCCAGCATGTGAAATGAGTGCAATTGTATGGTAGCTTGAACATTCTGTATTGCCCTTCTTTGGAATTAGAATGAAAACCTGACACTTTCTAGTCCTGTGACCATGGCTGGGCTTTCCAAATTTGTTGGCACGCTGAGTGCAGCACTTTCACAGCATTATTTTTTAGGATTTGAAATAGCTCAGCTGGAATTCCAACACCTCCACTGGCTTTGTTCTTAGTAATGCTTGTAGGGTAGGTTAATTGTATCTCAATAGAGCTCTAATTATTTTGGTAATTATATCTCAACAGACCTGTTACAAAACAACAAAATGCTCACTTCTGTTTTTGGTTACATTGTGTTGTATGTATCAAGGATATAGCTACTTTTTTCTTCTTAAGGGCCCTGGGGTATATCTCTTCAAAAAGAAATTATCTTTCTTTCAGGGAGACAAAGATAAGCAGACAGGCAGGGGAAATCCTCATAATTGCATTTGACATAGCATTTCACCTACTTGTTCTTACATTTTGATCAGTACTTTTCTCTACCAATGTCATTTAACCACTTCAAGAAACTAAAAAATGCCAAGCTTAATACAAAATGTTCAACTAATTTTCCTTAGTTTATTTCTTGACATTCCAAATTTGATCAATCCTTTCAAAAATACTTATTCTGCAGAGATCATGTGAGGATTCAAGGTATCACAGTAAGATGTCTAAAACAATGCCTGATACTCAGTAAATTACTGTCATCATCATTATACTAAAGGAAACAAAGGATCCTAAAGTTGATAAGCAAAACTGCAGAGAACAGGGAGGAGATAAAGGTTATGTGTGACCTACAAAGGCACAATCATGTCACAGAAAGGAAACACTTGGCAGAAAATCCCACATCAGACTGAAAAATGCAGCAGCGTGATCACCTCCACAATTGCCATCATTTCTATCTTCACCATCAACACCCAACACTTCTCTCCCCTAAAGCATCTATTTATATGCCTTTAATTTATTCTATTTATGGAATATTTAAACCTATGAAAACATTCCCAAACTCAGCTAACAGGGTATCTTATCATTTCCCCCCGTGTTTCAAAAACTGTTCCAAATATATGTACTATTAGCTACACAGATCTGTTTTCATTTCCTCTCTCCCACTATCTTGGCCTATGGGGGTCAAGCATGTTTTCAAACTTTCACTATATGGCATAATGGTCTGCACCTTGCTTTCTTAGCTCAACATTTTGCTTGTTTGTTGTTTTTTAATTCAGTCATATTGTTTCATGTAGATCTAGTTAATTCATGAAAACTGTATTATATTAATATTGTATGAATGTAAAAATACATTTGTCCATACTCTAATGAGATGTCTATACTGTTTATTTTTATTAACAGGCTACAATAATTTATTGAGTTTCCAGGATATATTCATAGAACTAGTAGGTCAAAGGACATATACCTTCAACTTCATTAGAGGTTACTAAGTTCATCTCCTTTTTCACAGCTAGGATCAGCAGTATAAGAGAGTTCTTGTCTCCTGTTCTCCTCCCCAATCCTTGGCATTGTCATACATTTTGCGGGGCCATGCTCTCTCAGTTTGCAGGATCTTAAGTTCCCTGCTGCTGCTGCTAAGTCACTTCAGTCGTGTCCGACCCTGTGTGACCCCACAGACGGCAGCCCACCAGGCTCCCCCATCCCTGGGATTCTCCAGGTAAGAACACTGGAGTGGGTTGCCATTTCCTTCTCCAATGCATGAAAGTGAAAAGTGAATTCAAGGAAGTCGCTCAGTCGCTTCCGACTCTTCTCGACCCCATGAACTGCAGCACACCAGGCTCCTCCGTCCATGGGATTTTCCAGGCAACAGTACTGGAGTAGGGTGCCATCGCCTTCTCCTTAAGTACCCTGACTAGGGATCAAACTCAATACTCTCCCTGATTCCCACAGTGAAAGCTTTGGGGCCTAACCACTGGATCATTAGGGAATTCTCTGTCTTACTTTTAAACTCTGCAAACCAAACGGTCTAATGTAGTACTTCATTGATTTATGTCTTCTTGATTAGTAAGATGAGTATCATTTACTGGTCTTTCAGGTTTCTGCTCATGTGAAATGCCTTTAACAGTATGGCCACTTTTCTACTGATCTGTGGTAATTCTTAAGAATAGTCCGGGTAACAATCCTTTTGCTCTTTCTCCCTCCCCTCCAACATAAACAATATAAAACTGTTGCTGATTTTCATATCTAGTAAGGTTGATAAGCAAAGATAATTCCTGCCTTCTCAAAGTTCAGAGCTATTTTCCAGACATTCATATCTGTTTCTCAAACCCTTTTGGCCACTCACAAGTGAACTTCTCCATGAGGGCCAATACACACACATTCAACATATGAAGTGAAAAACAGGACTCTACATCAGTTTTTTCTAAGTAATTAACAACAAGCAAATACACAAGAAAATCACAACTTGTCTCCATTCTATATAAACAATTTGGATATGGTATTAATACAACATATGGCTTTCATATGGATCAGTACACAAGCATCTATTTGATTAATAACTGTTTGCTAAATGCTTGATAAATAATATCAGGTACATCAGGATGCCTGAAACAACAATTAAGAGTCTACTCTCTTTATCCAATGAATTAAGAATTAAGGTATAAATCCAGATTAAGCAGATCAAATATTTTAATTTTCAGTCGCACCATCATACAATCCGTTCTCCTGGATAAATCTGCTCTGCAGTAATGAAATGATTCTTCTAGATATTTTAGTGACAGCAGACTTCAGCTGGAAAAAAGTTAACTTCACTTACAGAAGCACTATCGAATGCTTTGTAAAATAAAGACACTACCCTAAAGACGTATAATAATATAGCAAGAAAGTACCTTAGATCACTTAACTAATAAATTTTCAGGTGAGGCACTTGCAATCCAGAAATTAAGAAATCTCCCTAATCCAGGTCCTCCTAAAATCTACAATCCTCTAAAATCCACAAATTCAGGATTCTTTCCATTACATCATGCATCTTATTTTAGACTTCCCCAGTCTAAAGACTCTGATTCCTCTCTTGATTTTACAAGATTGAGTTTTGAGTTATAGAAATAAAATTACCTCCCAACCCCATAACAATCTTTTACTTTCCATACTTCCCAATTTTGCCCTTCCCCCTATCCTCCATTAGACTGTACACAATGAAAAAAAAAACCTCACTGCTAAATTTCTGAGTGTAATTAGTAGCGGAGCCCTGAGCCCCTGGCTACTGTTTCCACGTTAAACAGTAGCACTAATCCTTTATATCTTATCCAACAACACCTACTAAACATCGCTTCGCAGGAAGCGCGGTGCACGCAGCTCCTCCTCGCCGGCAGCCCACCGACGCCAGGGAGCCCGGGGCGCCGGGTTAGGGGCGGTGCGGGGCACCCGGGGGCTGGGGTCGCTGGGGGAGTGGGGATCCCAAGGAGCGCGAGGAGGGGGGTCCCGGAGGCGCCAGGGAACAGGCCGGGAGGCGAAGAGCGGCCGACTCACCTTTCCGCAGCTCCCGCTCCCACACGGTGACGATGGGTCGCGAGTGCTTGCGATGGTGGATGAGCCACAGGGACAAGGTCTGCACGCTCTGCTGCGAGTTGCTCAACTCCGACAGCTTCTTCTCCAGCGCCGCCTCGGAGAAAGCGGACATCCCTCCGGCACCGCGTTTGCGCCGTCCCACGCGGTGAAGCTGAGCGGAGGAGACTTTCGCCGCCCCCGCCGCGGCCTCGCCTCCTCACCCCACCCTTCCCCACGCCCTCACCACCACTGCCGCCACATCCAACACCGGCCGCAAACCAGCAAGATGGCCTCCAGCCGGCAGTGACGTCACGGCTGACCGATGCCCCGCCCTCCGACCAGGCGCGGCCGAGAGGCGGGAACTCCTAGCGGAAGGGGCGGGACTGAGGCTAGTGCTGAAGAGACGGGGCGGGTCTGGGCGGGAGGCGGGGCGGGTCTGGGCGGGAGGCGGGGCGGGTCTGGGCGGGAGGCGGGGCGGGTCTGGGCGGGAGGCGGGGCGGGTCTGGGCGGGAGGCGGGGCGGGTCTGGGCGGGAGGCGGGGCGGGTCTGGGCGGGAGGCGGGGCGGGGTTGGCCAACCTCCTCCTAGGAGAAGCTCTCTTTTCCAAGGGGTATTTAAAATCGCCTCATAGGTGTTTAAATTTAGTACAGCCACTTTGGAAGATAATATGGCGTGATATAATCCATTTTATTATACACCTTTCTTGTGACCCTGCGATTTCCCTAACTGCTATCAATGCTAGGAAAACACCAGCATGTTTGCCAGGCCTAGAACCTTTCTTCTGGGAGAAACTATATCTCCAAAGGGGTAATTAAAAATCCCTTGAACACCAGGCGTTGTGTGGTCCAGCTCCGTAACAGAGAGGGATTGAACTTTAAGTAAATGGCTAAATTATTTGTGATAGTTCATATTACAGAATACATGCAGTAGTTTAAAAGATTTATAAATCCAGTGGTGGATTGGGTTTTTTTAAGTTGCAAAAGAAAAGATACAGAATAATGTTTCTTTTATAAAAATGTATATTTTATAAGAATTCATCAGTATGTAAAGGCATGGCAAGAAGGTCTAGAAAAATACACATTGCAGTAATAGTGTTGTAAAGACAGGATAAGAATTGGCGCCCTTAAGCTCTGTCTGAATTGTTTTCATCTTTTACTAGAACATATTCATGTATTACTTACAGAATTAAAAACTAATTTCAGAATTCTCATAATTAATTCATCACATTTTGACATAGCATTTGTCTGAATTATGATACATCACAAAAGAGAAGAGGAGATACTGTCATATTCTAAATATGAATGCAAAAAAAGAAGGTACATAAGAAACCACAGGAATGCCTAAGCCATGTTTTGAGAAGCACTGCTTAAGAACTTTCCACCAAGTAGGCATCAAATAGACCTATTTATTTGAAGCAGGGGCTGCAAAACATTGTAGATGTATGTTAGTGTTAGTCATTCAGTCGTGTCCAATTCTTTGCCACCTCATGGACTTAGCCTGCCAGGCTCCTCTGTCCGTGGAATTCTGCAGGCAAGAATACTGGAGTTGATAGCCATTCCCCTCCAAGGGATCTTCCTGACCTAGGGATCAAACCCAGGTCTCCTGCATTGCAGGCTGATTCTTTACTGTCTGAGCCACCATGGAAGCCCAAAGATGTACTTATGCAATTAATGTATGTTTTCAAATGGTTAATTTTGTTATGTGCATTTTATTTCAGTAAAAAAAAAAAAAGAAACCTAATAGCAATGACTACATTTATTTCACATTCTCCACATTGTAATGGACCCAAACAGTTAGGAGGGCTCTTATGTTTACCAAACTTAGGATAAAAGAAAACTTACAAGCTAAAAAAGTTCAGTCTTAAGTTAAATTTTGTGTTTTTTTTTTACTTAAAAAATTTTTTATTTTTAATTGAAGTGTAGTTGATTTACAATATTATATTAGTTTCAGATGTACAAATAGTGACTCAGCATTTTTGTAGATTATACTCTATTTTAAGTTATTAGAAGATGATAGCTATAATTCCTTGTGCTCTGTATATGTAAATCATTAATAAACTTATGTTCAATGGTGTATTTCTCCGGTTAAAAGAAGCATACTGATGTTCGTATACAAAGACATACAGTAACAGGGTACAAAAGATTTCACTTACAAGTTTCCAGATTTGAATGTTCTTGTCAAATAATAACATGTAATACATTTTATGAACTGAAAGAGTAGAGAGATTTTTTCAATGCTCTCAGGTTATCACAAATTAATCCTTTATACAATATATTACTCTCCTCTATTCTGATAATAGTACTAAATATAATAAATGAGGGAAAGCTGTTCAATCTTATCACCAAAAGGTTTGCATGGCTACTGTCTTCACCAGTCACCTAGCCAGCTTCTATATAATTTTAGACCAGGAGCTTTTAGGTTATGAAGACGATCAGAGAAAAATTCAATAAAAAGGACCTAAGCAAGTGCTGGTATCAAGTTACACAACATCAATTCATTGTTCCAGTTGTCTCGTGAAGCATAGTAAACCATCCCAAAAGAGTGACTTTTCAAACAATAACAATCATTTTATTTTAGCTCAAAAACCTGAGGAATGACCAAGGTCAGTTAGCATTTATGAGGTCACAGTCAGATTGTGGCTAGAGTCACCTCAAAGGATTCTTTGCTCATGTTTGATGCCTGGACTCAAACCACTGGGAAGTGAAAGAGCTAGGGCCTTCAGATCCATCTCTTCTCCCTTCTCTCTCTTTTCTTATCTTCTCATCTCCTCCTCTTCTCCTTCTTCCTCTTCTTCCCCTCTCTCTCTTTCCCCACTTCCCTCCCTCCCTCCCTCCTTCATCTTCACATGATCTCTCCACATGGCAACCCCAGGATATGCAGATCTCTTAGACGACTGCAGAAGTCTCCTAGAGTGAGTGTCCCAAGGGCAACTGGAGGTCACACAAAGTTGCTTCTATCTTTTCTATTAGACAACACAGTCAAAGCCCACTCCCATTCATGGGAGTAGGACATAGACTCTACTTTTTTTTTTTTAATTTTTGACAGCATCACATGGCATGTGAGATCTTAGTTCCCTGACCAAGGATCAAACCTGTACCCTCTGTGTTGGAAGCACAATAGAGACCTCCTCTTGAGGGAGGGAGCACCAGCAACCCACAGACATGTTTCCAAGCATCCTACTGGATGTTTCCCACTTTTTATCTTCAGTTAGTCCTTGGTATAATACCTAACATCTAATGTGATTTTCTTGTCTTTTAGCTAAAACACGTAATAAAACTAACTGTTGGGTTTGCATCCACTTTTCTTTGAGTGCCACCCAGTATCCCCTCTAGTATCTTTTCCTTGTGAATCAACCATCAGTTGATTTCTGGTTAACTACATTCAATTTGTTGTTATTTAGTCGCTAAGTTGTGTCCAATTCTTTGTGACCCCATGGATTGTAACTCACCAGGCTCTCTGTCCATGGGATTTCCCAAGCAAGAATACTGGAGTGGGTTGCCATTTCCTTCTCCAGGGAATCTTCCTGACCCAGGGATAGAACCCATGTCTCCTGCATTGGTAGGCAGATTCTTTACCACTAAGCCACCAGGGAAGCCTAAATTCAATTAATAACAATTTTTTTTTTTTTGGCCTTACCATGTGGCCCCACCAGGGATTGAACCTGTGCTCCCAGCAGTGAAAGCACGGAGTTCCCACCACTGGACCATTAGGGGATTCCCTACTAACAACTTTTTATATGGCTTACACCACAATAGACAAGACATTCACAAGTCTAACATCCCTGTCATTTCACACCCGGGAAGGGATGTTTCTGCCTCCATCAAAGTGGAGGAAGGGGGATGCTATAAGTTGCGGTAGAGAAGTAATGGGAAAGGTAAGTGAATGCCACCCAAGTTTTCAAAACTTTTTCAAAATTTCATAAACGTGAGCAGGCAATGATCAAAATAGAGTTGTTCTGGATATAATATTGACCTCTCAATGTAGAATATATATTATCATAAAAGAAAAATGTACTTACATTTCTATAGGCTTCTCTGGAATCTTTAATAATACCAAAATGTTTCAGAAAACAAGAAATGAGGAAGTCAGGTACTTTGGCCTGTACATATTTTCCCCATACACATAAATACTGCCATAAAGCCATTGTCACATCTGATCCAACAGCTCATCTGCTAAAAAAGGAATATGAAGCTCTGACTTCAGTTCAACAGCAGATAATGTTCTCTAAACAACCTTCTGATGAATGGAATCTTGACAGTAGATCTGAATTTCAGGGTGAAATATCCTGCAGGCTGACTTCATCTGCCCTGGGTTAAAATAGGGAACTGAGAAAGTAAAAGGTAATCTGAAAGCTGATAGCTAGTGCTACCCTAAAAGAATAAAAACCACCAGTTATTTTTACCAGCACAATGAGTGTATTTGGGAACAGCTTGCATGTGTTAAATCGCTTCAGTCATGTCTGACTCCTTGTGACCCTGTGGGGGATCTTCAGGACATACAACTGTGGTATGCCACAAGTAAGCCCAGTAAAACAAGAGTGAAAACTCTTACAGAGAAGGGAAAGTTGGGAGGAGCTGTTAGAACCAGAAGGTCCATCGAAGGAAACGGGAGTTTGAAATATAGTGGCTTTATCATTGGCTGGGCTGTTGCCAGGCAAGAACAAAAAAATTTCCCCTCCTTCTGGTGGTAGCAGTGTGGCTTCTGCTGGAGAGACAGGGTTTCTCTCTTCCTTTGGGGATCCAGTGATAGGTGTGTGAGAGCTCCCCCTTGTGGCCTTCCAACTCCATTTTAGGGCTGTTCAGTCGCTCCGTCGTGTCTGACTCTGGGACCCCACGGAATGCAGCACGCCAGGCTTCCCTACTCTTCACCATCTCCCGGAGCTTGCTCAAACTCATGTCCATTGAGTCGGTGATGCCATCCAACCATCGTCCTCTGTCGTCCCCTTCTCCTCCTGCCCTCAATCTTTCCACTTTAGTGAGGTTTACCTTTATTAATTTTCACTCTAGGCTGTAATGTTCTAGAGTAGGAAATGGCAACCCACTCTAGTATTCTTGCCTGGAAAATTCCATGGACAGAGGACCCTGGCAGCTGCAGTCCACAGGGTCACAAAGAGTCGGATACGACTCAGTGACTGAGCGCACAGGCTGTAACGTTCCTAACAAAACATCAAGTTAGGCCTTACGGGATATAAACAATAACCAGACAAGGCCATTCTGAGACTGTAGTGAAACAAGTCCCCACTTAAGCCATGAAAATGGCTAAAATCTTCCTGTTACACCTACAAGGATGATTACAGCTTCTTTACCAATGATAGCTCCTGCCCAATCTTAATCCTTTGGCAGTCCAGATAAAAATTACCAAAGATCTACCAAATTGTCCCTGTGTCCTGACAGCACCCAATCCAGGACAGTTTCCTACCTTCCCTAAAGACTCCTTAGAATCTGCCAGCATAAGCTCAGATCTTGTAATAAACTCTTCCCAATACCTTCTTAATGATACATCCCCACACATCCCTATACATTCCCTGGGGTGGGCTCTTCCTTGCTGCAGCAAGCTAAATGAACCTAATTTTAACTTTAAATGGTTCTTGTGGTCTTCAGCTAGTGAGTTTTAATATGGGATATACATCAAAATTTTAATAGTGGTTAGCTATATGGGTAAGAAAATGGTAATCTCTTCTTTCCAATGTTTATATTTCAGTATGGTTGACTTATTGAACACAAGCATGTATTATTTGTATAATGAGAAAAAATAATAAATAGAATAAACAGACTTTTATTGGAGTTAGGGGATGGACCTCCAATGTGTCTCTCTTGTCTATAAGAAAAAGGTCATAGTCTTAGCATGGCATGCAAGGCTCTTATTAACTCAGTTCTGCCATTCTCAGCAGCCCCATCAGCCACAGCTCCCCTCTCTGTGTTCTTGAGCCCTCAAGCAGTGATAAAACTTTGCTAATTATTTCCCAAATCCTGTACAATTCCATTTTCCACTGCTCTATACATCTATCATGCAAACAATATCCTTCCTGCAAACACCTGGCCTTTCCTTCCCCAAATAAAGAAGCTCCTTTCAAAACTGGTTTGAATTGGGACTTCCCTGGTAGTCCAGTGGCTAAGACTCTGTGCTCCCAGTGCAGGGGACCTGAGATTGATCCCTGTTCAGGGAACTAGATCCCACATGCCTCAACTAAGAGTGCACAGGCTGCAACTGAAAAAAAAAAAAAAAACCTCCCACATGCCACAACTAAAGATGCCATGAAGGAAGATGCTATGTGCTGTAACTAAGACCTGGTGCAGCCAAATAACAAATATAAAATAATAATAATAATAAAATAAAATTGGCTTGACTCAACAGACCAATGGACAAACAAAATGTAGGGTATGCATACAATGTGATAATATTCAACCATAAAAAGGAGTGAAATTCTGATACATGTTACAACACAGGTGAACTTTGAAAATGTGCTGAATGAAATAAGTCCAACCCAAAGGACAAATATTTCATGATTCCAATTATATGTGCATGCATGCTAAGTCGCTTCAGTCTGACTCTTTGCAACCCTATGGACTGTAGCCCGCCAGGCTCCTCTGTTGATGGAATTCGCCAGGGAAGAATACTGGAGTGGGTTGCAATGCCCTCCTCCAGGGGATCTTCCCAACCAAGGGACTCCTGCAGGTCCTGCATGAAAGTGAAGATGCCCAGTCGTGTCCGACTCTTTGCAACCCTATGGACTGTAGCCCAGGGGATCTTCCCAACCAAGGCATCAAACCAGTATCTCCTGCAGGTCCTGCATGAAAGTGAAGACGCTCAGTCATGTCCGACTCTTTGTAACCCTATGGACTGTAGCCCAGGGGATCTTCCCAACCAAGGCATCAAACCAGTATCTCCTGCAGGTCCTGCATGAAAGTGAAGACGCTCAGTCATGTCCGACTCTTTGCAACCCTATGGACTGTAGCCCAGGGGATCTTCCCAACCAAGGCATCAAACCAGCATCTCCTGCAGGTCCTGCATGAAAGTGAAGACGCTCAGTTGTGTCCGACTCTTTGTAACCCTATGGACTGTAGCCCGCTAGTCTCCCCTGTCCATGGGATTTTCCAGGCAAGAATACTGGTGTGGGTTGCCCTTTTCTCCCCCATGGGATCTTCCTGACCCAGGGATCAAACTCAGGTCTCCCGCATTGCAGGCAGACTCTATCATCTGAGCCACCAGGGAATCCCATAGTTCCTGTATAGCAGGCAGATTCTTTACCCCTGAGCCACAAGGGAAGCCCCATAAGTAACTAGAACAGGCAAATCCATAGAGACATAAAATAGCAAAGAGGTTACTGCAGTTGGGGGGAGGAGGGAATGCAATGCACTGCAGATGTTTGCTTCCTTGTCTGTCTCCACTTCCAGACTCTGAATCCTCAAAGGACCTAGAACAGCTTGGAGCCACTGTCTGATTCTTCTTGGGAACTCCATAGGAAGAATACGGGAAGGCCAAGCAAGCTTTGGGAGATCTTAACAGAGCTTCATACAAATTAAAGGCAATTAGTCCAGGCTTCTAATCAGTGCCTTAGTCACGTCTATAACATCCTCACCCATTATATCTCCAGCCTCCGTTCAGAAGTCAAGTCACTGGAATTCTTTCTACTGAGGGCCCCAATTTTTTTAAAGCTTTTATGGTGAGTGGAAACTTGCTCACTCTGTGACTTACCCATTGTCCCAACTTCACCTTCTGAATTCTTCTTAAATGAGCCTATTTCACTTTCATGTGACAGCCCTTCAGGTATATGAAGACCATCATTGTATTCACTCATTAAATCATTTTTAAAAATGTATGCCTGAATAAGAAAAAAGCAACCACTGACCTTGGGAACTAGTCTGGTCCTCTCAGCTAGGTCTAGGTGGCATCAGTCATTGGTCTGGCACTCACTGATAGGCAAGGTATTTTCCTTGATGGACATAAACAATTTCATAGAACACCTACATCAATCTAGACCACTCTGTGACCTTGACAGCATGAGGTAAAACAAAACAAAAACCAGATCACTTCATTAATCTTATCTAAGCAGTTATAAAAAATAGGGTTACTGTGTAAACCACAAAAAAACTGAATATCCCCCCTTTTGTTGTTAATATAACTGCTGCTGCTTTACCAATTACAGTGTTAGGTTTGCACTCTCCCCTCTATCCTGAAAAAACTCATTAAGATACCCAACCAGGGAGTTATTACAGCTTCTGGGCAGTGTCCAATCCAGAGCAAAGCCCCACTTCCTTCTCTCCCAAATCCCTAATATACTTACTGCTCTAAGTCCTTGCTAACAACTGGAGTCGCTCCACAGTTTCTCCTGGTGCCCTTTCTCCCACTTTGCAACAGGCTGGCAAACCACCTCGTTTAACTGCGGGTGTGTAACTATGGCCCACCTGGAGGACACTGACATACTGAACAGCTGATAGGAGCCGGGCCCGAGGGCGGAGCAATGAATAAAATGGGCAGAAATCACTGCCCCTCATAGAAGTTATACGGAGGTGAAGAGTGAACCATGTATGTAAGTGTTATACGGTGTGTTGGGTTGAGTGCCGTGGGGAAAAGCAAACGGGGTTGATGGGGCCACGGCGGAGTGTTGATGTGAGTTAGAAGTTTTTAAACAGCCAGGGAAAGCCTCACTGAGATGACACTAGAAAATCTGAAGGCGGGAAAGCAGGAGCCAAGCAGTTATTTCATGGTGTGTCAAGCTGACGGAAGAACAAATGAAATGATGCTAACACAGGAGCGTGCCTGGTGTGGCTCAAGAAACAGCAAGGAGGGCTCATATGGCTGGAGTGGGGTGATCAGAGAGGAGAGCCATAGGAGAGGGCCAGAGAGTAAAGCAGGGCGGGGTGATCAGAGAGGAGACCCATAGGAGAGGGCCAGAGAGTAAACTAGGGCGGGGGAGGGAAGAGCAGTCACATAGCACTGGACCTGGGCTTTTACTCTGCGAAATGAAGTTGTTGGAAAGTGTTGAACAGGAAAAGGACATGGTCTTAATACATTTCAATTTTAAAAAGCCAACATTCTAGCTTCCATGCCAAGAAGAGATTAGGGGGCTGGACCAAGGGGTTAGGAGAGAGATTGGACACAGGTTTCCCTGGTTATCTGTAAGCAAGAGTGATCCTATAAAATTTTTTCTAGGCTGAAATGATGGAAGGAAAAAAAGCAATTACCTTAGGACACATCTTGCTAATGATGGAAAAAATAAATTGCGATAAAGCACAGATGCTTATGCCAACAGTGAAAAGCTCAGGTGCCTTGATGCTGAGATGCTGAGTGTAGCTCAGTTCCCAGGGAAGGAGCTTGGCGGTGCCATTCTCCAGCTTTGGGTGTGCCTCCGTAACCCACTAGCTGCTAAACACTATTTTTGCCTTTCTCTTTTTTTCCATAAAAGCGAAAAATCCTCTTGAGATTTCTTTCAGTGAGTAGATATTTTCCCAAAAGCAAAGTGGCAAAACTCGAACTTTCCGAAAAGCAGGAGAAACTTGTACTTGTGATAATCCTGTGAAGGATGATGGTGAGTGAGACCAGGCTAGAAACACTGAGGATGAGAAGCTGGCAGATTCTGGATATATATGGCAAGTAGAACAAGCCAAATCTACTAAGAAGGCAAGGTTTGAAAGAGAAAAGTCAAGGAAGACATCAGGGTTCACAGCCTGAGCTGAAAGTGGAAGGCTGACCATTGTCATTAACTGTAGGAAGACACTGGGAAGGCAGGTTCCTTAAGGAGGAAGAAACAGAAATTCATATTAAATTTGTAGTTATAAGTGAAGATGTTGGGTAAGCAACTGAATAGCCTACAGTTCAGAGGAGAGGTCTGGGCTGGAGTTACCATTTTGGAGTTTGGTGATATGAAAGAAAGACAGTGAAAGTCACTGAGTTGTGTCTGACTCTTTGCCACCCCATGGACTATGCAGTCCATGGAATTCTCCAGGCCAGAATACTGGAGTGGGTAGCCTTTCCCTTCTCCAGGGGATCTTCTCAACCCAGGGATCGAACCCAGGTCTCCCCTATCGCAGGCAGATTCTTTATCAGCTAAGCCACAAGAGAAGCCCAAGAACACTGGAGTGGGTAGCCTTTCCCTTCTCCAGGGGATCTTCCTGACCCACGAATCGAACTGGGGTTTCCTGCACTATAGGTGGATTCCTTACTAACTGAGCTATCAGGGAAGCCCTAGTTCAGAGGAGAGGTCTGGGCTGGAGTTACAATTTTGGAGTTTGGTGATATACAGTATTTAAAATCATGAGACTGAATGAACTCACTAATTAATGAGTGCAGACTGACAGAGAAGGTCTCAGGGCACTCCTGTGTTTAGTGGTTGGGAAAATGAGAAGAAACAACCTAAAAATAGCCAAAGGATATTAGGCATTGGGATAGAAGGAAAGCAGTAGTGTGGAATCCTGAAATCCAAAGAATGCATTAGAAGGGAATGGTCAACTATGTCAAATGCTGCTACTTAGCCAAGATGAGGATGAGAATTGACTGGCAATTTTATGTTTTGTTGACTACCAAGATTTAGCAATATTTTCCTTTGGTCTTTTCTTTTCAGGAGAAACATCTGATTCTATAATCCCCTTTTTAAAAAAAATCACCTTCTAATACACACCTTAATTTACCTATGTATCTTATTGTCTGCCTATTCTTCTAGAATGAAAGCTCTATTAGGGGAGGGGGTTTTTGTCTGTTTCAATACTTAATAAAATATTACATAGACTAGCATCTGATTATAGTCAAAGCTCAGTAAGTATTTGCTGAATTAATGGTTTTCAGATCCATCGCTATATTGGCCTGACATCTATGAACATGCCCATTTGGCAATGTTTCTCTTGAACCATTAGAGTATGTTCTGGCCAAGTCCTGGAATACTAGAATGGTTCCTCTTTGTTCAAAGCCTGGTGTTTCATGGTGCAGTTTAGCAAGCCCAGTCTGTCTGGCAGGCAATCACCCCGCTCTGTCATGCCTCCCTATTCAGCACCGTGTACTTTCCTGTGAATTGGAGAAAAAATCCGAGGCCAGCGCACCCTGCAGAGTTCAGGACACGAGACACATCTCTAATGTGGAATCAGGTAATTCAAAGGAAATGGCAAAAAAGGACATCAGACAACAGATCAAGAAATCCTTTTTAAGATGGGGTGCCCAGTGAGAACTCCCCCAATGTTTCAGCTTTGGAAACTGATGGGACCTGAAGCCTTTTCTGTGGCATCAAGTGGTGCTGAGACTTTTGTCACACCAATGAATTTAACTGAACTTCATTTTCCTTATCTGCAGTATGAAATTAATCAGGTCTATACTGCAGAGTTGTTATATGAACTGAGAGAATTATGAGAATTATGTTCAGAAGTACAACAGACCTTAATAAATGCTATATATATATTTTTTTCTTTTTGGCTGAGCCGTGCAACATATGAGATCTTATTTTCCAGACTGGGGATTGAACCCTTGCCCCCTGCATTGGGAGCTCGGAGTCTTAACCACCAGACTGCCAGAGAAGTCTCAATGCTATTATTACTTCATAATTACTTTGCATTTGCTAAATGTTTACAACTAACTGCAAATGGTGACTGCAGCCATGAAATTAAAAGACACTTACTCCTTGGAAGGAAAATTATGACCAACCTAGATAGCATATTCAAAAGCAGAGACATTACTTTGCCAACAAAGATCCGTCTAATCAAGGCTATGGTTTTTCCAGTGGTCATGTATGGATGTGAGAATTGGACTGTGAAAAAGGCTGAGCACCGAAGAATTGATGCTTTTGAACTGTGGTGTTGGAGAAGACTCTTGAGAGTCCCTTGGACTGCACGGAGATCCAACCAGTCCATTCTGAAGGAGATCAGCCCTGGGATTGCTTTGGAAGGAATGATGCTAAAGCTGAAACTCCAGTACTTTGGCCACCTCATGCGAAGAGTTGACTCATTGGAAAAAGACTCTGATGCTGGGAGGGATTGGGGGCAGGAGGAGAAGGGGATGACAGAGGATGAGATGGCTGGATGGCATCACTGACTTGATGGACATGAGTCTGAGTGAACTCCGGGAGTTGGTGATGGACAGGAAGGCCTGGCGTGCTGCAGTTCATGGAGTCGCAAAGAGTTGGACACGACTCAGCGACTGAACTGAACTGAACTGAAGATAAAGTGGAAGAGATTTTTTTTTTAATTTTAACTCCATACAATAAAAAAGGAGAAATACAATATTTGTCCTTTTGTTTCTGGCTTATTTCACTCAGCGTAATGTTTTCAAAGTTCATATAAATTGTAGACATTTTTAAATTGCATTTTTTCTTAAGAATGAGAAGTTCTGCAATATGCAATCTCTTATGTGGTAAAAGAGTGATTTGAATCTTTTTCCATGACCACTCAATTTCCGTGTTTTATGTATTCCTCCTAAACAAGAACAGGAAATACCTTTATATTAATTCAAATACTTCTGCCCATTAGCAAACTTATTAGGATAACTTATTAGCAAATTTATCCTCATATAGATCTTATATAGATATGTTAAATGAAACTGGCTCTTTTTATTTGCAGGGCAGGAACAGAGACACAGACATAGAGAACGGACTTGTAGACACAGCGGGAGAAGGAAAGGGTGAGACAAACTGAGAGAGTAGCATTGAAATACATTCATTACCATGTGTAAAACAGATAGCTAGTGGGAAGTTGCTGTATAACACAGGGAGCTCAGCCTGGTGCTCTGTGACAACCTAGAGGAGTGGGCTGGTTTGGAGGGTGGGAGGGAGGTTCAGGATGGAGAGGACATATGTGTATTTAGGGTTGATTCACATTGTTATAGGGAGAAGGCAATGGCACCCCACTCCAGTACTGTTGCCTAGCAAATCCCATGGACGGAGGAGCCTGGTAGGTTGCAGTCCATGGGGTCGTGAAGAGTCAGATACGACTGAGCGACTTCACTTTCACTTTTCACTTTCATGCATTGGAGAAGGAAATGGCAACCCACCCCAGTGTTCTTGCCTGGAGGATCCCAGGGATGGGGGAGCCTGTTGGGCTGCCATCTATGGGGTCGCACAGAGTCGGACACAACTGAAGCGACTTAGCAGCAGCAGCACATTGTTATATGGAAGAAACCAATACAATATTGCAGAGCAATTATGCTCCAATTAAAAATACATCTTAAAAACTGGTTCTTTAAATTGACATTAAGAAAAACAAAACAATTATTGAACGCAAGTGGCATCATCTCTAAATGATGGCCATCCTGTTTGGGCAATGACAACCCACTCCAGCACTCTTACTTGGGAAATCCCATGGACCATGGACGGAGGAGCCTCGTCGTGTCGGACACGACTGAGCGATTTCACTTTCACTTTCACTTCTGTTTATTTAAACTGAAAGTTGCATTAAAATTCCACAAGGAGGCAGACTGGTTCTATTAAATCAGTTTACTGCACTGATTTAAATACAGTCTAGATAGCCTGTGTATTGGCATTTACAAGTTTAAAAAAACTTTCTAAGCCAACACAAGGAATCTATGAAGGCATTTTCTCCCAGAAACAACTTTGCAAATGATGATTAATTTTGTAAATCAGTTCATAAGTCTTCTTTACCATTAAATTAGTTGTAATAGAATCATAGAATTTTACACATAAACTTAAAAATGATTTAACTATATAGTTCTTGTCCTAATGCAAATATATTTATTCTTGGCTTAAAAAAACATGGCAGTTCTATTGTCTAGCACAGGGAACTCTACTCAATATTATGTAATAACCTAAGTAGGAAAACAGTCTGAAAAAGAATAGATATAACAGCATTGCTTTGTGTACATCTGAAATTAACACATTGTAAATCAACTATACCCCAATATAAAATAAAATTGTTTTTAAAGAACCCTTATATTTACCTTTCCTCTTAACAAAATGTCAGTGGGGAAAAATGCCAGTGAAAATTTTAAATGCTGTGGAAAATGGTATGGTGGTTACTTAAAATGTTAAACATATGATTCAGCAATTCCATTTCTGTGTATATACTCAAAAGAATAGAAGCAGATACTCAAACAGATATTTGTTCATAGCAGCATTATTCAAAAAAGACAAAATATGGAACCAATACTACATCATTGGACAAATGGTTAAATGCAATGTGGTATATACATACAGTGGATACTATTCACCTTTCAAGAAGACTCTCTGACACATGCTTCAACATGGATGAACATTAAAAACATTATACTAAGTGAAATAAGCCAGACTCAGAAAACCAGATACCATATGATTCCATTTATATGGTGTACTTAGAATAGTCAAATACATGGAAACAGAAAGTAGGACCATGGTTTCCAAGGCCTGGGGGTAGGGAAGATAGGGAATTATTCTTCAATGGATACAGAGTTTCAGTATAGGGTGGTGAAAATGCTCTGAAGATGGGTGGTGGTGATATTTTCACACCAGTAAAAATGTACTTAATGCCAGTGAACTGTCCACTTAAAAATGGTTGAAGCAGTACCATTTATGTGTTTATGTTTTACCACACACAAAAAAGGCATCATAAAGTAAAATTCAAGTACAGAAAATTTATCGTGTGTGTGCTCGTCTTCAGTCACTCAGTTGTGTTCAACTCTTTGTGATTCTATAGACTGTAGCCTGCCAGGCTCCTCTGTCCATGGGATTTTCCAGGCAAGAATACTGGAGTGGGTTGCCATTTCCTTCTCCAAGGGGTCTTCCCAACTCAGGGACTGAACTCATATCTCCTGCATCTCCTGCATTGGCAGGCGGATTCTTTACCACTGAGCCACCTGATAAGCCCCACAGAAAATTAATAAAGAATACTAAATGGGACGGGACTTCCCTGGCGGTCCAGTGGTTAAGAATCCACACTTTCACTGCAGAGGGGCACGGGTCCCATTCTTGGTCAGGGAACTAAGATCCTGCATGCTTCACAGTGCAGCCAAAAAAATAAAACTCCCCCACCTTACTGTACATACTTAAAATTCATAATTGTACATCCACACCCTTGTATAAATAAATAATTTGTACATTGTACAACTAAATTACCAAAAGTTTTACAGGAAAATTTACTTTTTAAGTT
This sequence comes from Bubalus kerabau, assembly GCF_029407905.1. Taxonomy (NCBI): domain Eukaryota; kingdom Metazoa; phylum Chordata; class Mammalia; order Artiodactyla; family Bovidae; genus Bubalus; species Bubalus kerabau. The sequence continues at coordinate 24,154,719 of NC_073644.1, read as the reverse complement.
TCCATTGGAGTTCTGTAAGCTTTAATACATATGTAGATTTGTGCAATCATCGTTAGAATCTGGATACAGACTGGTTCCATCACCTCAAAACATCTTGCATTACCATTTTATAGTGACACCCTCACCACAATACCAACCCTGGGAAACTGCTGGCCTGTTCTCCCTCTCCTATTATCTCCTCCAGAATGTCACAGAAATGGAAATATCCAATATATAACCTCTTGTTCTCTCTCTTCCACATAGCACAATGCCTTTGATATTCATGGAAGTTGTATACATCAAACTGCCCAGTGTTTTTAAAGAGAAAAGTAAAAAGTTTATTGGAAAAGAAAAGTACATGTGGGAAGATGCAGGGGTGAACTCAGAGAGGGAACAGGGGCAGTCTTCTGGGTCTTTGTGTTCTTTTTGGTCAATTATATTGGTTTTTTCATTTTTTCCCCCATTCCTGAGCATTGCTATTTTGTTCCTTACTGATTAATACTGCATGGAGCAAACACCAGAGTATTATGTATCCATTCAACTGCAGAAAGATATTTGGGTGGTTTCCAGTTTCTGGCAATCCCATATAGAACTGTTATACAAGTTTTCAGGTAAACATAAGTTAATTACTCTAGGGTAAACAATCAGAGAGGGACTGCTGGGTCATAATGTAGGTTTACTTTTATAAGAAATTGCCAAATAGTTTTTCACAATGGGTATACCTCTTTGCACACCTGCCAGCAGTGTATGCAAGCCCCAGATGTTCTACATCCTTGCTGGCAATGGGTATTGTCAGTGTTTTTTATTTTAGCCATTCTAGTAGGTGAGTATCTTATCTAGTAGCTGAGTATCTTATCATGGTTTGAATTTTCCTTATGGTTAATGATGCTGAACACCTTTCATGTGCTTATTTAAATACCATCACATGTCCTTTTTGGTGATATGTCTGTTCAAGTCTTTTGCGTATTTAAAAAAAGTAGGTTGTTTTATTACAGTCTGAGTTTTTTATGTTCTAGATACAAGTCTTTCATTGAATGTTATTTGCAAATATTTTTCTTTCAGTCTGTTGAGACTCTTACATTTTCAAAACACCAAAATTTTTCATTTGATGAAGTTCAAGTTATCAATTATTCTTTTGTAGACTAAGAGCTCTTTGCCTAACCCCAGGTCCTGAGGATTATCTCATGTGTTTTTTTTCTAAGAGTTTTAGGGTCTTGTACTTATGATCTATTTTGGGTAAAATTTTGTACAAGTTGTTAGGTTTAGGTAGATGTTCTTTTTTTCCCTGTAATGTTCAATTATCCCTATTCCATTTGTTGGAAACTTCTGAGTTCTCCATTGTGAACAGATAAGTTGGCTGTATTTGTGTAGGTCTATTTCTGGACTCTGTTCCACTCCATTCATTTATATATTTATCTCTTAACCAACACCAGAGTCTTGATTATAGTAGGTTTATAGTTAGCTTTATTTTTTGAGATGACTGTGATTGATAAACTGTAGTCAGACTGATCAAGAAAGAAAAAAGATGCACTTTACCAATAGTAGGAATGATATCACTCTAGAACTTAAGTGGATAAATGATACACAGCTTTATGTCTATAAATGTGGCAACTTACATAAAATGAACCAATTTTTAAAAATACATGAATTACCCAAACTCATTAAACATGAAATAGATGGCTTGAATATTCCTTTATCTATTAAAGGAATTGAATAGATAGATTACAAACCTTCAAAGAAAACTCTAGGCCCCAGATTGTTTCAATGGTGAGTTCTAACAAAAATTTAAAGAAGAAATAATACCAATTCTGTAAATTAACCATTTCTAAAAAATAAAAAAGGAGGAAACACTCCCCTCCTCATTTTATGTAGCCAGCATTCTTCTGACACCAGCATCAGACAAGAACAGTACAAGAAAGCTGCAGACCGGTATCAGCCATGAGCTTAACAGAAACAAAAATCCTCAACAAAATATTTGCATATTGAATCCAGCAATACACACAAAGGATAACACACTGGGCTTCCCTCATGCGTTGGTGGCAAAGAATCAGCCTGCCAATGTAACGAGACACCAGTTTGATCCATGGGTTGGAGAGATCCCACATGCTGTGGAGCATCTAAGCCCATGCACCGCAACTACTGAGCCTGTGCTCTAGAGCCCAGGAGCCACAACTACTGAAACCCCAGCCTCCTTAGATTCTGTGTTCTGCAACAAGAGAAGCCACTGAAATGAGAAGCTTGTGCATGGCAACTGGAGAGTAGTCCCTGCTCTCTGTAACTAGAGAAAAGTCTGCACAGCAACAAAGACCCAGCACAGCCAAAAATAAACAGAGTTATACCTAAAAAAAGATAACATATCATGTACCATGAGATTTACCCTAGTAATGCAAGGTTGCTGCTGCTAAGTCGCTTCAGTTGTGTCCGACTCTGTGTGACCCCATGGACTGCAGCCTACCAGGCTTCTCTGTCCATGGGATTCTCCAGGCAAGAACACTGGAGTGGGTTGCTATTTCCTTCTCCAATGCATGAAAGTGGAAAGTGAAAGTGAAGTTGCTCAGTCATGTCTGACTCTTAGCGACCCCATGGACTGCAGCCTACCAGGCTCCTCCATCCATGGGATTTTCCGGGCAACAGTACTGGAGTGGGGTGCCACTGCCTTCTCCTAGGAATGCAAGGTTAGTTCGCTAATTAAAAATTAATCTACCATACGAAATGTATCAATTGATACCAAAAAAGCATTTGACAAAATTCAACATTCATTCATGATAAAAATTCTCAGCAAACTGAGTAGAAGAGAACTTCGTTATGATAAAAAGGGATCTCCAAAAAACTTAAGCTAACACTACACCTAATGATGAAAAACTGACTGCCTCTCCTGCTAAGATGAGAACTAAGCAAAGATGTCTACTGTCACTATTCCTATTCAACATCATATAGAAAGTCTTAGCCAGGGACTTCTCTCGTGGTCCAGTGGTTAAGACTCTGCTTCCACCGCAGCGGGCACAGGTTCCATCTCTGCTTGGGGAACTAAGATCCTGTATGCTGCACAGCATGGGTGGGAAATAGGGGAGAGTCTTAGCTAGTGTGATAGTCATAATTTTAAAAAAAGAAACAAAAGGCATACTACATAGAAAATCTCAAGCTATCTACAAAAATCTCCTGGAATAAATGAGTTTAGCAAGGTTGTAGGATATACAGTTGACACAGAGAAGTCAATTGTATTTCTACATATTGAAAAAGAAATTAAAAATTGAAATTTAAAAAAGAATGATTTATAATGTCAACCCAAGTGGCACTATTGGTAAAGAACCCACCTGTCAATGCAGAAGACATAAGAGATGTGGATTCAATCTCTGGGTCAGGAAGATCCCCTGGAGGAGGAAATGGCAATCACCTCCAGTATTCTTGCCTGGAGAATCCCTGGACAGAGGAGCCTGGTGGGCTACAGTCCATAGAGTCACAAAGAGTTGGACACAACTGAAGCAACTTAGCATACAAAACCACAAAAGACTTAATTTCAATAAAATGTTTGCAGAATCTGCACGCTGAACACTATACACTGATGAAAGAAAACTTCAAAGACTAAATAAATGGAGAGATATACTGTTGCTCGTGGATCAAAGACTAAATATGGTGGTCAATTCTTCCCAAATCCACCTATAGTTTTAACCCTAATTCTAATAAAAATACAAGCACAATACTTAAAAAAAATTTTACGTTGTTTCTGCCATACAATAACAAGGATCAGTCATAATTATATATATATCTTTTCCCTCTTGAGTCAACCTCCCTTTCCCTCATCTCATCCCTCTAGGCCATCAGAGTGCCAGACTGGGCTCCTTGTGTTATATAGCAACTTCTTACCAATTTTACATATGGTAGTGTGTGCATACCAATGTTACTTTCTCCATTTGTCTCACTCACTCCCTCCCTCACTGTGTCCACAAGCCCATCCTCTCCATCTGTGTTTCCATTTCTTCCCTGCAAATAGGCTCATCAATACCATTTTTCTAGATTCCATATGTTTGCGTTAATATATTTATTTTTCTTTTTGACTTGCTTCATTCTGTATAACAGGCTATAGCTTCATCCACATCACTAGCACTGACTCAAACTCATTCTTTTTATGGTTGAGTAATGTTCCATTGTATATATGTACCATATCTTCTTTATTCATCTGTTGAAGGACATCTAGGTTGTTTCCACATCCCGGCCATTGTAAACAGTGCTACCATGAGCACTGGGGTACATGCCAAGCATAATAGTTTTGGAGATCGAAAAACTGATTCTAAAATTTACATAGGAAATCAAGGAAATAGAATAGCCTAAACATTTTGGGGAAAAAAAGGTATGCAAACTTGGGAAATCCATGATTTCAAGACTTAACTGATTTCAAGAATTATTATAAGGCTACAGTAATAAAGATAGAATAAAAACTTCAGTAATAGACTCAAACAAATATGGTCCAAAAGCTGTAGTAATTAAAAACAGTGTGATGCTGGCTTTAGGACAGATATATAGACCAATGGAATAGATGAGAGCCCAGAAATAAACTTTATAAATATGGTTTTCAACAAGGGTGTCAAGACTATTCAGTGGAGGAAAGGATAGCAATAAATGGTGCTGGGAAAATTGGATATCCACATTCAAAAGAATGAAGTTGGACCTTTATGTAATACCATTCAGAAAAATTAACTCAAAGTGGATCAAAGAGCTAAAACCATAAAACTCTTAGAAGAAAACATAGGGGAAAACCTTCATAATATTGGACGTGACGATGATTTAGACATGACACTAAAGGTAAAGGCAACTAAAGAAAAAATAGATAAATTGGACTTCATCAAAATAATTTTGTGTGTGCGCTGAATGACAGTATGAACAGAGTAAAAAAGTAACTCAGAGTGACAGAATATGTTTGCAAACTGCATATCTCATAAAGGATTAATATTCTGAATATGTAAGAATTCCTACAACTCAACAACAAAACCCAAACAACTCAATTTAAAAATGGGCAAAGAAATCCAAATAGACAATTCTCTAAATAACATACACAAATGGCCAATAAGCACATGAAAAGATGCTCAATACCATTAGACATTAGGGAAATGGAAGTCAAAAACACAATGAGAAGTGACTACCAAAAAGCAACAAACAGAAAACAAATATTGGTGAGGTTCCAAAAATTGGAACCCTTGTACTAGTGGGAATGTGACATCGTGCAGTCACTGTGGAAAACCGTACGGCAACTCTTAAAAAAACAGACATAGAATTACCATATGATTCAGCAATTTCACTTTTGGGTATATTATATACCCCTCAAAGAACTGAAAGCAGGCAAACTGATATTTGTACTTATGTTCATACTAACAGTAGGGTACCTGAAATAGCCAACACGTGGAAACAACTCAAATGTTTTCACCGAGTGAATCGATCAACAAGATGTGCTACATACATATAATGAAATATTATTGAGCCTTAAAAAGGAGAGAATTTTTGACATATGCTTCAACATGGAGGAACCTTGAAGACATTATACTAAGCAAAGTAAACCAGACTCATGTGGGCAAATATTGTATTGTATGATTCCATCTATATGATGTACCTAGAATAGTCAAGCAGTAAGTTGAGTCAGAAAGTAGGCCAGGAGCTGAAGGAGGGAAGAAAGGGGAATTGTTGTTTAAAGGGTTGGGCTTTCCAAGTGGCACTAATGGTAAAGAATCTATCTGCCAATGCAGGAGACATGAGATGTGGGTTCAATCCCTGGATGGGGAAGATCCCCTGGAGGAGGGCTTGGCAACCCACTCCAGTATTCTTGTCTGGAGAATTCCATGGACAGAGGAGCCTGGCAGGCTACAGTCCATAGGGTCGCAGAGTCTGACACAACTGAAGCAACTTAGCATGCAATACACATTTCAGTATGGAATGAGGAAAGAATTCTGGAGCTGGATGGGGGTGATGACTTCACAATGTGAACATGTGTGTAAAGCCCCTGAACTATACTTAAAACTGGTTTAAACAGTGAATTTTATGTCTTTTACTTTTTTTAAAAAAAGGAAAAAAAATCCACCCTAGCTATCAATGACATAGCTATAGAATTGTGGCAGCTTGCTACTTCCTTAAATACACATTATACTTTGTATGTAAGCATATAAGTTGGGAATTTCAAGTTCCACTCCATCTTTGGAATAGGAGTTTCTTTTTGGTCTTTATCAGTTCCTCCCTCTCTGCACATCTCCCTTCCCCTCCACTGCTACTCTTTCTTAAACCCTTGACTTCATACTATGGGGATATTCAAGGAGACAAGTTTCTAGACTTCTCAAATTCTAGTAATTTTGTTTCTAATATGCTGAAATGCTTTTCTTTAATCCTGAATGAGAATTATATTAATTAAATTTGTATCTTTCCACTTCACTCTCTTAACATGGTTTATGACAGTAATGGGTGTTCTGATTAGGCATCTTTGTATTCCCAGGGCCACCTTACTTGTTGAAACATACACTTCTGAGTTTGATTTGCTGTTTCATTTAGGATTCTTGCAGGAGACGTAAGAGACGTGGGTTCGATTTCTGGGTTGAGAAGATCCCCTGAAGGTGGGCATGGCAACCCACTCCAGTATTCTTACCTGAAGAATCCTATGAACAGAGAAGCCTGGTGGGCTATGGTCCATAATGTTGCAGAGAGTCAGACACGACTGAAATGACCATGCATTCGCTTTTGCCTTCCCTTTTTGTACTATACTGTGAGGTTTTGTAAAGGTCTGGAATTTTATCCAATTTAGAAGCTGTAAGTTAGCCTGTTTGTCTTGTGGATTGGGGCATAAGACATGAACTTCTGGGACACAATGGACTTTACTGCTCACAGCATAGCAAAGCATGAGCAGCATTTGAGACCCTCTTGGGCTTCAGGTCTCATAGGAGCAAAGGGCAAGGTCGCAGGTGGATGGTGCACATGCTGAGTGTGTGTGGCACTGAGGAACGCCGAGCTTGGGGAAACCATCTCTCCTATACAAGATCTGCTCTTTGTCTTACACCTCATCTTTCAAGGCTGTTCACTTATAATTGGCCCAGGCAGAGTTTTCAGGGCCTTTTATTCTTGACTTAACTGCAAGAACATATAGGGAGTATTAAGGTACTAGGCAGATTGCTTTCCCCAGAATGGTTCTGTATCAAGTTACACTAATCTCAATTAACATGATGAATATTTTTTTCCTAATCCCATAATCTATTTGGATAATATGTGTTGCTTGAAGTTTTGGTAAATCTACAGCAAAAGGGTGTTATTTTGAGGGAGGCTTGGGACAACTGTGATGTGGTGGTCATTTTAACAGTTACTGATTTTCAATTTTTTCCAGAAATATTCATAATTAATGATTGTTAATTATCCAAACAATTAATGATTGTTTGGATCTACTACATCTCTATTTATGTCTCCTTCTTTATTCAAGATATTATTTGTTTGTACCTTTTAACTGTCTATCAGTCTGTTATGTGTTTTCCCCCAAACAAACAGCCTTTGGTTCATATTCTACAGTTTCTGCACTGTCCTCTGATCTTCAGTCTCTCCCACACAGAGCCGTGGGAACCAACTCCTTAAATTTTCTATATACTCACTAGTGAGTTCAAACTGGAGTGCAAACTATGGTTGCTATCTTCCTGTTTTGTGAACTGGTCCAGCACACCTTCCATCTTCAAAATCTCTATCAAAGAAGTAGGTATAAGCCATCTCCCAAACTCCTGGAGGAACAGTTTCCAATGTCCAGAATTTCATCTTGCACTGACCCAGCAGTGGCATCAGGGCAGGTCTGTGGGTTTCTGGAGCACAGCAATCATGTAGCCTGAGGAGATGTCCCATCTCATCCTTTCAAGCACTCCCGCTGCCCACCCCAATCCAAATAATTCTCATTAGTCAGACCCCTCTCGCTTGGTCTGGGGAACAGAAATGCTGGCCCAAAATTGTCTTTCAGTACACAGGCTGTACGGTCTTGCCCAGTTGTTCTTGATTCTCCTTAGAATCTAGGGTATCATTGCTTCTTCTCAAGCTTAGGTTCTGGGGTTTATTTTTTGTTTGGGAGGGATTTTCTAAGTTAGGGACAGCTTTGAACAAACTGTGGACCAGTATTTTCTGAAGTGCCCTTTGTGATAAAAATGTAAAACATTGAATAAAGCTACCTAATACAATAATATAAATGAATCGACAAGTATATATAGTCTGGGTTATACTTAAGAAAATCAAACATCTCAAATTCACAGAAATAGAAAGTACAATGGTGGTTACTATGGGAAGGAAATTAAGAGTTTCAGTTTTGCAAGATGAAAAAGTTCTGGAAACAAATTGCATAACATTGTGAATATATGCAAAATTATCAAGTTGTATGCTTAAAAATGGCTAAGATGGTAAAAAAAAAAAAAAACAAGCAAAGAAAATCAGAATATATGATATGAAGCTGACATGGGAATTTATTTTGTAGAAAAGCAACAACTAGGGAATGCCAAACAACCCTAGTACATCTAAAGTACCATCTATAAAAATGACAACCGCTCACAACGACAACACTGGAGCACTGAAAGGTACCAAACCACCTTCTGAGTCCAAGAAGTCAAAGTATAATCAGTACTGTTTTAATGTTCTTACATATATTGAAATTCTAATACGCTGACAAGTGGTAAACCGGATAACTACAACATCTAATTATGTAACTTTGGGTGATACATAACATGACTCGGTGATATCTAAGTCTTTTGACAATACACAAACTTACTCATACTCATCTGGCATATCTCCACACATATTTTAAAATTCCAATTTCTTGGTCAAATGATGTATTTTGCAAATTTTAAATATATTTAGATGTCTTTACTATAAAAAGTTAAATGTATAACTAAATTAGTAAAAAGTGCTGAGGTTTTATTGGAACATTAATACTCTGACAAAAATGTTTATGAATGTACTCTGTACTTTACTAATACTGCCTTTTTTCATTTATATCTAAATTTCCCCTTCTATTTAATAACCAGTTTTGATTTTTTATATGAAATCTATAACTTCTTAATTCATACAGATTCTTCTCTTTTTCTCCTTATTTCTTAGCTTAAATTCAGTTTAAGTTTTATTGGTATCTTAAGCTTCATGTGTATTCTTACTCCTAAACACCAGCAGTTCTTCAGAGGCCTAAAATCCAGCATGGGAATCACTATATTAAATTAGTTCTAGAAAAAAAAAATTAAAGATTTTTTTTCTGAAATATACAGAACATGTCATGCCAAATCTCTTGTTTATACAATAAACTGGTAATATTGGTAAATTGCACATATAGCTTATATTCCCAAAACAGAATAACTTAAATATTAAAACGTACCTTTATGTTACCACCATAACTGACCTTATAGGCATAACAAATGACAATATTCAATACAAAAAAATCACAAAATCCACTAACCTTAAGTGCTATGGATGGCATCATACGAACTCATCTCCCTATGACCTATTCAAACTACAGACAGCAAACTATAGCTTTAAGCTATTCTAGCATTTAAACCCTAATTAGAAATTTATACGAAACACAATTTTATGTTCAAATATGGAAATAAGCAACATAATTCCAAAACCCAAAAGTATCCCAGCATTCTGTAAAAAGAAATATCCCCAGCGGCTACATCCATGGTCACTAGCATCATTGTGCAACATCTCAGGTACCTTTAAAACAAACAAAAAAAGAGCAACCTTTAAGTTTCCAGAAGCACAGATTTTAGAAGAATTTCCAGGTCACTGTACTAGCTTTCTATGTAGCTGGATATAACATGAGTCTAAAACATGAATCTAGCTAATAAGGTCACACAGCTTTTCCTAATAGCTCATTAACAATGATTACTCATGGTCTGCTCAGCAAGTCAAAATTATATTGATCCAGTTTACTTCACTGTAAAAACGAGAGCTACACTGATTACCCTGCTTACTGTCTGTATCTGTACATAACATGTGGTTCACTCAAAGTTCAGAGATATGGAAATCTTTTATCTTATAAAATATAATCTTAGCAGTAAGATTGGCTGAGACTGTTAAGTAGACTTTGGTGACAAAAAGATGACCCCTTCATCCGTTAGTAAGGACCCTTTAAGTGTTCTGGTGCATACACAGTTTGCCAACAGTATGTGGCTTGTACTAGGTTTCTCACAAGTCTGTGTACAATTCAATGCCTGATTACTGAAACTCTACTCTCAGAAAGACACATCAGAAGCAGGTAGATACTTCTGTGTATCCTGAAGTATACTTATACTTTGTTGAGCACAGAATCTCACTGCAACTACATTTACCCTACACTCTTTTAAAAAATGCTGTTTCATTGAACATTTTTATTTCATTGTTAGTCAATTCTGTAATTTGACTTCTTAAAAACTTACCATATCAACCAGAGCAACATACATGAACAAGCCTGCAGTAAGTGCAAATATCCACATAGAAACATTCTCAGCATAATGACCAATGAAAATTCCTGTGGCCATTCCAAGGTACGCCAGCATGGCTGACAGGGCATTATAAAGAACAGCTTGCTTAACAGTCATGCCAGCCTTTAGTAAGACAGCAAAGTCACCTTTAACAGAAAACACAAAAAGGCAATTAAAGTCATTAAAAAAATCATTTTTAAGACATATACCCAAAAGACTTTCCAGATTTAAGAAATCCTCCAATTTTTTTGAGGAGTGGGGAAAAAAAAAGACAAAATTAACAATCACCCAGGGTTAAGAGTTAATCAGTATAAAACACGCTAACAGTTTTATAAACTAAGATATCTTTTATCCAAAGTTTTTCTTAAGGTTTCTTGTTTGTCAAAGAATGTCAATACCAAGAATCTACCACTGAGCTCTTGCACTGTCTTCAATGGGCTTTCAAATGACCACAAGCAGGAAGAGGGAGTAGAGAACACACAGGAAATGATCAGCAAATGATTAAGGCAATATGCATCATAATTAAGAGCTGAAGAGTCTAATGTTCTGGTTATAAAAGAAGAAAAGAAATTAAGATCAAAGTACTTCAGAGAGGCTTCGTGGAGCCTGAAGGATCTAGAATGTGGAACACAAATCAGATGTTGAGGATTACAAGCATCGAACAGGAAGATGGGAGGCCTTCTAAATGGCAGAATACACGCCAAGGGACAAAGGTGAGAATGGTACGACAGGCGTGTGGCCACCGGTAAGAAGAAAAACAGAGACACACACAGAACCAGGGCAACTCTGGGAAGGTTTTAAGTCCTGCTGCTGCTGCTAAGTCGCTTCAGTCGTGTCCGACTCTGCACGACCCCATGGACGGCAGCCTACCAGGCTCCCCCATCCCTGGGATTCTCCAGGCAAGAACACTGGAGTGGGTTGTCATTTCCTTCTCCAATGCATGAAAGTGGAAAGTGAAAGGGAAGTCGCTCAGTCGTGTCCGACTCTTCGTGACCCCATGGACTGCAGCCTACCAGGCTCCTCCGTCCATGGGATTTTCCAGGCAAGAGTACTGGAGTGGGTTGCCATTGCCTTCTGGTGACAGAGAAAAAGATTATTCAAAACACAATTCGTCAACTTCTCTTTCTTTTTAGTTCCAGTGACATTCTCTTTGTCAAGTTCTCTCTGTTAATGGAAGATGATTCTTTATTTGCCTATGATCTTATTCCTATTCTGTGTACAATGAAAACAGGGACTGACGTCACCATACGCTGATACAGGAAAGTATCTGGCAGGGGAAAAGGACCAGAGATGGGGCTCAGGAATCTGTTTGGCAACCCCACACAGGCAATTGTGTAATCAGAGTTGCAGGGTTAGAATTCTGGCTGGAAACAGACTTGTCCTCAGTAAGAAACAAAGCTAGCTAGGATAGTAGACTTATGAGAAGCCATAAATGAGAAAGCCTGCTGGAAACTATTGTTAGCAAAAGCCAGTGACACTGAGATATGCTACCCACCTGAAAAATACCATTTGTAGGGTTCTCTTACCTAATTCATGGGGCAACTCATGACAAAACACGGCAACAGAGGTACTTAAACCACTTGATAAACCTTCAGTAAAAGCAGCACCTGTGTAAAAAAAAACACTGCAGTGTTTTGTGGGTGTGTATTTTTAAAATTTGTATAGCACATACAATGAGGTAAAAGAAACTATATTCTGCTTGTGAATAAACAGAACTTTCTCAACTGCACTCTGTAACTTCTTCATAAACAGAACTTTCTCAACTGCACTCTGTAACTTCTTCATAACTAATCTTAGATTACATTCAATTAGGCTTAAATTTCCCAAAGGAGCACAAGCAGATATGATTGAAGGGAAGGCTGGGCTGTGCCTTAGCGCGATTAAATGATCTTACACAAACCTGAGAAGTAACTGCTACCACATAAAGCACTTACGGAGAAATATAAAACAAACTGATTTAAAGGTTTAGGGGAAAAAACCTCAGGAATCAAGAGTACAAATATGTTTCCTAGCCTCAGAGGAATCCACTGTTTAATTAGATTTTTTACATTTATTCTTTCAATGTTTTGATAAGGGAAGTTTAAGACAAATAGCTCCCTGCTTTTAAAAGTTAACACGTTATACAACTGATTACTTACAAACCATGACTGAGCATTTGCACATCCTTCTGTGTCGCTTAAGTTGTGCACGGTGCAGAGGAGGAAGAGCGCAGTGTGGGGAGCAGGGCCTGGGCTCATCTCAGCTGGGCAACAAAACAACACTGCCTCGTCGGACCTCGCCTGCCTGCTCCGTAATTATTTCCATGGGTCCTTCTAGAACTCTGTGGGTCTGTGTGTGTGCACAAGTGCCCATTCATGTCCAACTCTTTGCAACCCTATAGACTATAGTTCACCAGGCTTCTCTGTCCATGGGATTTCCCAGGCAAAACACTGGAGTGGGTTGCCATTCCCTTCTCCAGGGGTCTTCCTGACCCAGGAACTGTCTCTTGAATCTCCTGCTTTGCAGGCGGATTCTTTACTACCGTGCCACCTGGGAAGCTCCTCCCTTCCTGCACTAAATTACTACAATTCATATATATTCTATTATCTCTCAATGGTAGCACAACTTACAAAAAGTCTGTAATTCTTCTTTGGGTACGGATTAGTAATTTAAACTTATTAGATAGATGAAGATTCCTTTAGCATAAAAGAAAAGATGGTGGAAAAGATACTTTCACTTTAATAATACATACTATTGATATTGCAGATAAGAGAAAGTAACTTTTGGCAGCTACAATTTAGTTAAGGGCCCAAGCACAGTTTCTAGCACTTTTTCATCTTATCTCACATTTATCACTGTCAAAGCAGTCAAAGAAGAGATAACATTGTGATAACCTTGGATGTTAACAGCCTTATCAAACCAACCTACTCTTTGCTAAAATCAGCAGCTTAAAGTGGCATTTTCAGAGATCAACAAACAAGGGCTGAAACAGAGAGACGTACCAATTGCGAGGCCATCGCTGAAATTGTGCAGGCCGTCCCCCATGATCACCATCCAGGCCAATGTGGCGATGCCAGCGTCTTTCAGCTCCTCCCGAGAGTAGCGCTGGCTGTGGCTGTGGGGGTGGTGGTTCTGGTGGTGGTGGTGATGGAGAATATGATGGTAGTCATGATGGTGGTGGATGAGATCATCGGACTGGCCGAGTGTATCATGGAAATGCGAATGGCATTTATTCTTGCACCCTCTGGGTACATATTCATTGTAAACTTCCTGCGGATGGGCATGAGCTATCATGACCTCCTCTTCTTCCAAGATTGCTGGCTGCTGAGAATCAAAGTGGGAAGGCTCTTGTGAGTCAGCTCGTAAATAGCCTTCAGGTCCTAGATGTAAACATAAAGGACATTGGGACAAAGTCAAATGGCTCTGTTAATGTGCACATTTCAAAATCTCCACTGACAGAGTCAACAAGACTTCAAAGCATGGCAACTCTCTCACATACACCTACCTGGCAGACTAGACTTTAGAGTATTGTTGACGAAAAACATCAGTATGTTTTAGTGAATTTTAGAAGTTAAATGATTTCACTAAGAATGGATTTTAAATGATAGCCTTCAGTAACCGCCCCAGATCCTCCCTTAAATTCTTTTGCCTCCCTATGTTTTTCAAGATATTTTTTTTCTGATTATAAAAGAACCACACACATTTTAGAAAAATATTTCACTGTTGACATTTAAAATATTTTAGAAAAATATTCCAGAAAAATTGGAAATAAAAAACATGCACAATTCTGTCATCTGAGTTCCTCTCTTTCAAAATTCAAGGGAAAGCAAAAGAGGGGAATTCCTTGGTGGTCCAGTGGTTAGGACTCTGCACTTTCACTGTCAAGGGTCTGGGTTCAATCCCCAGTCAGGGAACTAAGATCCTGCAAACCATGTATTGTGGCCAAACAAAAATTAAAAAGGAAAAGCAGAAGAATGTGAAATACCATCATCACCAGGAAACATTTATCTGTGTAAACTGCAACAATAGGTTTTGCTTTTTCTTTTTTTTACACTGGCATCAACTTTTATGGGAGCATTCCTGACACTATGGTCCAATTTTAAAAGTTATTTCCTCTCATGATTATAAATTTCACTGGAAATTCTGAAGACGGAATAGATGCAGGAAGACAAGTCAGAGTATTTCACTCACTCTTTAGAGAAGAGCAGCATGCTGGAGACAAAGGGTGGACAGAAAGTCTTAGGACTGCCCAGTAGCAACAATAAAGCTGCTCTTTCTCCTCAGTTCCTCAGTCAGCAACTGAGTGTCTACTCTGGGCCAGGCACCAGGACAAAGTGGAGCAGAACAAAGTCTCTGCCTTCAGGAAGCTCATGTTCTTGGGGGAGATAGCCACTTAACAAGGAAATACAGGTATAAATAAGGTAAGGCACTGGATAGCATGGGAAGAAAATAGAAAAGGCGAATATGAGGAGAGTGAGTGGGAGACCTCTGTATTGGGATGAGCCAGGAAGGCCTCTAAGAAGGAGATGTCTGAGTTTGAGATTGAAACAATAGGAGGAGTTTATATGAAGACCTGGGAGAAAAGTGCTCCAAACAGAAGAAACTGAGTATCAGCTTCTGAGACAGATCTGGTATACTCACAGGATGAAAAGGAGGCTGTGAGGCTGGACAGAGTGAACCATCTGGGGGAGTGGAAGGCAGGGCAGGACCTCAAAGGTCATCATGAGGCATTTGGTTTAAAATTTTAATTTTAACTGAGCCTGTCCAACAAGAAATGCCAGGCTAACAAGCTCTAGGAAACACAGTAACACAGTAGCTTTACAGTGAAGAAACACAGGAGACACAGCCTTGGCCAAGTGATCAAAATTACCACCACCGCTATGTGACCCAGCATCATGGTGGGAGGCAGGTCACACCACTGAAAAGGATGTAACACACTTTGTGCTATTCCTGCCCAAAGTGATCAACCTGATGCAAAAACAACAGACTCAAAATGAGGGACAATAAGAGGCAACATCTGACCCTGAATTGTACTCTGGATCATTTTTTTTTTTCCCTTTTGGGGGTTAGGGGAGTATAAAGAAATTATTAAGACAATTGGAAAAACATGAAATTGGTCTATAGACTAGAAAATGGCATTGTATCAGCTTTAATTTCCTGGTGTTGATCACTGACCTGTAATTACATAAGAGAATGTCCTTTCTCTTAGGAAATATAACAAGTATTTAGAGGTAAAGAAGCATCACTTTTGTAACTTACTCTCAAATGGTTTAGAAAAAAAAATGAGTAGTATGTATATACACAGAGACAGAGAGAAAGAAT
The DNA here is from genome assembly GCF_029407905.1 of Bubalus kerabau. Taxonomy (NCBI): domain Eukaryota; kingdom Metazoa; phylum Chordata; class Mammalia; order Artiodactyla; family Bovidae; genus Bubalus; species Bubalus kerabau. The sequence goes on along the minus strand of NC_073644.1, from coordinate 24,138,997 downwards.
GATAAATGTACACAAAATAACTGGGGAATACAGGAAGAGGCAGAGGAATTCTGCATACTATTCTTGGAACTTTTCTCTAAGTTTGAATTTACCTCAAAATAAAAAAATTATAGAAAGAAGACATATAAATATACATAGAAATAACCAACTCACTGGCAATTAAAAGAAAGTGTAAGTTTAAAAAGAGGGGAGGGATTCCCTGGTGGTCCAGTGCTTAGGACTTGGCATTTTCACTGCTGGGGCCCAGGTTTGATTCCTGGTTGGAGAACTAAGATCCCAGAAGCCTCGTGGCACAGTCCAAAAATAAAAATAAAAAAAAAAAGAGGGAGGGGAAGGTTAATGGGGTTGGATTATGGTCCCATCTCTTGCAGATAGTCCGAGTTGCCTGCAAATCACAGAGCAATGGACTCCCCTCCAGCTCTCAGATTTATAAGGACTTACGATCATCTGTATCTACTTTCTCCTCATTTGTTGAAAGTTGAGATTCATACTTGGACAGCTGCTTTTTAATCTCCACATCATCATCATTTTCAGGCTTTTTCTGATTCTGTAACAGCAAGGAAAAGCAATACTTGAAATAAGTGGTTTACTTATGCATACACCTTCAGATAAACAGTTTAGCAAAAGATTTCATAGAAAAAGACAACAGAGTACCAGACTTCTAAAGGAATAAACCCCATCTAAGGGCAAGGCCTGCACTTAACTTCATAGCACCTAGTAGTTTGTTTTAGGCAGAAACTGTTCAGAAAGGTAAAGGATGATGCATCAGTAATATGAAAGAAAAATCACACACTAATCTTTCTGCTGGTCCCTCAGGTCACACAGTATAATCTGTTCTCATGAAAACAGCACTGCATCCCCTGGGAGCTATTTAGAAATGCATGATCTCAGGCCACACCCCAGAGCGAATGGATTAGAACTTGGATTTTAACTAGGTCTCCAGGTGACTCACACACACATTAAAGTTGAGCTCTGCCTCAGGCCATCAATTCAGAACAGGCATGTCCTCCTGGCAAGTACTGATCTGCTAACCACCTGCCTGGTTTCCTCCAATGACTCTTTTGGGCAATGAAAGCCCATACTTGCCACACTTTTTATAACTTAAAATTATACTGTGATACTGATATGTACTTGTTACTAAAACTAAAATACTTTTGCTGTCATAAAACGCCATTACCAAGTTTTCTCTTTTGAAACAAACCCTAGTAGTCAGTCTTGAATTTATCACTAGATTTTTAAACCAGCTGAATACCATACTTGAGATACTGTCCATATCTCAGAAGCCAAGAATGAAGGTCACTGCTAGAACAATGGTGCCTGTGTATTACCGACTTACGGAGAATATTTAAGATAAGGAAAACCGTCACAAAAACAATCACCTTCTTATTTGCAGTATCTTTTGAATATGACTCAATCTCCACCATAACTGAGATTTCATTTTTAGCTCTAACAGTATATAAAATATCTGCACATTTTTAGGTAATAAGAGTTTTTAAAAGGAAGTACAAACCAATCTTTATACTTACCCCTGGCATGATGCCTCAAACACAGAAAGTACTTAAGTATTTGTGAAAATAAGTGAATTCAGGATACTTTAAATCACTTAATTGATGTTTTCTTTCTTGTTGACTATCTCTAGTTTTTAACCAATTCTTTCATTCCACAAGTATTAAGGGCCTCTAATGTTTCCTGTGCTGAATCCTGGCAATACATCAATACACCATACACCAAGATACACATAGTCCTTGTTCCCATGGAGCTTATCACCCACAGGGAGGGAAGTTTTATACAGGTAATGATTACACAATTCTTTGATTGCAATTTTTGATACACTTTCAGTTCAGTTGCTCAATTCTTTGGCACTCAGCCTTCTTCACAGTCCAATTCTCACATCCATACATGACCACAGGAAAAACCATAGCCTTGACTAGACGGACCTTTGTTGGCAAAGTACTGTCTCTGCTTTTCAATATGCTATCTAGGTTGGTCATAACTTTCCTTCCAAGGAGTAAGCGTCTTTTAATTTCATGGCTGCAGTGACCATCTGCAGTGATTTTGGAGCTCAAAAAATTAAAGTCTGACACTGTTTCCACCGTTTCCCCATCTATTTCCCAAGAAGTGATGGGACTGGATGCCATGATCTTTGTTTTCTGAATGTTGAGCTTTAAGCCAACTCTATACACTTTACAAAGGACAAATACACAGTACTACAAGAGTGTATAACAAGACCTAACTAACTCCCACGACAGGATTCGTCCAGGAAGTGATGTTTATGCCAAGACCTAAAGATGAGCAGGGGTTTGCTGGAGAAGGGTGGGGAGGAGTAATCCAGGCAGGGAGATGGCATGTGGGAGGACCCTAAAGCAGAAAGGGAGCAGCCCCTTCTTTAACTGAAAGAAGTGCAAGGTGGTTGGGGTCTGGTAGGTCAGAGACTGGGCGGCCAGTAGTGAGGCTGGGTAGCGGGGAGTCCAGACAGTGCAAACCATGGACTATGGACTTCATCCTGTAGTGGACTTCATCAATCATGAAGCTATGGACTTCATTCTATAAGCAATGGGACTGAGAGAGACAGAGGATTTTCAGCAGTGGTGTCCAACCTCATCAGACTCATTTAAAAATCACTCTGCCCTCTCCACTCTGGATTAGAAGAGGGTAACAAAATAATTTAGACAGTCTAGTCAGGAGGCAGCTGCTGTCAGTCAGGTAAGCCGAGCTTAGACCAGAACAACAGCAAGGAAGATGGAGAGAAACAAATAATTTTACTTCTGGATACACTTAATAAAACTAGGTTGGATATGAGGATGAGGGGGATTCATAGATGATTTTCAGGTTTCCAGCCTAAGCAAGAAACCTGAGAATCTGGTAGAAAGAAAGTCTGAGGTAGAAATATTGTTAAGAGCCTACTGCTACTGCTAAGACACTTCAGTTGTGTCCGACTCTGTGCGACCCCACAGACGGCAGCCCACCAGGACTGCCCCGTCCCTGGGATTCTCCAGGCAAGAACACTGGAGTGGGTTGCCATTTCCTTCTCCAATGCATGAAAGTGAAAAGTGAAAGTGAAGTCGCTCAGTCGTGTCCGACTCTGTGTGACCCCATGGACTGCAGCCTACTAGGCTCCTCCGTCCATGGGATTTTCTAGGCAAGAGTACTGGAGTGGGGTGCCCCACACCAAGTATGTGATTCAACCCTAATTTGAATAAAGAGATTGACATATATGGATGTCTTAAGGGAAATCCTAGGTAAAATGTTCCATTATAAGACTCTGATGCTGGGGAAGACTGAAGGTGGGATGAGAAGGGGACAACAGAGAAGGAGATGGTTGGATGGCATCACTGACTCGATGAATATGAGTTTGAGTAAACTCTGGGCATTGGTGATGGACAGAGAAGCCTGGCGTGCCACAGTCCATGGGGTTGCAAAGAGTCAGACATGACTGAGCGACTGAACTGAACTGAACTAAACTGATGGGTCTGAAGAGCTACCAATGCTTACCATGTAAGGAGTAGATTTTTCTTTTTGCGAGAACTAAATGAGATTTAAAACTGTTATATAAGTAACACTAAGATCTGGATGCCCCTGAAAAAAGATAAATGCAATAGTTTCTAAAAAGGAAGAGAACATGAAATGTTTGTGATACACCTGTGGGAAGTCTTTGCTTAGAAATTATGCTTATTTACTATTTAATGCTTCTTATGCGTGTGTGCAAAGTTGCTTCAGTTGTGTCTAACTCTACATCCCCATGGACTGTACTTAGCCCGCCAGGCTCCTCTGTCCATGGGATTCTCTAGGCAAGAATACTGAAGTGAGTTGCCATGCCCTCCTCCAGGAGATCTTCCCAACTCAGGCATCGAATCTGAGTCTCTTCCATCTTACTTGCACTGGCAGGCAGGTTCTTTACCACTACTGTCACCCGGGAGGCCCTTAATGCTTCTTAAACATTCAACAAGCGTTTACCAGTCCTCTACTATGTGCCAGACACTATTCGAGGCAATGGAGATATAGCAGTAAAGAAGATGGAGCGGTCCTGGCCCTTGAGAGCTTACATGCTAGCAGAAATTATTTGAGAACAGAAATTCCAAACTTCGTTAACTACAACGCTTAATAATATATATGTAACACAGAGTAATATATGGAATGCACTGTAATATCACTGTTGCATTTAAAAACATGGGTCAAGACACAAGATTGATTTCACAACTCACAAATAGTTATAACTTAAAGAGTCTGAAAAACACTGATCTGTATTGCCACAGACAGCCTACCTCTTAGAGTCCTATGTTAGAGCACCAGGGTAATAAACAGCACTTTTTAGGTAAAACTAGAAAATTACACTGAAATTAGAATGGCATCTGAAATAGAAATGCAGTAAAACAAACACAAACAAACCCCTCCCCTGCAAAAAAAATCCTTGAGAATGCAGAGGAGGAGGATATATCCTCAAAGCCACCCAAGTGAAGTAGCAGGGACAATGGGGACATGGAAGACTTCCTGTATTAAGAAGGAGTCAGCTCTTGTTGCTTCACTTATTCCCTGTAAACTGACATTCAGTAAGGGTTCAAAATCTGCAGTTTGAGATTTAAGTGACTGTAAAATCCATAAGGGAAAATATTCACAGGATGGAGGAGGCCACTCTGCTCACATGCACTGGGTTCCCAACCTGAGCTCTAAGTTCAGCAAGAATCAACTTCATGTCTCTTCATGAAGCAAGTCTCTTCATGCCAGCTATACCTGCTATTCCAAGTGCATGATTTAATTACATATTATTCAGGCTATGAAATGCCAGTGAGAAGAGTTACTGCCATGAAAATTTAAGTTGAATGCTTCTGAAAGATTCAAAGGCAAGTTGCCAATTACATAAGGCAATCACTGTATAAATCTTTTTAACTTTCAAAAAATCTAGATTCTACATTAAAATAGCTTTACAAGTATGTAACCTTTTGCTCAATTTAAGAGAAACCAAAACTAGAAATTTAGAAGTAGCAGGGCTGCAGAGAAAAAAATGATCACACAGAACTCTGACTCCAAGAAGATCTTCAGTTCAGTCCAGTTCAGTTCAGTTGCTCAGTCGTGTCCGACTCTTTGTGACCCCGTGAATCACAGCACGCCAGGCCTCCCTGTCCATCACCAACTCCCGGAGTTCACTCAGACTCATGTCCATCGAGTCGGTGATGCCATCCAGCCATCTCATCCTCTGTCGTCCCCTTCTCCTCCTGCCCCCAATCCCTCCCAGCATCAGAGTCTTTTCCAATGAGTCAACTCTTCGCATGAGGTGGCCCAAGTATTGGAGTTTCAGCTTTAGCATCAGTCCTTCCAATGAACACCCAGGACTGATCTCCTTTAGAATGGACTGGTTGGATCTCCTTGCAGTCCAAGGGACTCTCAAGAGTCTTCTCCAACACCACAGCTCAAAAGCATCAATTCTTCGGCGCTCAGCTTTCTCCACAGTCCAACTTTCACATCCATACATGACTACTGGAAAAACCATAGCCTTGACTAGACGGACCTTTGCTGACAAAGTAATGTCTCTGCTTTTGAATATGCTATCTAGGTTGGTCATAACTTTCCTTCCAAGGAGTGAGCGTCTTTTAATTTCAAGGCTTCAGCCACCATCTGCAGTGATTTTGGAGCCCCCAAAAATAAAGTCTGACACTGTTTCCCCATCTATTTCCCATGAAGTGATGGGACCAGATGCCATGATCTCAGTTTTCGAATGTTGAGCTTTAAGCCCCCTTTTTCACTCTCCACTTTCACTTTCATCAAGAGGCTTTTTAGTTCCTCTTCACTTTCTGCCTTAAGGGTCGTGTCATCTGCATATCTGAGGTTATTGATATTTCTTCTGGCAATCTTGATTCCAGCTTGTGCTTCATCCAGCCCAGTGTTTCTTATGATGTACTCAGCATATAAGTTAAATAAGCAGGGTGACAATATACAGCCTTGACGTACTCCTTTCCCTATTTGGAACCAGTCTGTTGTTTCATGTCCAGTTCTAACTGTTGCTTCCTGACCTGTATACAGGTTTCTCAAGAGGCAGGTCAGGTGGTCTGGTATTCCCATCTCTTTCAGAATTTTCCACAGTTTATTGTGATCCACACAGTCAAAGTCTTTGGCGTAGTCAATAAAGCAGAAATAGATGGTTTTCTGGAACTCTCTTGGTCAACATCAAATGACCAGAATATGAGCATACAAATGGCCAAAATGTGTACATGTCATTATTAAGCGTCCCCATGGGGACAACCTTTTGACTGATTTACCCAGTCACATCAGAGAGGAAGAGGAAGATAACCATAGGCAACTCCAAAGATATTTTCACCAGATATAGAGCTTACTGTTGAGCTTCATATTATTTCTGCGGGCACTTTGCAAACGGCAAATCTGAGTGAGTCAGATAGTCTTTCAAACAAAACATAATATTTAGCTACTGAGTAATTTTAAAGCTGCACATACTTACTGTACATAACTCAAAGAGTCTGGGGTAAGTACACACCCATGAAACCACCGCCACCATCAATGCCTTGCTTGATCATTTATATAGATGTTTACCCTTTCCAGTGACTCTGAAGGGAATACTGAAGACAGAGGAGTCCAGGGTTACTGACTTCCATGAATGCTTCTGGGAGCAAAAAGGTACTGAACCTCTTCACAAATGAAGATCATACACCTTGGAAAAGCTCTGCTAACAGTTCAGTTCAAGTGCTGCTCTAAATAAATGTCCAGTGCATAGTAAGTACTCAGTATAGTTTTTCTTACCTTTTTCTTCTTATCTTTAAATTGCTTGATCAACGTGAGGACATGTTCAACAAGAAACATGAAATACAAGCCTCCCAGAGCTGTCAGCCCTTTCCACGTAGAATCAAAATAAGTATTTTCTTGAATGTTTTGAGAAGACAAGTGGCTGAAAAGTGGTCCCTTCTTCATTTCCATTGCTGGTTCTTCATGGCTGTGACTATGGTGATGACTTGCATGAGACTAAAGGCAAAATAATACGGATTTTATAAATTCATTTGCTTCACATGTCAGAAAAATTGGCTAAGATAATTAACGTCAAATACGAAACCATTCAGAATTAGGCAATTAACGTTCTACTTCAGAATGAGGGGAAGTTTAGGATATTAAAAGTAAAACTACCAATAAGCAGCAGTGACCCAGAGCTTAACATATATAATGCACGATGGCACTTCAGCGGAGTGGATCTATTCAGTGTAGAGACAGACACATTCTCCATCGATCCTCATAACGTACGGGTAGAGGGTATTTCCAATGTTTCTCCATGGCCACAAATAAGTCTTAACAGGCATATAGTGTCTACTGCTCATACATCCAGTGGAAAAGCCCCTACCACTGTTCTCAGTGTGCTTCCAAGAAGCCCAGGCTGGGTAACGGGCCCTGGCCAGTACCTGAGATCCAGGCATCCTGCCCCAGTGGCCCGCAGCTGGGTGCAGCAGGAACTTCTGTCACTGCGTGTTAGGGAACCAGGTGTGGTGCACACCAAGGTGAGACTGGGGGTCATGGATACAACCCATGCAAACGCTCCTAGAAACTAAATTTCCAGCCTTTTATACATATCAATACAGAGCACAAACTGAAAATACATATATTCAATATATATATTTATAGATGCATGCGTTATGTATTAGTATTTAATGTTGAATAATAAAACACACTGAAAGTGAAAGTCTCTCAGTCCTGTCTGACTCTTTGTGACCCCACGCACTGTACAGTCCATGGGATTCTCCAGGCCAGAACACTGGAGTGGGTAGCCATTCCCATCTCCAGAGGATCTTCCCAACCCAGGGATCGAACCCAGGTCTCTTGCATTGCAGGTGGATTCTTTACCAGCTGAGCCACGAGGGAAGCCCAAGAACACTGGAGTGGGTAGCCTATCCCTTCTCCAGAGGATCTTCCCTACCCAGGAATCGAACCAGGATCTCCTGCATTACAGGTGGATTCTTTAGCAACTGAGCTACCAGGGAAGCCCTATAAAACACACTAATGGGATAAATTATTTACTTACATGTGGAAGAAGGTGTAAGAAAGCATCACCACTCAGTGTCCCGACAGCCAATGCCACAAGGAAACTCAGAAGAAACTTGAAAAACACCCGATTCATGAGAGGCACTAAGATCACACCCAGCAAAGACAGGAAACTGATGACGGAAATGGCTATAAAGCCACCAACCCAGGCTGTCAAAGAGAACAAGACAGAGCAAAGGACAAAGCAAACAACTGATACACTTTCAAAGAGAGACTGTGGAGTGGCATAAAGTAATCTGTAAAAGCAGGGAAGTTTACACCTATGGCTGATTCATGTTCATGTTTGGCAGAAACCAACACAATACTGTAAAGCAATTATCCTTCGATTAAAAACAAAAAAAAAAAAAGTGGAGCTAAAGAAATACAAATGCAGTGGAACAGAACTGTGGTAATAGAGCAATAACCAAGAAGCTGGATCAAATGTGACTGAACCCTCTGGGCAAAAGGCATAACCTAGGAGAACATTCTTCAGCGAGAGTCCATATAGTCAAAGCTATGGTTTTTCCAGTAGTCATGTACGGATGTGAGAGTTGGACTATGAAGATGGCTGAAGGCTGAAGAACTGATGCTTTTGAACTGTGGTGTTGGAGAAGACTCTTGCCAGTCCCTTGGACTGCAAGGAGATCAAACTAGTCAATCCTAAAGGAAATCAACCTTGAATATTCATTGGAAGGACTGATGCTGAAGCTCTGATACTTTGGCCACCTGATGTGAAGAACTGACTCATTGGAAAAGACCTTGATGCTGGGAAAGATTGAGGGCAGGAGGAGAACGGGGACAATAGAGGATGAGATGGTTGGATGGCATCACCAACCAACTTGATGGACATGAGTTTGAGCAAGCTCCAGGAGTTGGTGACAGGGAGGCCTGGCATGCTGCAGTACATGGGGTCGCAAAGAGTCGGATATGACTGAGCAGCTGAACTGAACTAAGGGTGAAGGAGGGGGAAGGTATGGTTACCAAGGATGAACTCTCAATCACTTGGGAACTGTGCTTACAGACTCCCTTAACAGTTAAATTATGAGAAAGAAGAGGAAAACGTTAGGAAAGGAGGGAAGAAAGGAGAAAGGAAAGGAAGCTGGGAATCAGTAATATCCTCAGTGAACAAAGCGATCAATTCTTCATTATAGGTTCTGAGCAACACAACTTACACTACAGCAGACTGTGTCCTGGTTTCATGTATTAATAAGAGCACACTAGGATTAGGCTCCTAAACAACTCTGACCTTTCTCTAAACAATGTGACAACATACAAAGCAATCCCAACTTTTTAATAGGAGGATAACTGCTTTACAATGTTGTGTTGGTTTCTGCTGTGTAACAATGTGAATCAGTCATAAACATACACATATCCCCTCCCTCTTGAACCTCTCTTCCACCCCACCCTCATCCCACTCCTCTGGGTCCTCACAGAATGCTGGGTTGAGCTCCTGTGTGTACGTGCTCAGTCACGTCTAACTCTCTGACCCCCTGGATTGTAGCCCTCCAGGCTCCTCTGTCCATAGGATTTTCCTGGCAAGAATACTAGAGTGGGTTGCCATCCTCTTCTCCAGGGGCTCTTACTGACCCAGGGATCGAACCCGAGTCTCCTGCATTGGCAGGTGGATTCTTTACCACTGAGCCACCAAGAAAGCCCCCAGCAACTTCCCACTAGCTATCTGTCTTTTACATGGTAATGTGTATGTTTCAATAGAACCCAAAATTTTTGAATGATCTTGACATATCCTGTGGAAGGACCTCAGACAAGTTACTATATAATGTATTTTCTAGTTTTTGTTTATTTTTTAGGGTAAAGCTAACACATTTGCTTTCTTCACATCCCAGGCAGAGAACAATTAAGATGATATATTTGGAATTATGCTGAAAAATGAGTAGGCTGATGTAAATAGAAGGAAAAAACACAACATAAATATATCTACTGGAAATTATTTTTACATAAAAAAGGCAATTTTACCTATTTGTAAAGAATAGGTCTTTGGAGGGATTTCAGCTTTCTTTTCACTTGTTGTATGAATCAGACATGATCTAGTATCAATCTGATTGATGATGGCTGGGCAGAGATAGTTGAACTCGGTGGCATTCAATGGAACCTGGATGCCCATGCCATGAGATGTAAGCAGCTTTGACGCATTGAAACACTGAAGAAAAAAGAAATAAACAGTGAAATCACCAAAAGACATTCCCATTAGAGAATCTAAAAAAGCTGTTGATGACAGAACTCCCTTTCCTTGCTGAAGCTACTTCTTTACTTAAGGTAAATCAAGAGCAACTTTTGTTTTAAGTACTTTGGAATTTGCCTCAAGCTACCTGGAGATACTTTGTCACAGGGCTGATTTCCCATCTCTTCTGCTTATTTCTTCTTGGGAGAAGCACATCACTAGTCACCTCTGGAGAAAGTCTCAAGAGGAAAAAGTTTGAGGATAAATAGACATTCACAAGCCTGTTAACTCACTGTATAAACCTATTAAGGAAATGAGCTTTAATTTCTAGATGGGTTCATTAGAGATTGAGAAATATGTTGTTTCTGTACTAACGCTATCATACCTGGTCTAAACAAGCCCAAGGCATGTCACTCTTCCAGCAATGACTGTACTTGCAAAACTTAGCTCAGTGCTGTGTACATACTTGGCAAAATAACACTTCACAACGAGAGAATATTAAATTCTGTAGATTACTCACTCTGGCACAGGACAACACTGGTTAATGAAACAAACCTGCACCGGCAGGCAGTTGTTTCAAAAATTTAATTAGATGACAAGCTTAGTTTGAAGAGAATCTCTGCTGGAGAATGTAAGCTCCCTCTTCTCACCGAAAAAAAACAAACCCAAAAAAACCCACCAAAAAACCACTGGCACTAGCACCTGTTTCTCATCTTCTGAAAAGCTATTTTAAACTCCCACAATTCTTGGCCAATACTAAACAAATTTTATTACTAGTGTTGCTATGGGAATGACCATTAGAAGGATTATCCCAGAATTAGTAGTCATGTGATGGTTTGAATGAAATACTTAAGTTCTGCCTATTTATGTATACCAACTAATGTCTTGTTGACATCTCTTAGCCAAGGCAAACTGTGTACAGCCTGGAAGTCTAGCTTCAGAGAAGAAAAACACATGAACTCAGGACTCACTGCCCAGACTTTCCACTTGTCTAGCACGTCACTCTAGGTAGCATCTCCAATTTCACCCACCTTACAAGTCACTGTGATCCCTTTGTCAAGGAGGCAAAGCTGCTCTTGCATTCTCTGGCCCTTTAAACCACACCTTTCCCTAAAACATGAATTCTAACTCCTGCTCTTTCGATCTTCCATTTTACGTATTTTTTTTTTAATTAATAGTATTCACCTTTAAAGATTTTCTCCCCCAAAATAATTTCATATATTTTAAATTCTACATTAGAAAATATCTTCACCAGGCAGCATTATTCTTACCGAAGAACTTACCCCACAAGTTTTTTATCAGGAATGTTTTCAACATAGTGGAGACACTTTGAGCTAAGTGCCTTGCTCAGAAAGGAGAAATTCCCCGTTCAATGAACTCAACATTTTATTTTTAGTTTAGAGAGAATAGCAATGACAGGATAGACAGCAGGCATACTGATTAAAATAACGAGAAACATCTTACCTCCTGAGTATTTTCGCTTGGGCTTCTGGAATACATAAAGTCTTTTCTGGGCTCACTCATTGATTCATTGGTTCTCCTACTAGCCAGTCTGCTCGCCTGGCTCTTTTCTGTGACACTGGGTGGAGTGGAACTGTTCACATCTTTGGGGAGAAGTTTCCCATGTTTTGGAGTTTCTATGGTCTCGAGAAAGTGAGTTCCCTCAGAGACAGCATTATACACAGTGGAGGTCACTTCACTAGCACCGACACCCTCCTTGATTAAAACATTCCTTCTGCCACTGGCATGTTCTGATCGATGAGACCCCTTCCCGTGGCTGTTTCTTGGCTCTTTGCTTGAACCATCAGAGTCATGGTCTGGGCAGAGAGCTTTCCGACTATTTTTACTGGAAGCAGCATGATTATGGTGAGAGTGATGCTCATGGTCAGAGCGATGCTCATGGTCAGAGTGATGCTCATGGTCATGGTGTATATGAATTCTCTTAATCTTATCTATGCCTATATTCTGAAGCAACTTTTTGAACCCTTCAATTGACAGGGAATTATTTTCTCCATAGCGGTGGAAAAGCTGTTGTAGATGATGCTGCCGTGTGGTAACTGCCAAGTTAACATTAATGCCAGATTCCCAACTTGGAATAATTTTTTCAGTGGTCTGAGGGAAAGCAGTGGCTGGTCCTACTTCATGAAGGGGGTTTGTGACTGACAGAGTGAAGGTCAGGATCAAGATCACTGATAAATTCCTCGCCATCGCACCTTCCTAAAGAAGACAGAAAACGAAAGGAAAGAAACAACCTTGTCTTCACTTCCAAAACAATTTGAATTAAGAAATCTCATGCTGAAAACTGATGTCTAATCAAATAACGAAGTTTAACAAAGCACCATCTAGAGTGATCGTGTAGTGCTAGATACTGCAAAAAACAAACAAAAAACCAAACTGGAGTCCTAGGCTCTACCTCTGCATTGCTGAAACATGGGAAACAACTGGAGAGCAGTTGAGTGCTAAGACTCTGTAATTAACACTATAAAAGCAATAGTAATTCAGAGGCTGGAGGGACCCATGTTGTCACAGCCATATTGGCATTATATCATGTTTCAAACAAGAATTCAAAACAAGAGAACACAAAACCCAAACTAGCTACCTCAACCACGACCACCACCATTTCATAGAACAATCTTTTAACAGCAAAAAAAGTAAATATGGCAATCAGAATAAGTCACATTTAACATTTTTTTCTTAAACCATATATAAATCTATTTGAGGCCTTTCTCCACCAATCTCATTCTTCAGAGGCAACTAATTTGGCTAGTTTCTTGAGAATCCCTCATGCATACTCAGGTACACGTGCGCCTTAATCATACTAATGGGATCTTTTGTTTTTCCACTCAACAAATGACATCTTTCCATGTGAGTATATACAAAGTGATCACATATTTTTGAATGACTGCACAGTAACAGTTCTTTAAGGAAATTAAACTTTATTAAAAAACTGTGTTGCTCTTATTTTGCTATCACTCATCTGCACAATACTGCTGGGAACCAAAGAACTATGCTCCAAAGAGGAGTTAGGGATCCAGCTGAGCCTTGAAAAGCAGAATTCAGTTAAGCAGACGAAGGTATAGGCCAAAAGAAGCAGCTAGACTAGTATCTCAAGACCCAGTCAGCAGATGCCCAGTACCAATGATGGGTGGTGATCGTGACCAAATTGGTCTGCCTCCAGTGAAAATAAGGGGAGTGAGATGGCAAGGGCGAGGAGCAACCGAGCTCTACCACCTTCAGCTTTTCTTCCTTGGACCAGCTGGTAACACCTATTTCATACGGAGACAGAGGAAACCACTAGCATGGATGTATGTGGAAGTGCTCCAAACGCTGTCAGCAGTATTGCACAGCGGCTGCTTATCGTTCTGTGAAAGGAGGACGTATGCACTATCACCGGGCTAGACTCCTAAAAGAACAATCCTTGGGGCCCGAAGTTTTAAGGGGCAGAAGAAAACCTTTAAGAAATACACGAGGAGCGAGATGGGTGGGGACAGCACGGACGAATGGCTCAGGAGCAGCTCCGTGCCTTTCCCAAGGGAGGGAAGGATGCTTAGGGCGGTCCCAGACCCGCCAGCGGATCTCCATCCCCGCAAGTCCGCGTGTGCTGGAGAAAAAAGCAGAAGGAAAGGGCCTGGAGAAACGGGTGAGCGGAGAAAACGGGAAAGAGCTCGCAAAACTGCCTAGAAGGGCTTTTTATTTTTAAACACCATAGTACTCTCTCGGAAAATGAGATGAACAGGACAAACCATTTCCTTTCCCCGTTGGACCTCGAAGCCCGCTGTGCACCCCAAACTGGGAAGTCCGGCCTCGCCGGCCCCGCGGGGTTCCCCTCTCCGCCCACCCTTCCTAGACCAGCGGGACTCACCTCTCCGCGGCCTCGCCGACCCCCGGCCCGCTCCCGCGCGTCGGTTCAAGTTCCCGCCGGCGGTGCGGAGCCGACCCTTACTTGTCTCCCTAGAGACCTCTACACGGCACGGAGAGGCGGCGGTCTCATCGGCCCGGCTGCCCCTCGGTCGGGGAAGCGCCGCGTAGACCCCGGCTAGCCGCGCCCCACGCGCCACCGCCGCCGCCTCCCGGGAGCAGGAGGACAATCACTAATTAGCGCCGCGCGCAGCGCGCTTCCAGGAGCCACCGCCTCCGCCGGCCTCGGCTGCGGGGCATGCGCAGTGCGGCTCCACCCCGTCCCCGGCGGGCGGGTCCGCGGGTCCGCCTGTTCGCTGGCGCCGCGGGGCTCGCAGGGGCGGGAGGGGGGCGGAGACGCGGTCCTGGTGCGCGCGGGGCGCCGAGATCTGCCGGGGGAGCTTTCCTCCAGCTCCTCCGCGCCCCCTGCCTCTCTGAGAAACTCGTTCGTCAACCCCCCACCACCACACCGACCCAGCCCCGTCTGCCGCTGGGATCCCGGCAGTGAGGGCAGCGGGACGTTCTCTGGGCACACGAGTCCTGGGTCTTTCTGGAGGGTTCTGAGCGCTTCCGGTCGCGTCTGTGTTCCTGGGACGCAGGCCGTGCTTGGGCCACGGTCCTCGACTCGAGGGTCGAGGTTACCACAAAGGGCCGCTTGGGCTGGGGTGGGGGTGGGGCGGGCCCGGCGGAGGCGGGGTCGCCCCCGCCCCGCCCCCGGCCGTTTCGGAAACGCGGCCCGGATAACGCCCGCGGGAAGACGCGGCGGGCAGGCAGTTCCGCTCCGAGGGCGGAAGTGCGTGCCCAGGTTTCGGCCGCTGACCAGACAGCAACATGGTGGCACCCATGCTGGAGACGTCTCATGTGTTTTGCTGCCCGAACCGGGTGCGTGGTGCCCTGAGCTGGAGCCCCGGGCCCGGAGGGCTTCTGGCCTTCGGCACGTCCTGTTCCGTGGTGCTCTATGACCCTCAGGTGAGAGAAGTGGCCGGACCCCGTCTGCTTCTGGCGCCACATCTGCTGCTTATGCTCAGGGGCGGACTCTGTAGAGGCTGCTCCAGAGCCTGGAGATCCGGTGTGCGGCCCGATCCGCTTAGGGGAGGGTGTCTGGGCGGCGGGTCTGGCTCTGGCGTGCGACACTCGCCTCTCGCCAGTCTCCTGCGCTGCGTCAGCCTGGGGTCACCGTGTCCTACAGGTGGCCTGTTAGCTGCATGGAAATTCAAACGATGATAACCTTTCTGAAGCCTTCTGTGGAAACTGTTACACTGTTAAGGAATCAATTTGGGTTTGAAAAGATTTGCATTTAAATGTGGGTTAAAGCCATCTCACAGGTGCCATCTCATTCTTTTAAAATTTAAAGTTTTTGTTTTCTGTTTGCCTTTAGCCGATGAACAATATTGTGATAGTCTAAGGTAACCAACCAGTGAAGGGACTCAGCCATGCATATACATGTATCCGGGGCTATCTCATTTTTGTATTTCCCTAAGTGTTACTTAATAAACTTTTGCTGTTTTCAGTTTCAAAGACATATCGCTTGCAGGTTAGCTTCGGGAGTGGATATTTTAAACAATGTGCCATTAGGGCAAAGGTCCTAGGAAGTGCAGCTCTTAAGCACTTATCCATTCCCAGAACTGCACCCAAATGGTTGTTTTCTTGGCCTTTTTGCTACCGAACTTCTCAAGTGACTAGTTTCTGTATTCTTCCCTGAGTTCATTGTGATCCCATTCCCACTGGCTGATTTTGGACAATACAGTTAGTGTTGCTTCTCAAAAGATGCCTCAGTATAAAAAGTAAAATACTGGGAATTCAGATGCAGTGCAGGAGATAGCATTTTTTTTTTTTTTTTTTTTACTAGTTTATTGCCAAATTCTGACTTAAGGGATTAGATCTCATAGACAGAGTGCCTGAAGAACTTTGGCTGAAGGTTCGTGACATTGTACAGGAGACAGGGATCAAGACCATCCCCAAGAAAAATAAATGCAAAAAAGCAAAATGGCTGTCTGAGGAGGCTTTACAAATAGCTGTGAAAAGAAGAGAAGTGAAAAGCAAAGGAGGAAAGGAAAGATATACCCATTTGAATGCAGAGTTCCAAAGAATAGCAAGGAGAGATAAGAAAGCCTTCCTCAGTGATCAATGCAAAGAAATAGAGGAAAACAATAGAAGGGGAAAGATAGAGATCTCTTCAAGAAGATTAGAGATACCAAGGGAACATTTCATGCAAAGGTGGACACAATAAAGGATAGAAATGGTGTAGACCTAATTGAAGCAGAAGATATTAAGAAGAGGTGGCAAGAATACGTAGAAGAACTATACAAAAAAGATCTTCATGACCCAGATAATCACAATGGTGTGATCACTCACCTAGAGCCAGACATCCTGGAATGCCAAGTCAAGTGGGCTTTAGGAAGCATCACTATGAACAAAGCTAGTGGAGGTGATGGAATTCCATTTGAGCTCTTTCAAATCCTAAAAGATGATGCTGTGAAAGTGCTGCACTCAATATGCCAGCAAATTTGGGAAACTCAACAGTGGCTCCAGGACTGGGAAAGGTCAGTTTTCATTCCAATCCCAAAGAAAGGCAATGCCAAAGAATGCTCAAACTACCACACAATTGCACTCATCTCACATAATAGCAAAGTAATGCTCAAAATTCTCCAAGCCAGGCTTCAATTGTACGTGAACTGTGAACTTCCAGATGTTCAAGCTGGATTTAGAAAAGGCAAAGGAACCAGAGATCAAATTGCCAACATCCACTGGATCATCAAAAAAGCAAGAGAGTTCCAGAAACACATCTATTTCTGCTTTGTTGACTATGCCAAAGCCTTTGACTGTGTGGATCACAACAAATGTGGAAAATTCTTCAAGAGATGAGAATACCAGACCACCTGACCTGCCTCTTGAGAAATCTGTATGCATGTCAGGAAGCAACAGTTAGAACTGAACATGGAACAACAGACTGATTCCAAATTGGGAAAGGAGTACATCAAGGCTGTATATTGTCACCCTGCTTATTTAACTTATATGCAGAGTACATCATGAGAAACACTGGGCTGGAAAAAGCACAAGCTCGAATCAAGATTGCCAGGAGAAATATCAATAATCTCAGATATGCAGATGACACCACCCTTATGGCAGAAAGTGAAGAAGATCTAAAGAGCCTCTTGATGAAAGTGAAAGAGGAGAGTGAAAAAGTTGACTTAAAACTCAACATTCAGAAAAGTAAGATCATGGCATCTGGTCCCATCACATCATGGCAAACAGATGGGGAAACAGTGACGGACTTTATTTTTTTGGGCTCCAAAATCACTGTAGATGGTGACTGCAGCCATGAAATTAAAAGATGCGTACTCCTTGGAAGAAGAGTTATGACCAACCTAGACAGCATATTAAAAAGCAGAGATATTACTTTGCCCACAAAGGTCCATTTAGTCAAAGCTATGGTGTTTCCAGTATTCATGTATGGATGTGCGTGTTGGACTATAAAGAAAGCTGAGGGCTGAAGAATTGATGCTTTTGATCTGTGGTGTTGGAGAAGACTCTTGAGAGTCCCTTGGATTGCAAGGAGGTCCAACCAGTTCATCCTAAAGGACATCAGTGCTGGATATTCACTGGAAGGACTGATGCTGAAACTGAAACTTCAATACTTTGGCCACCTGATGCGAAGAACTGACTGATTGGAAAAGACCCTTATGCTGGGAAAGATTGAAGGCAGGAGGAGAAGGGGACAACAGAGGATGAGATGGTTGGATGGCATCACTGACTCAATGGACATGAGTTTGAGTAAACCGCTGGAGTTGGTGATGGACCGGGAGGCCTGGCGTGTTGCAGTCCATGGGGTCGCAAAGAGGTGGGACAGGACTGAGTGACTGAACTGAACTGAGTTTATTAATTTTATTAAAAAGTCCATCATCTTAGACATACAGACAAAGGATGAGATGGTTAGATAGCATCACTGACTCAATGAACATGAATCTGAGCAAACTCCAGGTTATGGTGGAGGACAAAGGAGCCTGGCGGGCTGCACTCCATGGGGTTGCAAAGAGTCAGACAGAACTTTGTGACTGAAGGACCGCGGACGCATGACACATAGTCGACCAGTTGGCAACTGAAAAGATGCTCAACATCACTAATTAGAGAAATGCAAATCAAAACCTCAATGAGGTATCACCTCAGACTGGTCAAAATGGCTCTCATCAGAAAAATCTACAAATAATAAATATGGAGAGGGTCTGGAGAAAAGGGAACCTTCCTAGGATGTTGGTGGGAATGTAAACTAGTGCAGCCACTATGGAAAACAGTTCAGTGTTCCTTAAAAGACTAAGAGATACCATATGAGCCAGCAATCCCACTCCTGGAGATATATCTGGAAAGCACAAAAAATGTAATTCAAAAAGTTGCATATACCACAGTGTTCATAACAACACTATTTACAACCGTCAAGACATGGGGGAGCCTTGTGGGCTGCCGTCTGTGGGGTTGCACAGAGTCGGACACGACTGAAGCGATTTAGCAGCAGCAGCAGCAAGACATAGAAGCAATTTATATGTCCATCGACAGATGAATGGATAAAGAGGATGTGGTGAGATATATATATATATATATATATATATATATACACACACACACGCGCGCGCGCACACACATGCACACATACACAAGGGAATACAATTTAGCCATGGAAAGAATGAAGTAATACCATTTGCAGCAACGTGGATGGACCTACAGATAATCATACTAAGTAAGACAGAGAAAGATAAATGCCATATGGTATCACTTACATGTGGAATCTAAAAAATATTACAAAGGAACTTATTTACAAAACAAATATTCTCACAAACTTTTGGTTGCCTAACGGGAATGGGGCAGGGAGGGATAAATTAGGGCTTTGAGATTAACCGATATGTACTACAGTATATCTTGGATAAACAATGAGGACCTATAGTATAGCACAGGGAACTATTTTCAGTATCTTGCAATAGCCTATAATGGAAAAGAATCTGAAAAAGAATAACTGAATCACTTTGCTTTATACCTGAATCATTGTAAATCAGCCATACCTAAGTTAAAAAGTTCCATCATCCTCCTATCCAATGCAGAGTCAAACTTATAAATGAAATAGTTGTACTCATTTTTCTTGAGCTTGCTTGCCTCCTTCCAGTTTTTGTTTTGTTATTACCGGGCACTCTTCAAGAGCTTTTTAAATTTTATTGAAGTATAGTTGCTTTATAGTGCTGTGTTAGTTTCTGTGTCCAGCAGAGTGATTCAGGTATACACATATATAGTAGCTTGCGTTTGCAGATTCCAGACTTTGAATCCGTCCATCCTTCACCCTCCACCCCCTGACAATGACAAGTCTGTGTCTGTGGGTGTGTTTCTGTTTTGAAGATACGTTCATTTGTGTCATATGTTAGATTCCACATAATGATATTTGTCTTTCTCTTTCTGACTTTCCTAGTATGATAATCTCCAAGTTCATCCATGTTGCTTCAAATGGCCTTATTTTTTTTTTTTTTATGGCTGAGTAATATTACCTTGTATGTGTGTGTGTGTATATGTATATCATGTTTTCTTTATCCCTTCATCTGTCGATAGATATTTAGGTTGCTTCCATTTCTTGACTATTGTAAAAATAGTGCTGCTTTGAACATCGGGGTGCATGCATCTTTTGAATTAGAGTTTTCACCTTTTCCAGATATATTCCCGGTAGTGGGATAGCTGATCATTTGGTAGTTCTATGTTTAGTTTTTTAAGGTAGTGTTTTCCATAGTGGTTGCATCCATTTACATTCCTACCAGCAGTGTAGCAGGGTAGACCACTGCTACAACCACTCCCTCTAAAGCATTTGTTACTTGTAGACTTTTTAATGATGGCCTTTCTGACTGGTGTGAGGTGATACCTCATTGTAGTTTTGTGTTCCATTTCTCTAATAATTAGCAATGTTGAGCATCTTTTCACATACCTCTTAGCCATCTGTGTGTCTTCTTTCTAGAAATGTCTAGATCTTCTGATCATTTTTTGAAAATTTTTGTTGTTGTTATTGAACTGTGTGAGCTGTTTGTATATTTTAGAAATTAAGCCCTGGTTGGTCACATCATTTATAGATGTTTTCTCCCAGTCTGTAGGTTGTCTTTTAGTTTTGTTTATGGTTTTCTTTACTATGGTGTAAAAGCTTATAAGTTTGATTAGATCCCATTTGTTAATTTTGCTTCTATTTCTGTTGCTTTGGGAGACTGGTCTAAGAAAACATTGATACAATTTTTGTTAGAGATTGTTTTGCCTATTTTCTCTTACAGGAGTTTAACAATGTCATGTCTTATATTTAAGTCTTTAAGCCATTTTATTTTGGGGTTTGATGTGAGGGTGTGTTCTGACTTTATTGATTTACATACAGCTGTCCAGATTTCCTGACACTTATTGCTGAAGAGACTGTCTTTTTTCATTGTATATTCTTGCCTCCTTTGTCAAAAACTAATTGACCCTAGATGTGTGGGTTTATTTCTAGGCTGTCTGTTTTGTTCCATTGATCCATATGTCTATTTTTTTTGCCAGTGCCATGTCGTTTTGATTCCTGTAGCTTTGTAGCATTGTCTGATGTCTGGAAAGGTTATGCTTCATGCTTTGTTCTTTTCCATGCACTCTTAACTGGCGAGATAAATCACATAAAACCAAAGGTAAACTTTACTTTGGCCATCAACCAAGACTGTAGAAGCCTATCTTTCTGCAGCTGTCTAATGGATTTGTACCCATGCCTTCCACCACATTTTTATTTTTAATGATAAATTGGTGGCTATCTCAGGGGATTTTAACATCAAGAAAAAAGCTGTATGGATCCTAGAAAGTTTTGTTTTGTTAAGTATTGTTGGCTGGGTATTTAATTAAATATAGGATTAAACGTGTCAGATGCTAAAGTGAAACTTCGGAGATGATGTTCGTTCAGCAGACTTTTGACGCTAGTCTTGAACTGAGTGATGATGACACAAATATAATGGGTTATGACTCCTGCCCATCAGGGAATTCTCATTCTGCTGAGAAAGACAATGAAATACTTTAAATCAGCAGGCTCCAGTGTTTTTGGCACCAGGGACTGGTTTCATGGAAAACAGTTTTTCCACAGACCAGGGATGTGAGGGTACGTTTTGGAATGATTCAGGCTCGTTATATTTATTGTGCAGTTTATCATTATTACATTAGGTCCATCTCAGATCATCAGGCATTAGATCCTGGAAGCTGGGGGCCCTGCTTTAGATTGTTTCCCAAACTCATATAACCCATGTGTGAACTATATTAGCTTATGCACATTTCCCTTTGTATACCTTTTTCTCAGCTGTGAGAATTCCAGTTGATGTGTAAGCAGGTGTGAAGTCAGTGCTCTAGGCAACCGGTAAAGAAAGGGCTGTAAGAGCTGGGCCCAGTAGGCATAGAGTCTCCAGCAGTGGGGGATGTAGAGAAAACCCAGGTGTGGAGTGATCTGGTGAAAGCAGCAGTCTGAGGATCTGCAGGGAACCTGGCCGTAGGCCCTGAAGGGATCTGATGTCTGAGGACCTTCCTAGTTGTGGCCTAGTGACCTTGTGTCCTTAAGGCTGAAGAATCCAACACCAGATCAGCCATGGCATGCTAAGTAAGCTATGATTTTGCGTCAGTCAATCATGCATTCCCTGAATGAAGGGATTTTTCTTTTGGTCAACCCAATTCTTGAATTTGTACAAGCATGGTAAAAGTAGGCCCTGAGACCAGTGAGAACATAGGCCCTTGTCTAATCTGGTTTGGAGACAGGCTCCCTAAATAAGAAGAGGGTAGGGCTGAGTGAATGTGGAGTGGGGAAAAAGGCAGGAATGAATTTTAAAAAGTGAATGGATGACTTAAGCCATGGTAAAGTTTATGAGTTAAGGAAGGTGATTCTGTTTGAAGTAATCCTGAACGTTTTCTGACATCTGGTATTTATTAATTTATCAGCTCCTCTGTGGGACACATTCCAACATACTAACTGGTGTTTTCCCCTCTACAGAAAAGGGTTGTTATCACCAACCTGAATGGTCATACTGCTCGAGTCAATTGCCTACAGTGGATTTGTAAACAGGATGGTTGTAAGTATTAATCTAACTTCTCTTAATTTAACATTACTGTATCTGATATTATGTATTTAGAAAAATAGAAGAAAAATGACATGCCCAATGAAATATCTGACTTATACTACTTCTGCTTTGTAGCAATTGAAGCACAGATAACACAGCAGTACTTAGGATGAGGGTAGAGGCAGCCCCCTACTGAGGCGAGAGCCCCGCCATTGCTCACAGCTTTTGATCCAAAGCCTTGTATGCAGGGCTTGTATTGGAGCCCAGACTGGGATTCAGAAAATTCAGCCTGTAGGTGGTCTGTTTCTGCCACAGACAAACAATTGGTTTTTTAGGCAAGGCATTGCATTTTTGTTGACCCTAGTTTGCATCTTAGTAATATACAAAAAATAAAACTTTGAACTAAATCAGTGAGTGATTCATGAAAGCTATGAGGTCAAAATTATTTTCTGAATAATACTAAGAAGTTATTCCTAGTCTTCATTCTGTCCCAAGTATGCAGCGCCATTTTCCAGTGGCTACATAATATGTGATGTTGCCACAGTTTAAACACAGGAGCAGATATGAAAATCCAGGTGTATTCTAATAAAGTCAGACTTTAAAGAGGTTTGCTGAAATATTAAACAGTACCTTTCTTCTTATTAAATTTTTTGTTTTGGGAAATACAGGGTTTCCCCCTATTAAAAAATGTTATGTTCTTGTTATTCGTAAGTGAACTAATAGACAAGTATTTTTCAAATTTTCCAGTTTTAATTTCTGTTGTGATTAATATTGACACATATAGCCTATATAAACAAAAGGTCTTTGGGGTCCTTAAAAAATTTTATGAGTCTCAATGAGTCCTGATATCAAAACATTTGGGAATTGCTGGACTAGATTATCTCCAGGTCTCTTTCATCTCTGAGATTCCACGGCTCCAGAATTTTTATTTAACTTTGCTTTTAGATGGGCTTCTAAAATCCTGTGGAAATTCCTCATATGTCTTAACTGTACCTACTATAGTGTTCTTATGGACTCTGAATTAATTTTATTTTTTGATTTTGCAACTATTTATTGAGAGCATTCTGAGCCAGGCCCAAAGGCAAAATTTCCTGAATTAGTGAGCTGTGGTTTTATCTATGACATTAAAAAAACATTTAATAAGCTACTTACTGCAGTTGGTAATGCCGAGTTAGTCACATTAGGTCAGTAAAAACCATTAAATATTAGAAAGAGTGGCTGTTAGTACATATATTAAAATACAATTGTAATTATATTAATTGCCACCAAATGACATCAAAGCCTACTTGAATCTCAGTATAGGGATTCCTTTTAAAGTATTAATTTGGGCTTGTATGTTTTATCTTCCTTTTAAAAGTGAGGTTACATAAAATGAATTGCTTGTGTATCACTGAAATCTATTATAGTTATGATTGATTTTCTCAGAATTGGATTCTATTGCCAGATAATTCAGGTACTCTTTCTTTCTTTTTTTTTTTTTTTTTCAGGTACTCTTTCTAACCCATATATCAGTGACATGAAATTCTAATGGTATTATTTTATATTTCCAAAACATCTGATTCTTATCACATTACTTTCATGTACCTTAGAGCAATTATCAGAATCATATAGTTAGGTCAGTGGCTTAATTGCCATGACACATGAAGAAATTAAAGCGCAAGATTGCACCTGGCTGGCAACAGGGTTAGGATATGTGCCTGGGACTTTTGAGTACAAATTTAATGTGTTTAGATAGTCTGCCAGCTGTTTCATCTAACTATCTAGACATCAGTCAGTTCAGTTCAGTTCAGTCGCTCAGTCGTGTCCGACTCTTTGCAACCCCATGAATCGCAGCATGCCAGGCCTTCCTGTGCATCACCAACTCCCGGAGTTCACTCAGACTCACGTCCATTGAGTCGGTGACGCCATCCAGCCATCTCATCCTCTGTCGTCCCCCTTCTCCTCCTGCCCCCAATCCCTCCCAGCATCAGAGTCTTTTCCAATGAGTCAACTCTTCGCATGAGGTGGCCAAAGTACTGGAGTTTCAGCTTTAGCATCATTCCTTCCAAAGAAATCCCAGGACTGATCTCCTTCAGAATGGACTGGTTGGATCTCCTTGCAGTCCAAGGAACTCTCAAGAGTCTTCTCCGACACCACAGTTCAAAAGCATCAATTCTTCGGCGCTCAGCCTTCTTCACAGTCCAACTCTCACATCCATACATGACCACAGGAAAAACCATAGCCTTGACTAGACGGACCTTTGTTGGCAAAGTAATGTCTCTGCTTTTGAATATGCTGTCTAGGTTGGTCATAACTTTCCTTCCAAGGAGTAAGCGTCTTTTAATTTCATGGCTGCATTCACCATCTGCAGTGATTTTGGAGCCCGAAAAAATAAAAGTCTGACACTGTTTCCACTGTTTCCCCATCTATTTCCCATGAACCAGCAGAAATAAATAAACAGAAAATCCAAACCAAAATTATATTAGATTATTTCCCCCTTTTTGATTCTTATTCATTTTCTTCTATCAATAAATGTTTGAAGGAGCTATTTTGAAATATGTGTTTGATTTCAAAAATATTTCATGTGCTTGATAGCACCAGCTAACTGTAATGGCTGGTATATGTTATTTCTACCCAAAGTGTTTAGCCAGAGTTTCATAAGGAAACAACCAGGCAAATTCACATTGAGGGACATTTGGCAAAACAACTGGCCTGGACTCGCATTGTGACAAAAGAAGAAACTGGAAAGTTATTCAGGATTAAAGGAGACTTAAAAGATGTGTCAATCAAATGCATAATGTATGGTCCTTAGATTTTTTATTAAAAAAGAAGTTACAGAAGACATTACTGGGACAATCTTGGGGAATTTTAATATGTATTATTTCGTAACATTACTGTGTCAGTGTTAACATTCTTGAACGCGATAATTATATGTGGTGGCTCAGTGGGTAAAGGATCCACCTGTCAATGCAGGAAATGTGGGTTCGATTCCTGCGTTGGCAACATAGATCCCCTATTGAAGGAAATGGCAGAGCACCCCAGTATTTATGCCTGGGAAATTCCATGGATAGAGAAGCCTGGTAGGCTACAGTCCATGGGGTCGCAGACAGTTGGACATGACTGAGCGACTAATCAACAATGTAGGAGAGTGTTCCAGTTTTTGAGAAGAATAGGGTAAAATATCTTAAGGAGCAAAGGTCATCATGCCTCCAACTTATTTTTGAATGGTTTATCAAAAGCAAAAATGGAGGTGTGTGTAAATGTACATACAGGGGGCAAGATATTAAGCAAATATGGCAAAATCTTAACAGTTGGTGAATACAGGTAAAGGTATGTGAGTTTTGTTTTTTCCATAGCTTTGATGTTTTTCAAAATAGCTGGGGAAAAAAATGTTCACTGAGATACGATTTTTTTCAGCTCCTTCAACTGAATTAGTTTCTGGAGGATCTGATAATCAAGTGATTCACTGGGAAATAGAGAATAATCAGGTGGGTAGACATGTTTATGGTTATAAGAAATGACTGTTATATCTACATTTATTTTCAATTTTTCCTGTCATTTTTCTTGTGTTCCTCCTTAATGAAGTTCCTCATTCTTGCTTATCAGTAATCCAGATCCTGTATCTTCCGTATGTCATAGGTCCTGTCCCCTTCCTTCTAATACCTGCTTCCATATTCATAGGCTTTCAGTCATTTCTTTGAATGTCTTATCATTTGAAATAATTTACAAAGTGCTCTTACATGGGCTATTTTGTTTTCGGTGATCGCAAAAATTCATACTGCTGTGTGGATAGGACAATGGTTGCCTCGTGGATAGAGATTTATATAATTCTGCGTGATGTTATAATATGCAGTACTGGGTGTGCATGGACCTCTACGGATGGATGTTTAGGTTGGTTCTAGTTGGAAGCAGAGATTAAAAATGTGAAGTTTGTGCATCAGATATTTGAACATCTGCCACGCAGAAGATACAAATGAGGCAAAATCCTATTTGTGAATTGTGCATATGTATCAAAGGCAAAATGTGCTTAAATAACTACAGATTTGTTTAATAAGTACAAAGGTGGCACTGTAGGTGAGTGCTTGCACTTGCTATACCACAACCATACCGCCGTGAAAGTTCAATAGGGATTTAAGAGGGGGCCCTTGAGTTGAGTCTAATAGTATGAGATGATTTTCTTAGGAAGAATTAAAGGGTTGAGCATTCCAAGTAGGAAAAATGCATGAATCAAAGTTCAGGTAAGAAAGGAGACCATTTGCTCAGAAATATTCAGTTTTCACCATAGCCTAAGATGTCTTAAGGGCAGGGCTTTTCGAGCTCGTTCAGAGAATTATTCATCTGTAAGCTCTGTGTAAAAAGGAATCTGTGGCCACTGGGAAAACAGCGCATACACTTTTCTTAGAGAATCACTAAGTGTGCATGAGCGTAGTGAAGGCTCTGAAAAGCTCTGACATGGGCAGACCTGCTCATCTTTTTTCAGCCAGTGTTTCCTTCAAGTCTGATTCCCCGCCCCCCCTTTAAATCCCTTAGCATCCATTGTAACTTTGAGGAACACAGTTTTGGAAATATTTCTGGATACCACATGACAGGCAGTAGAAGTGTTACTTTTCTAGTAAGAAGAGGAGGAGACGATTTCGTGAGACTGAGTTCACGAGTTTGTTCTTTATGAACAGGCATTTGGAAGTCATTCAGGATTTCTTGCCTGGAAAATCCCATGGACAGAGGAGCCTGGTGGGCTCTGTCCACAGGGTCATGGGAATCGAACATGACTTAGCAGCTAAACCCACCAGCAGCAGCAGGATTTCTGGATAGTGGAGTATGTATGTCAAAGTCAAATGAGTCTGACAGGAGTGTGCCAAATTGGAATGGGAAAAAATATGAAGGAAGAGATATGAAATGTATTTGTGAAGGCAAAATTATTTTGGCATTGACTAGATAGTTGTCAAAGGAGTGGGAATCTCGTGGGTAGAGAAGTGAGAAATCAAAAACAGTGGGATTCTGTCTCCAGGCCCTGGAAGAAAGATGCGTCTACAAAGCAAAATAGGCAAGTGGGAGGGAAGATGTTGTAAACATTTTACTTGTATTGCTGGCCAGACACCCAGACTTGTCTCCAGAGAAAGGGGCCAGATGTGGAGGTGGGGATTGTGGAGTCACTTAGACTTGAATGAGAACTGAAAAGGCTTATGTAGCAAAGCAGCTCCTATTTGGACTTATCTTGGCAGAGGAATTCAGAGAGAACCACTTGAGCACTCATTTTTGAGACCTTGAGTTAAGACTTGCAAGACTCTTTTGTCAGTGCTGCCCTAAGCTTCTGTCGGTAGAGAGACTTGCAGGCTAAGTATCTGATGGCAGACGGCGAACTTAGACATGGACCAGAAAGGAGGCTGAGGCTAAACAGGAAGAGCAGGAAGATGAAAGGCCTCAAAGAGGGATGAAGGGAATAAGAGGATTTGGGGGAAGGAGTCACACATTGTAGCTTGAGAGGCTTAAAGGTTCCGTATGGTATGCATTTTCACGTACACAGGTGCTCACTGCATCTTGACTTCTGATAAAAGGAGATAGTTCTAAGCTGGCATAATGAGAGATTTGAGTCTTTGACTAGTGGGCGTTGTTTTTTAACAAGCCAGTGAACTTTAGAGATTTGTTTTGTTTGAGCTTTTAAGATTCTCTAATGGTTGAAATAAAATTCTGCTTAAAGATGTGAAGTGACATAGAAAAGAAATTTATGATTGCCATAGGGGAAAGGGGATGGGGATGGGGTAAAATTAGGAGCCTGGGATTAGCAGATACAAACTATATAAAATGAACAACATAACAAGGCCCTACTGTATAGTACAGGGAACTTTATTCAAAACCATAATAGGAAAGGATATGAAAAAGAATATGTATAGTACAATGTAACAATGTAAATCAATGATACTTCAGTATAAAATAAAACAGAAAAAAACAGGTGTGAAATGAGTTTTTCTATAGATTTAACATTTGGGAGGTAATTATACAGACTCAGATAGCATTACCGACTGAGTGGACATGAATTTGAGTGATCTCCGAGAGATAGTGAAGGATGGGGAAGCCTGGCATACTGCAGTTCCTGGGGTTGCAAAGAGTTGTACACGACTTAGTGACTGAGCAACAACAATAACAATAAATTTTAAATACCGGAAAGTATAAAGAAGAAAAAAGACACAAAACTTCCGTGGCTAACATTCTAATGAAGATTGTTCCATATCTCTAGTGTTTAATTATGTACTGAAGTGATTTTGTTTATTTGAGTTTTAAAAAGTGTTTTTTTTCAGAGAAGTCAAAGGTTAATGACTACAGGAAGTTAGTATACAAAGCCTTATACGTAACTATTAGTTACCTTTTTGAGTGGCAGAGTTCTACTTAAGTAATTGGAAAAACAATTGAGATATTTAAGGCACCTCTATTTCAGCAGACAACAATTTACAAAACATACCTCTCAAGGAAAGTGGTAAATCTTACATATTTGGAACTCTAAAAATACAGACCCACAAAAACAGAAATGATACTACAGGGCATAATCTTGCATAGCAAGCAGGAAGACTGATAACCAGGTGGCATTTCCCAGTTTTTGCCAGTTCTTCATTTTGTAGCTCTGCTTGATACATGCAAGTATTATGAGTGGATGCTGAAAAAACTTGGTAAAAGTTTGATAGAAAACAGAACATTTACTCATTTCCAAAACATAATCTCACATGTTGCTGCTAAGTCACTTCAGTCGTGTCCGACTCTGTGTGACTCCATAGATGGCAGCCCACCAGGCTCCCCTGTCCCTGGGATCCTTTAGGCAAGAACATTGGAGTGGGTTGCCAATTCCTTCTCCAAGGCATGAAATCGAAAAGTGAAAGTGAAGTTGCTCAGTCGTGTCTGACTTAGTGACCCCATGGACTGCAGCCTACCAGGCTCCTCTGTCCATGGGATTCTCCAGGCGAGAGTACTGGAGTGGGGTGCCATTGCCTTCTCACATATTACCACCAAAAAATTTTTCATAGTGAAAAAACATGGTTGACGCTACCTTTGCTAAAATATCGAAGGTAATTTCACTGAGAGTGGAACAGGCTGACATTGCATGTCTCCTGGTGTGTTACACTGATGTGACAACGTCACAATGTCAGCCCTGGATCTTTCCAGGGGGAGACGTCAGACCAATCCTAGAGGAGGAGCAGTCCACAAATCTGGCCTGTAGTCTTCAAAGGTTTCAGTGTCATAGATGTCTTTCCATGGTGATAAGTGAGCATTATCCTTTTTGTTGGCTTAGAATATAAGTCTAAAATTATTTAATCAGTTTCCTATTAACACTTTTTTTTCCTATTAATACTTTTAAGTTGATTGCAGTTTTCCTGAAGAGTGTATGATAAGTATCCTTTTGTATTTGTCTTTTATTTCAGTTAAACTAGTGTTGTTCTCTCAGAGTAGGTTCTTAGATGTGAGATTGCTTTGTCAAGGGATGTGTACATTTTGTGTGTTGTTAATATAATCAGACAGACTTCTCACAAGTTTATGTTCTTCTCAGCTTGTTCTTGTTCAGTCACTAAGTTGTGTCTGACTCTGCAGCACGCCAGGCTTCCCTGTCCTTCACTGTCTCAGCTTGAAAGGACTTATTTCTGGGTCAGGCATTTTAACAGTGCCTTTAATCCTCTGATTCTAGTTAAGTGCGGGTAAAACTGATAATTCTTTTGTTTCACATAGCGTTTTTGTTATTCTTTGTGATTCAGCTTTTACAAGCAGTCCACGTCTCCGGCCATGAAGGACCTGTTTATGCAGTGCAAGCTGTTTACCAGAGGAGGGCACCAGATGTTGCATTGCGTACACTGATAGTGTCCGCAGCTTCCGATTCTACTGTTCGAGTCTGGTCTAAACAGGGTTCTGAAGGTAGGTTTAGAGACATTGTTCCAAACAGATGAAATAATAATTATCAAATGAACAGCATCGTAGAAGAGCATCCTCATAATTTTTTCAGTCTTTCGAGCAGTTTTTGAAATGTTAAAAATCTAATCTACATGTTTTTTTCTTTTACACTTTTCTAGAATTCCTGTTTACCAAACTGTTGATAATGTAAATTCCTTCAAAGCCTTTTCATTTAAGTCTTTTTGTTCTCTGTAACCTTGTTCTCTTGTAACCTTAAAGCTGACCATTTAAATTCCCATTGTCACTGGGGGCTCAGAACTGACTTTTCTCATCTCCTTGGTGATGTCCAGGGTTCTGATGATGCCACTGGACCTCTCCAGGTGGATAAGCTGAGTTGTTCATGGTGTGTTTTATTTCTTAGTGACATGCCTTCAGACCTTGAACTTTGGAAATGGATTCGCTCTGGCTCTCTGCTTGTCTTTTTTGCCTAATATTGATGGTGAGTTTCCTGCTAAGTGTATATTAAAAGAGCAGCATATTTTTATATCTCCATACAACCAGGACCTCAAAGAAACATATTGGATCTTAATTTTGTGTCTGAATATTTTCAGAAGACAAGTTGAGAGACATGGATAACATACTTTTGTTCTCAGTAGTCAAATGATCTATCTGTGTATAAAACATAAGGTTAAGGGGGTGGCTGTTAGAAACTTCAGTAGCTGTTAAAAATTTAAGTGATTTAATATGAACTTGAGATTGATATTCCTATTTATCAGATATATGTTCAATATAGATGAAATTTGGGGAAATTGCCTAGCTCTGTAGAAGGTGGAGGTCTGGGATAAGTTGAGAAAGTACTAAGGATGGGCCCTGTGAGCATTTCTCTCGAGGTGACAGCCCCTGCCCATCGTGTGCAGTGGCAGTTTGCCTCAGGCCACTTAAAATCTCTAAACGAAAAATGTCCTTTTGCTGGGAAGCCCGTCTGTACCTGTCTTTGATTATTCTCCACCCGGATGGTGGCCAGCGCACGTCAGACAGTCTTGTGGCTCCTCAGATGCCTGGAGGACAGAGCTGGTGGGCAGAGACTGGGCCTGGAAACCTCCAGGCTGTTTTGCCCTCTGCAGCAGGAGCTGCAACTCCGTGGTCTCACGTGATGTTCCACTTTCTGCCAGGGCTTCCCGGGAGGAGGAACTTGCACACGTTCTGTTCTGGTTTTTGTTACATAGAATTTCATTTCTTCGCATCTGTACTGAGGCTGAGTGACTAGCGTTTTATGGCTTTTTTAAAAAAATTGATTTAAAGAAAACTAATTTTACAGTCACAACTTTCATAGCTTTTTAACCACATAGTTATATATGTGCTTTTATTTTGTTCTTTAATTACTCTGTGAATTTTGTTTTAGTATCAAATTCTCGAAATGTAGGGTCCTCAAAGTAACAAACATACCCTTAAATCTTTGTGCAATAACCAGGATGCTGGGCTCTTAGTCACTCTCCCGGATTTTTTATTATTCACTTGGGCTAATGATTCCTATTAAGTGTTCTGGCTGACATGGTTAAGTGCTCCCAGCTTGTTTTTACTGCTGAGCTCTTTTTACTGCTCCTTCTATAGTAAATGACATAGAACAGAGCAGAGGATTCTGTTAATAGTCATTCTTTGCCAAGTATCCATTTAATAGAATATTCTAGAATGTTCATTTTATTCCTAAAGATGTTACTGTGTGCTTTCAATTTATTTGTTCAGTGATGTGGGAAATAGAAGTCAAGGCTCTACCTAGAACTTAGGACACGGCATAGGTGATTGTCATAACTTAGGATGGATGTTATGATGTTGCATGATATTTTATATATATATATATGTTATATGATGCTTATAGTAATGCCTCTTTTTTCTCCCAGTGCCGGTATT
The DNA here is from genome assembly GCF_029407905.1 of Bubalus kerabau. NCBI lineage: Eukaryota > Metazoa > Chordata > Mammalia > Artiodactyla > Bovidae > Bubalus > Bubalus kerabau. Next base: position 24,107,089 of record NC_073644.1, on the reverse strand, counting down.
AGCATGTGGTGATGATGACTGCAAAATTCACTTATTTGTTCAACAAAACAATCAGGTAATTGTTCATGTTTCTTTAAGAGGCTAGAATTATGTTCTGCTTAATTCCATATCTTAAGACAGACGTTCTAGATTATAGAATTTGGGGGATGTTCTGATCTAAGTTGACCAATCCAATAGGAAAATCTTTTCGACAGTCCTCTGTTAAACCGCTTGTCGCTCTTTGATCGCCAAGTAGTCTGCTGCTGCTTTGGCCTCCAAGTCCAGAGTTGTTGCGGAATACAGTCATTAGGTGGGGAAGAAGAGAGGGAAATGTAGCAGTAGTAGGTTTTCTTAAGAAATTTAAATGAAGTATAATATACCTACCGTGACATACACCCCAGCAGTGATTATTTGTCCTTATAATCTTTTCCTGTTCTTTGAGTGGTTAAACCAGAGGGAAGGTTCAGAAAGAGGGTTGGTTAACCCTATGTTCATTTAGTTAATAGAGCCTGAGTGAAAGGCGCTCAGCCATGCCTGCTCTTTGTGACCCCATGGACTATACAGTCCATGAAAGTCTCCAGATCAGAATACTGGAGTGCGTAGCTGTTCCCTTCTCCAGGGGATCTTACCAACCCAGGGACTGAACCCAGGTCTCCCGCATTGCAGGTGGATTATTTACAAGCTGAGCCACCAGGAAAGCCCTAGAATACTGGAGTGCGTAGCCTATCCCTTCTCCAGCGGATCTTCCCGACCCAGGAATCAAACTGGGGTCTCCTGCATTGCAGGTGGATTCTTTACCAGCTGAGCTACCAGGAAATCCCTAGTTAATAATAGAGATACTTATTTCTTTGCATTTTATAAGAAAGTTAAAAATCATTGTGTTCAGCTGCCCAGCTTTTTTCTATATTGTATCTACAGCATATGTCATTTTACCTTGTGAACAGTTGGTGTATTTGGGGACTACAGATATTATCTACTCATGACTGCTCAGTTAAATGATATAGATGATGAGTTTTTTTCATTCCCAAGTGAGAACTCTATCTTATGACTGATCAGATAGTGTTCCCAGTTTTTTTAAAAAATGTAGGAGGAATGGCTGAGATCAAATGAGGTCACTGATATACATTAAAATATTAAATTCTTACATTAAGTCCTGTGATTTTTGTTATCTTACTAGTTTCAGAAAATGCTTTTTCTCTCTGGACATGAGGATTGGATAAGAGGCGTGGAATGGGCAGCCTTTGGTCAGTATGAAATATTGCTAAAGTACATATAGTGCAGACAAGTATGTGTAACTTTCAAAAATGCAGCCTTTCATGTTTTAATTTAACATTTTCTTTGTATGTAACATTTTTCTGTTGTCCCAGTTAGAAAAGAGGATACTTATCCTTTGTATTAAGTATTAGTTGGGATGGTAGAGGATGACATAAGTTGATCTTTACAAGAGAACACTAGCTATTACATGTGCAGACATTCTTGAGAAGTTCTTCGTAGAAATTAGTAGATTGTATAGGAATACCAAATATTATAACTGTTTATTAGCATTTTATGTGTATTTGTCAGTGTCACTGAAAATGAATACGGGTCAAATGAATGAAAGATAGGGAAGCAAAGTCTAATTTTTTTCAGGAAATCTAGAAATTTATATATTGTAGAAGAAAAACTCTTATACTTAAATTTAAGAATAGAATGTTCTAAAAATAATAATATCTGTTTTTTTAACTAGGAAGAGATCTTTTCCTAGCAAGCTGTTCACAAGATTGCCTGATACGGATATGGAGACTGTATGTAAAATCAACATCTTTAGAGACTCAGGAAGATGATAATATAAAACTGAAAGAAAATACTTTTACTGTAGAAAACGGAAGTGAGTAATAATGAAAATATTTGATGCAGTAATTCTTAGATTTCCTAGCTGATTTATTTATCTGTATCACTATACACATATGTGAAGGTTAGGTTTTCAGAAGTATCAGATCCCTAGCTGAAACTTACACTATGCATTTTTCCTTTTTTATTTTTATGTGAGAGTAAGTCATTTTTAATATATGAAACTTACTTTTCTAAACCATATTAGGTTTTCTTAGTTGCTGAAAATGTTTAGTATTTTCTCAATAAATTAGTTTGTAAACTTTAAATTTCAGTTTTAGCATAGGAAGATCTAAAGAAATAATGTGAATTATTTGTACATTTGTTGGAGGATATTCATAAGAGACAACTAAATTCCTATATTTGAATGGCATATGTAGTTCTGATTTTCTTACTGTCTGGCATCAGAACAGTACCCCTCCATGGTAGGTTCTGTTGGAATGTTGTATTTAAAGGAGATAATTTTCTGTGGGTATGAAAATCATGTTAATCCTTATTTAACATTGTTCATCCAGAAATACACTTCTTTATTATTACTTTTTTGGTTATAATGCCCATTAGAGTTGAGATTTGGTGACAGATTTATGGAGAGAACCAAGAAATACTATAAGCAGCATATTGTTTCCAAATATGAAAACTTTTGTGTTATTTTCATTAATTATTTTGTTTGAAAGTTCACAGTACTGATTTGACTTCCTTTATTTTTACATTTATCTTAGGGGTGTTGTCTCTTTTTAATGGTAGTTAGACTATTTCACATAATGAGTGAGGATATCAAAGAAGGCCGGCATGTCTTTTTTGTTTTTTAATTATAGCATAAGAGTCACTGTTCCTGAAAATTTAAAGTAGAACATATTCCTTAATTTTTATTTATAGCTAAGTAGGCAAAACATAAAGAAAAATCTGTATATCTTTAGAATTTATATATCTTTTTTCTCCTGTAATTTTGAACAAGGGGTAAAGTTGATGAAATTTAGAATTAATGTTTTTTGTTGAATCTAAATCATGTTTTGTTCTGATTTTTTTTTAATGTAATTGTACAACTGAGTTGGTTATGAAAATGTTCCTTTTACAAAGAACTTTGTGGGAAGAATCTTTTGTTGTTGTTGTTGTAGGTATTAAAATAACATTTGCGGTTACTCTGGAGACTGTACTGGCTGGTCATGAAAACTGGGTAAACGCAGTTCATTGGCAGCCTTCATTTTACAAAGGTAGGAAGAAAAGCGAACACAAAGCCCTCATTTCAATTACGTCTGACTGATAGAATTTTAAGCCGACCAAATGGAGTAGAGGATATTTTTGAGTGTAAGTAGAAATCTCAAGGACTTCTCTTGTGGTCCAGTGGTTAAGAATCTGCCTGCCAGTGCAGGGGACACAGGTTCGATCCCTGGTCTGGAACGAAGTTCCCACATGTCACAGAGCAACTAAGCCTGTGAACCACAACTGCTGAGCCCACGCACCCTAGATCCCGTGCTCCGCAACAAGAGAAGCCACTGCGATGAGGAGCCTGTCCACTACAACCCAAGAGAAGCCCCTGCTTGCTGCAACTCGAGAAAGCCCTAGCACAGCAGCGAAGAGCCAGTGCGCCACAATGAATGAAGACCCAACCCAGCCAAAACAAACAAACAATTAAAAAAAAAGAAATCTCAAGTATAAGACATTTTCATGTTGGTAAAGTGTAATACTATAACCCGTTCAGCTAGGTCTTCAATTTCATTGAAAGTTGTATTTCTAAGAGGGAAAAAAGTATGATTCCTGCTTTGATGCCAAAACTGCCATATGGCTTTTAACTTTTTATTTTTAAAGTTTTTACCTGGTCCTTGTAGGATTTAAGAGAAACTGACTTTCAAGCCAACTTCACTTGATCCTTTACCCTTGGAAATACAAAGTTGGTAATACCAAGCTACATCATTTATGACTAAGTAAAGATTTTCCTTCTTTCTTTTACCCTTAACCTCTGTTTATGGAGTGATGATTGTGTGCACGTTCGAGTTGGCACTGAGGTGTAGAGCTGAGCATGGCAGCAGCCCTGTTTTCTCTTCCCAGCCCCTTCCCCAAGACAAGAATAGAGAGCAGCAGTAATTAATCCTCAGGTAACACCATCCAGCTTTTATTATGATGTCATATTTGCTGCAGTTTAAAAAAAGTTAAATTAGGTATTATAGGACTTCCCTGGTGGTTCAGTGGATCAGAATCTCCTGCCAGTGCAGGGGCCCTGGGTTCGATCTCTGGCCTGGAAGGTTCCACATGCTGCAGAGCAACTGAATCCGTGTGCCCAACCACTGAGCCCGCGAGCCACAAGTGAGCCCACACACTGCAGCTGCCACGTCCATGCACCTGGAGCCTGTGCTCCACAGCAAGAGAAGCCACCGCCGTGAGAAGCCCTCGCTCCCCTGCTTGCCACAACTAGAGAGAACCCGCACAGCAACAGAGACCCAGCACGACCAAAAATTAATTAATTAAAATAAGAGATAAATTAGATACAGATACGGGGATCCCTGTGTAGTTTTTCCTGAACCCTCTCCCCTCCATCCTTCCCTTAAGGCTGAGTTCAGTTATTCCCATGCAGTTTTTATCCTTTTATACTACACATTCATGTAATCATAAACTGTTTTGTAGCTGTTAAAACTATATCAATATGCATTTGCGCTTTACAAGCTGCCTTTTCAGCTTAATACAATCAGCTATATAGTACAGTCCTATAATAAATGTATAGTACTTTCACACAAATAATAAAACATCTTTAATCTTAGAGCATTGTACCTTGAAAAGTGCGGTAGTGCAGTACAACAGCTGGCATGCAGGGGTGGCATCGAGTGACCAGGCAAGAAGAGTTACTGACAGGAGGAGGGTGGGGAGGTGGGAGTTGGTAGAGCTGAAGGGCTGTCGAAAGATGAAGGCCAGGCTGCAGTTTCACTCAACACCTGATGTTGATGGCAAAGGGTTGGTTCTTTACTGGATTCAGTTCTATCTAAGCCTCTTGAAAAAACGAACCAGTGATGTCTGGGTAGCAGCTCTTTTTTTCTTGTCGTGGATGACAAGGTAGCACTGGATTGCATTCTGAATGGCTGCTGCAGCCTTCATGTACTGGTCTACATTCAGTCCTGTGCCTGAAAAACCAACAGTGCCTCCTCAAATAAAGAAAATCCTCTTGCCATTTCCTGTGTCATGAATCTCTTCAGTTCTTCAGTTTCTTTTTCCTCTCTTCTCTCTTCGTCCTTTCTGTGGGCCTCCCCGTTCTTCATTGGAGGTCTTCATTAGAAAGTGCCTTGTATCGCACAGCAAGGAGTTCAGTGAAGTTGCCCTCTGGCAGATCTAGCTTAAAGATACTGTGCCACTGGACTCTACAGTGCTGTAAAGCACACAAGCGTGGCCACTTGCAGAGGATGCATACAGCTGACAAATGTATGCTAGACACGTGAACTAACTCATGTGACTGGACGTGGCGAATGCACTTTGCCTCTATGAAAGTGTGCAATTTGAATTTTTTATTTAGAGGACTTACTGTAGTTTGGTTTTTTCTTTAGATGGTATCCTACAACAGCCAATGAGATTGTTGTCTGCCTCAATGGATAAAACCATGATTCTCTGGGCTCCAGATGAAGAGTCAGGAGTTTGGCTAGAACAGGTAAAATGTGAATATTTAAGGAAAAGAAAAATGAGTTTATTAAGCATAAATCCCAAGTCTGTGTTCCTAGAGCTACAGATGTTCACTCTTTGTGTATGTTAAATAAATGAGAACATAATCTCTGGAATCAGTGGTTTCTGTTGTGAGAAACTGGTTGTGAATTGTTTTCTGTGTATTGTTGAGTAGGTTCGAGTAGGAGAAGTAGGTGGCAATACCCTGGGATTTTATGATTGCCAGTTCAATGAAGATGGCTCCATGATCATCGCTCATGCTTTCCACGGAGCGTTGCACCTTTGGAAACAGAATGCTACCAACCCAGTAAGGAAAATGCTTTTAAATCATTTCTGATCAAATAGAGTAAATCGTAAGTGAAACCTAGGGATACAGTGTTGTTTTACCTCTAACACTCTTCAGAAACTTAGTAGAGGCATTTAAGTTCAGATGGTGTCACTTTTTCTGTAGATGTTATTCTGTTGTTATACTAAGTAAGAAACTTATGCTTTTCTAAGAATAAAATTCAACTGTCTAGCATTGTTGCAGTATTAAAATTTGCATGTAGTTAAATTTTTTACATAAGTTTAAACTGCATAAATTTTAAGCTCTCCCTTAAACTATATACATTTTGTGATGCGAGTTTTTCCTAAAATATTTAATTTCTTTGTGTTCTGCAAGATAACATAATTTGATGTTTTCCTGTTGGATAGCTAGGTGCTCCACTGATAATTTGTTGAGTTGTTGAATGACTGACTGACATAAGAGCATTTAGAAGGACCTGTTATTTTATGATGGAATATATTAATGCTCTCAGGGGCTCTTGATACATGTAATTCTAAATGATCCTGCAAATATTGGGCTTTTCTAGATCTTTCTTACACTTTTTACTCTCCTGGAGTGGGATAATCTTCCTCTAGGTAAGTATAATAGCTGCTTTACAGTATTATTCCAATCTCTTGCTTCCTCATTTGCTTCTGACCTGCTTCTCTGGGTTTGGGGAAATGGGATGACAGAAACAGTGTTAGGACCACGTGGATCTTGGCCCCAGAACTCATTAGCTATGTTTTTGAGGACATTACCGAACCTTTGTCTCAGATTCCTCATCTGTAGAATACGGACAGTAATAACACCTACCGAGAGGGATTTTGGAGTTTTGCCAAGAGAACACACTGCTCATAGCAAACACCCTCTTCCAACAACACAAGAGAAGACTCTACACATGGACATCACCAGATGGTCAACACCGAAATCAGATTGATTATATTCTTTGCAGCCAAAGATGGAGAAACTGTATACAGTCAGCAGAAACAAGACCGGGAGCAGACTGTGGCTCAGATCATGAACTCCTTATTGCCAAATTCAGACTTATATTGAAGAAAGTAGGGAAAACCACTAGACCATTCAGGTATGACCTAAATCAACCCCTTACGATTTTACAGTGGAAGTGACAAATAGATTCAAGGGACTAGATCTGATAGACTGCCTGAAGAACTATGGATGGAGGTTCGTGACATTGTACAGAAGGCAGTGATCAAGACCATCCCCAAGAAAAAGAAATGGAAAAAGGCAGAATGGTTGTCTGAGGAGGCCTTACAAATAGCTGTGAAAAGAAGAGAAGCGAAAGGCAAAGGAGAAAAGGGAAGACATACCCATTTGAACGCAGAGTTCCAAAGAATAGCAAAAAGAGATAAAGCCTTCCTCAGTGATCAGTGCAAAGAAATAGAGGAAAACAACAGAATGGGAAAGACTAGAGATCTCTTCAAGAAAATTAGAGATACCAAGGGAGCACTTCATGCGAAGATAGGCACAATAAAGGACAGAAATGGTATGGACCTAACAGAAGCAGAAGATATTAAGAAGAGGTGGCAAGAAATCACAGAAGAACTATATAAAAAGATCTATATAAAAATGACCCAGATAATCACAATGATCACTCACCTAGAGCCAGACATCCTGGAATGCAAAGTCAAGTGGGCCTTAGGAAACATCAATACGAACTAAGCTACTGAAGGTGATGGAATTCCAGTTGAGCTATTTCAAATCCTAAAAGATGATGCTGTGAAAGTGCTATACTCAGTATGCCCTCAAATTTGGAAAACTCAGCAGTGGCTACGGGACTGGAAGAGGTCAGTTTTCATTCCAAACCCAAAGAAAGGCAATGCCAGAGAATGCTCAAACTACCACATAATTGCACTCATCTCACACGCTAGTAAAGTAATACTGAAAATTCTCCAAGCCAGACTTTAACAATACGTCAACCGTTAACTTTCAGATGTTCAAGCTGGATTTAGAAAAGGCAGAGGAACTGAGATCAAATTGCCAACATCCACTGGATCATTGAAAAAGCAAGAGAGTTCCAGAAAAACATCTATTTCTGCTTTATTGACTATGCCAAAGCCTTTGATGGTGTGGTCCACCACAAACTCGGGAAAATTCTGAAAGAGATGGAAATACCAGACCACCTGACCTGCCTCTTGAGAAATCTGTATACAGGTCAGGAAGCAACAGTTAGAACTGGACATGGAACAACGGACTGGTTCCAAATCGGGAAAGGAGTACATCAAGGCTGTATATTGTCACCCTGCTTATTTAACTTCTATGCAGAGTACATCATGAGAAATATCAATAATTACCAGGAGGAATATCAATAATTCTCAGATATGCAGACGACACCACCCTTACGTCAGAAAGTGAAGAACTAAAGAGCCTCTTGATGAAAGTGAAAGAGAAGAATGAAAAAGTTGGCTTGAAACTCAGCATTCAGAAAACTAAGATCATGACATCTGGTCCCTTCTCTTCATGGCAAATAGATGGGGAAACAGTGGAAACAGTGAGAGACTTTATTTTTCTGGGCTCCAAAATCACTGCAGATGGTGACTGCAGCCATGAAATTAAAAGACGCTTGCTCCTTGGAAAGGAAGTTCTGACCAACCTAGACAGCATATTAAAAAGCAGACATTACTTTGCCCAAAAAGGTCCCGTCTAGTCAAAGCTGTGGTTGTTCCAGTAGTCATGTATGGATGTGAGAGTTGGACTATAAAGAAAGCTGAGCGCTGAAGAATTGATGTTTTTGAACTGTGGTGTTGGGGAAGACTCTTGAGAGTCCTTTGGACTGCAAGGAGATCCAACCAGTCCATCTTAAAGGAAATCAGTCCTGCATATTCATTAGAAAAACTGATGCTGAAGCTGAAACTCCAATACTTTGGCCATACTGATGCGAAGAACTGACTCATTTGAAAAGACCCTGATGCTGGGAAAGATTGAGGGCAGGAGGAGAAGGGGACGACAGAGGATGAGATGGTTGGATGGCATCATCGATTCAATGGACATGAGTTTGAGTAAGCATCAGGAGTTGATGAGGGACAGGGAGCCCTGGCGTGCTGCAGTCCATGGGATTGCAGAGTCAGACACGACTGAACAACTGAACTGAGCTTTACTGAGAGGAATTTTATGATGCTAAAATGAGTTAATACTTGTACAGTGTGAAAAGCAGGGCCTGACACATACTTGATACTATATATTTTAAATAAATAGATGAAAGAAGTCAGAACATAGAGCAGATTTGAGTCAGAAGAGTTTGAACGTGCATCTAATGACTTCCCTTACAAAGGAAAAATTCATGTATCCTGAGTGGTACAATTGGTTAGTGCATGGTACTTATTTAAGTACAGATGCATGAATTTGCTTGACCTTTAGTTTGTGAGCTTTGTAATAGTTGTGTCATATAGAAGGATTTGAATTCTCAGTACATGCAGTGATTCAATTTTCCCCTTTGTATCTACCATTTGGAGTTGACCTTTAAGATTGTTTTTACTATTATGTGAACCAGGGAATCATTATCTATGACACTTTCCAGTAAGATTTTTTTAGGATAAATTTAATTTTGTTCTTAAGAGCTCCTTTGAGCCATATTTTATCTGGTCTTTGAGGGCCTTCATACGAAAAAGCATCAGATGAGTAGGGAGGAACTCTACTACTCAAACCAGAGGACAGAATTTCACTGTACTTTTGCTTATAACTTGCTTTCAAATTTATAATAGCAGTTTACCTAATATTTAGAGTAATTTTTTAATTGACTTTATTTTTTAGAGAAATTTTAGATTTACAGAAAAATTGAGCAGAAAATAAGAGTTCCCATTTACCCTTGCCACCCAAGCATGCATACCTGCCTCCACTCTTCACATCCCACACACATTTGTTACAATCAAGGCCAATTTCTAAAAACAAATGCTGCCCTTCAGAACTGTGTTGATAGTCAAAAGTGCTGTACTTTTTTCAAAATCTTTTGGAAACTCCCATTAGTGCTAACTTTAGAGTCAATTTTTATATCACAGAAGAAATGAACAGCATTTCTTTGTTCCAGCCTGTTTATGTTTTTGGCCAGAAAATAATATGGCTTAACCACATTCATCAGTGTTGGCTTTGAATGACCTTTTAGCTATTTATATAAATTTAATTTTTCTCTACAGTTCAAGTTTTACACCACTTGAGTTGTTCCAAAAGATGCTCTGTGGACATTTTCTATATTTCATTTCATTATCGGAGAAGGCAATGGCACCCCACTCCACTACTCTTGCCTGGAGAATCCCATGGATGGAGGAGCCTGGTAGGCTGCAGTCCATAGAGTCGCAAAGAGTCGGACATGACTGAGCGACTTCCCTTTCACTTTTCACTTTCATGCATTGGAGAAGGAAATGGCAACCCACTCCAGTGTTCTTGCCTGGAGAATCCCAGGGACGGGGGAGCCTGGTGGGCTGCCATCTATGGGGTCACACAGAGTCGGACACGACTGAAGCGACTTAGCAGCAGCAGCATTTCATTATGCGTTTACCGGTTACTGGTGCCAGCTCCCTCAGGAGGTAGACTAACTAGGTTTGATTTAACCTCTGTCCTCTACACCTGCAGCTTTCTACTTAGCAACAAGAGTTGGGCAGGCATACGCTCAGAATCTACAGACTCGTGTTACCCAGTACTCTTTATTATTTAGTTTGACAATTAAATACTTGTGTATTACTGATACCTAGTATGTGCCAGTGTTGTATAAATATAAATTCATCTGACTATCATAATGACTGTAGGAGCTAGGTAGCTCTTTTAGAGTAGAGTTAAATGAGGCACAGAAAGATTGGGTGATGTCTGGGTTCCAGGAGGCATTCACAAATGACAAATGGAGGGGACTTCCCCAAGGAAACTGCTTTGAAGGACACAACACATATTTGAATGTTTAAGTTCTAATCTACTTGACTGAAAAACAGATCCTGTTACTGTGAATTTCCATCTTTTTTACTTAACTTTTCACCTTGTTTGGGAGCCACAGTCTTTCCCATATCAGACCTGAGGGCTAAAGGCATTATCGGACTTAATTTTGAATGAAAATACATTGATTATTTTGATGTATCATGAACATTTTCGTTGCAGAAAGAGTGGACTCCAGAGATTGTTATTTCAGGACACTTTGATGGTGTCCAAGACCTAACGTGGGATCCAGAAGGAGAATTTATCATCACTGTTGGTACTGACCAGACAACTCGACTTTTTGCTCCTTGGAAGAGAAAAGACCAGTCACAGGTAAAACATCTTCCTTCTTGATGGATCCACTTGAAAAGAACATCCCTGAGCTCATGAAGAGAGGGGCAGCAACATTAGCCATTAGGGAAATGCAAGTTAAAATGATGAGATGCCACTGCACACCCTCGGGATATCTGAGGTATAAAATACGGACAGTGGCAAGTGGTGGTAGGTTGCAGAGAGACCGGAACTTTCATACATTGCCAGTGGGAATGCAAAATGTTACAGCTGCCCTGGAAAATAGGTTTCTTAAAAACTGAAGCATTCCGTAGAAAACTACGGATGGCCAGTAGATGTGTGAACAGATGCTCAACACTAACCATCAGGGGACTGCAAATCAGAACCACAATGAGATACTCCCTTTCATCTCTCAGAGTGGCTGTGATCAAATAGGTAACAAACAGCGATTGGTGGCAAGGATGTGGAGAAAAGGAGCCCTCCTGCCCTGTTGGTAGGATCGTAAATTGTAGCAATGCTGTGGAAAATGGAGTGGAGGCTCCTCAAAAAATTAAAAATAGAACTACCCCATGATCTAGGAATTTTATTTCTGGGTATTTATTTAAAGAAAACAAAACACTAATTTGAAAAGACACATCCACCCCCATGTTTATTGAAGCATTATTTACAATATTTACATGTATTTATTTAATGTAATTATTGTAAATAATTACATTGTTAACAATAGCCAAGATGTGGAAGCAGCTAAGTATCTAGTGAGTGAGTGAGTGAAGTCACTCAGTCGTGTCCGACTCTTTGCGACCCCATGGACTGTAGCCTACCGGGCTCCTTCCTCCATGGGATTCTCCAGGCAAGAGTAATGGAGTGGGTTGCCATTTCCTTCTCCAAGCTAAGTGTCTACTTATAGATAGATAAAGAAGACATGGTATATATACAGTGGAATATTAGCCATTAAAAAATGAAGTCTTAAATATGTATATAACTGAGTCACTTTGTTGTACAGCAGAAATTAACACAGCCTTTTAAATCAACTATACTTCAGTGAAATTAAAAAGTAAGAAAAAATTTAAAAGAGGAAAATAAAGTCTTGCCATTTATAATAAAATAGATGAATCTAGAGGATACTGTGCTAAGTGATACAAGTTAGATGGAGAAAGACAATGTGATGTATGTGTGTAATCTAAAAACAAACGAACAAAGTGAAAACAAACTTACACAAAGGACAAATGGGTGTTTTCCAGAGGCGTGGAGCTGGGCGAAGTAGGTGAAGGGATGAAAAGGCACAAACTTCCAGTTGTAAATAAGTCATAAGAGCATAAGTATAGAGCATAAGGAATGTGGTCAATAATGTTTTAATAACTTCACATGAGGACAGGTGGGTGGTTACTAGGTTTATT